>NC_137014.1:16070802-16283302 GCF_032717465.1 Coenobita brevimanus | reverse complement strand
TCAGCCGTAAAAACAGAAGCAGTCACAGGGAGGCTCCTACCTCGACAGAAGGTGGGAAACACCACACCAAAGCCCACACCCGCATCAGACTTAGATCCATCAGTATAAACTGGTATGGAGTCCCCATGAGAAGAGGCATGCTCTAAAAACAGAGAAAATAAAACCTGAGAAGGAAGGGAGGCCTTACTGGATGAGAAGAAACGACAAAATGTCACCCTGGGGAGAAGCCAGTAGCCCACCCTCGGGACACGGTGGGGAGTGATCGGCACAGAAGGAACAGAGAAGCTAGACATAATCGACTGCACCCTGAAACCAAAGGGCTTTGGAAAGGATGGCCGAGTGGCAAAAATAGGTGACCGAGAATCTTGAGAGGCCTTGAGAAAGGGCACGGAGTCTGGGAGACGAGATAAGCGATACCAACATCTCATCAAAAGGGAAGAGCGGAGCAAGTCTAGAGGAAGGACACCAGCATCAGCCAACAGACTCGAAATCGGGGAAGATCGGAATGCCCCAGTGGCGAGACGAACACCAGCATGATGTATGGAATCTAAAATACGAAGCCGGGCTTCTGAGGCAGAGGAATAAACTTCACATCCATAATGAAGTTTGGATAAAATCAGAGACTGATGCAAGAGGAGGAGGGTCTTGCGATCAGCTCCCCAGTATGTGTGCGCTAAAACTTTCAAGAGACCCAATGCTCTGAGACACTCAGCTTTTACGTACCTCAAGTGAGGGACCCAAGTCAACCGGCTGTCAAAAATCAGCCCTAAAACCGGGTTTCCTTTAAACACGAAATACGACGCCCATCTAAAAAAAGGTTTGGGTCAGGGTGGACTCCACGAATGAGACAAAAATGCATGGCAACGGTCTTCTTGAAGGAAAATCGAAAACCTCGTTCATCAGCCCATCTAGAGACACGGTTGAGAGCCATCTGCATCCTCCTTTCTGCCATTGACATCCGTGAGGCAGTGACAGAGATTGATAAATCGTCAACATAGAGAGAGCCACGAACACCATCAGGGAGCACAGAAATAACGCTGTTAATTGCCACTGCGAAAAGGGTAACACTTAGTATGCTTCCTTGTGACACACCATCCTCAAGGGGACGTGCAGTAGACAGCTCACTCCCGACTCGGACCCGAATAAAACGATTAGATAAAAACTCCCGGATAAAAGTGGGGAGTTGCCCACGGAGACCAAACTCATAAAGAGATTGCAATATACCATGACGCCAGGAAGTGTCGTACGCCTTCTCCAAATCAAAGAACACTGTGATATGATGCTGGTTAGTTGCAAAAGCCTGGCAGATGGAAGATTCTAAAGAAAGGAGAGCATCTGTGGTCGACCGCATCTTCCGAAACCCACACTGGACTGGAGACAAGTAACCACTCTTCTCTAAGTACCACATGAGCCGACTATTCACCATCTTTTCGAGGACCTTACAAAGGCAAGATGTCAGCGAGATAGGGCGATAATTAGTGGCCTGCAAGTGATCCTTACCCGGCTTAGGGATGGGGAGAACCACAGCAACATCCCATGAGGTCGGAAACCCACCATTGCACCAAATTCTGTTATACAGTGACAACAGAAAATGAAGGGCTGCATCAGGCAAGTGGTGTAAGAAGGCATATGGGACATCATCCAAGCCTGGAGACGAGTCACGACACTGCGACAATGCCATCTGAAGTTCAGAAGCAGAAAAAGCAACATTATACGACTCCTCCGCAGTAGATGGAAAACTAATGCCCAAAGATTCCAGGTGCCGTCGGCGGCATGCCGACGGGGATGAGGTGTCCTTCCTAGAGACATTAGCAAAATGAGCTGCAAATATCTCGGCAACAGACGAAGAATGAGCCACCACCACACCTGCATGAGATAAAACAGGAGGAGAGGGAACAGGAAATTTCCCTGAAATCTTCCTCACCCGTTTCCACACTTTTGTGAGAGGAGTCTGTGAAGAAATTGAAGAAACAAATGATGCCCAAGACTTCCTCCTAGCCTCCTTCATAACCCGCCGGGCATGAGCTCGGGCTCTCCTATATGCCGCTAAGTAACCAGGGTCACCTCGGTGACGACGAAGTCGGGAGAAAGCAGCACGTTTAGCCCTAACAGCAGAAGCACACTCATCAGTCCACCAGGGAACTGGACGGCAAGGAAAGTGACCAGCTGTTCTCGGAATACTCTGCAGTGCCGCCGAGTGTAGTAAGTCTGTGAAATACTCAACAGCAGCATCAGTGCTGACAAAATCCTCCACACATCGGTTTGGGGAACACAGCTCCTCAAAAACCGGCCAGACCGCCCTATCCAAGCGCCAGCGGGGAAGACGACGCCGAGGCACACTCTGTGTCGATCTTAATAAAATAGGGAAGTGGTCACTGCCATGTAAGTCTGGTAACACAGCCCATGTAAAATTCAGGGCTACCCCTGCAGAGCACAGAGACAAATCAATAGAAGTAAAAATACCGGTTTGACTATGGAAGTAAGTAACTTCACCAGAATTTAAAATGTACAGGTCCACATCCTCCACAATGGAGGCTAACATAGTACCTCTAGCATCAGCTGTGGAGCCACCCCACAGGGGATGATGACTGTTCATGTCACCCAGCAAGAAATAGGGTGAGGGAAGTGCACGAATAAGATTTTCAAGATCAACCCTCTCAATAGTGGCACTAGGAGGGAGGTACAAAGAGCACACAGTATAACGACGGGGAAGGAAAATCTGGAGAGCAACAGCCTGCAGTGGAGTGTTAAGATTCACAGCAGTGAAAGGTATGTCACTGCGTACTAGAATAGCCACACCCCCACCATGACCTCGTCCAGGAAGAGGATCTGAATAAAAAACCTGGTAACCAGGTGGGCTGGGAGGCGCAGCATCACCAACCATTGTCTCTTGTAGGCAAACACACACAGGTGAATACTCAGCCAGAAGCCAACGGAGTTCCTCCCAGTTGGCTCGTAAACCACGGCAGTTCCATTGAATAATATTAGCCATTAAAACTACGGAAATAAAAAGGGGCAGGGGAGAGGGACAAACAGAAAACCATAAAAAAATACTAAAAATATTAAAATGGAGGAACTATATACACAAAAGAAAGGGTCACTTAGTGGAAACCACTGAGCGACCCTGGGAGACAATCTTCTTGGGAATGCGGATACGCCCAGTAAGGGGCTTGCCACGGGCAGCAGCATGGCTAGAACGAGGGCCTGGGGTCTGCGAAGTGTTGGGAGACTTCACAGACACCCGTCGCTGCCCAGCAGGAGAGGAAGAGCTACTCCGAACCCTGCCCGGGGCCCCCAGTGAACCAAGAGGTCGAGCAGGAGGGATTGGGGTCCTGGCCTCCAAGCGTGGAGGGGGCAGGACAGGATCCTCAGAGGTAACCGGAGGAGGAACATCCGATTCCCTGGAGGAAGAGGTGCCAGACTGACCTGACACCCCAGAAGCCCCCGAAGACCCAGAATCAGGGTCCGAGGGCTGTTGCACAGATGGACTAACTACAGAGGATGTGGACTCCACGACCGACACCTTGCTTGGAGGATCTTCAAGACTCAAAGACTCTGAGGAACCACGATGACGCTTAGCAAATGAAGAATGTGCACCATGACTACTAGGGGATACCATAGATGTAGAGGTCGAGTCTTGAACTGTAGCGGCAACCGTCGCAAGTACGGGAGATTGTTGCACTGGCATGGTATCAACAGATGAAGGCATAGGAGCTGACACAACAGGAGGAACTCGAGTCTGCTGCTGGACAGGACGATGAGGACGGCTATGACCGGACAAAACTGACGCATAAGACACTCCGTTACGGAAAACAAATGACATGGCTCTACTCCTGGCCTCAGAAAAGCTTATTTTATCACGATTACGGATGAGAAGGATCTCCTTCTCCAAGCAAAACCGGGCACAGTCTTTAGATGAAGCAGGATGTGCCTCGCCACAGTGCAAACAACAAACAGGTCCAGGACAGTCCTGTCCTGCATGAGTGGATTCTCCACAACTGACACACACCACTGGGAGGCCCTGTTGCAAACGACGACAGACTCGCCCAACATGCCCGTACATCTGACAGTGGTAGCAACGTCGTGGGTTTGGTACAAAAGGTTTGACCCTAAGGGACAACCAAGCCACCTTGATGGATGAAGGTAGAACATTACAGTCGAATGTCAGCAACAAGGATGGAGTTGGGGTAAGTACACCATCAACCTTCTTCTGAAACCTCTCCACTTTAACCACCCTGTGGACCTGGAATTCTTCAAGGAGCTTCTCTTCACTGTAGCGAAGTAAGTCTTTTGAGAAAACAACACCTCGACTCTGATTGAAAAAAGCATGAGGTACACAAGTAAATAGCGCATCCGGGTCCTTACACTGGGCAGCCAGCCGGGAACCCTCTTCAGGGGATGTAACCTCCACTAGTAGGCTACCATCCCCGAGGTGAAATCTTCGGCTCTCTCCCACAGATTGACATAATGCGCCGATGAACCGTAAAAATATCCAAATTCCCAATAGGCTGACCATCCAAAGTACGAATGGTGTAGTACCTTGCAAAATCAACCCTCTCAAAGACACCCGGCAGGACCTCACGGGCATGTCCACTATATGTTATTGTCTGTTGCCGGCTCCTCTTTGTAGTGGCCACTGAACGTAAACCACTGGAACCAGGCAGGTATGGTTCCAGGGTGGCAATATGGGCCTCACCAGCCAGAGGCACAGGAGGCGCACAGGAGGGAGACTGAAAAGGATGGTCATGGACGGAACCAGGGTCGTCAGCTGATGAAATTTTACTAGCCATAATCAGAAATAACTACCTTCATTCCCCCACCCCTCCACCCACCATGGAGCCCAACAAGGGGAGGCCATATGCCAGGGAAAGCACCACTGGCGACCCCAGAGGTAGTGGGGAAGTATACGCAGGTAACCACCAAGGGACCCTGACAAGGGTGACTCCAGGACGATAGGAGCCACCAGGTCCCCCAGTGCCCGCTTGACCCTAAAGCCACTAAGTGACTAGCCTGGATGGCTAGCCAGTGACCAGCCGATTGACCTGGTCGGGCCCAACCAGGCCACCCGTCTAGCCAGAATAAGGGACCAAAGAGGTGTATTGCTAGCTGCAGGGCGCACCATGCAGCATCGCTCAACCACCAGGACTCCCGTCTCCCAGCATTACGGGACGCCACGCACGGCAAACACGTGGGGAGGCAACAGTCCCGCCCTAGATGACAGATGGGCAGGGACTGACATCACCAGTAGGCCTCCTCTACCAGTGATGTAGGGGGTGCTTGGTCCACAAGGCCGACAAATGCCAAACCCTACAAAGGTAGGCTTGCCTCCCAAGTAGGTGGCACTGCCAACCATGCTTCAAGCCCCACCACCACGTCAAGGTGACCCCCTACAGTGGGGAAATATGTGTAACATATCGATGAGAATGAGTATTAACAGGAAGAAGAAAAAAGTATGGGAATGAGAATGAGGAGAGTACGATGAGGCCACCTTTGAGAGGAAAACTGTGACTTTTCCCGAACGTTGCTTTTTATCTGTATACTGATAATTTGCCGGAGTCTGTAGCAAAATAAGAAGTAAACAAATCACAGAAGAAACTGGCTAAAAGACCCGTTCGAATCTAAATTGCTTTGATCTGTAACTACATTCGAAACGAACAGACACGTGCCTATACTGGAATAATTCTTTTGGTGTCTGGTAGTTTCCGATCCTCTTTATTACACTTTTTGGGTTCTAATGTTATTAAATTACTTCATGAAAAAGACTGGGAAAGGTGTCACGAGTTATCAGCCTCAGGTTTCAGTCCAGTCTGCCTTGAAATAAAATCATAAGGCCTTGGCAAAGGTGGAGGAGGAACAAAATTTCGGGAACACCAAGAATAAAAAGAAAAAAAAGCATAGTCCCTATGGGAAATGAAATGAAAGAGAAGTAGAAGGAGGGAAAGAAGCAGTAGCATGATCAAGAAGGTGGAGCAGGAGGAGGATGGACGATGGAAACATGAAGGAAGCAGAACGAGGATTTGCAGAGATTAGTCGAACTAGCATTGTAGGATGAGGATGATTATGAGGAGGTAGTCTTTCACTAGCTATATTCATAAAGGATCTTAAACAGTTACAATCAAAAATAATTTTACTTTGTCATACTTATCATTTCAATATTCACTGACTAGTGTTTGAAGATTTTAGTTGTTTTACTAAGATAAAACGCCCTTAGCCTTAAGCTCAAGAAGTTTTATGTATACAGTTGTATCATCTTCATCCGTACATAAATTGTGTACAAGACTGACTGCATGTATGTTTGAATTCACAGGAAGAGCTACCAGACACTTCACAGAATGACTACTGATATGACAAAATACGAGCACAAAAGCAGTTTGTGATAAGAGTTAACAATTATGGAGACTTGTTTATCGTGTAAATCAGTTCGCAACAATTGGATTACCTATAAATATGAACCCCTCTCATTCCAATGTAGCCCTCATTCCTCATTCCGCCCTCCATCCCCTCAGCTTCACTCAGCCCCTTCTGCTCTTCTCCCCAGTCAGCCCATTGTTGCCAAGCACCTCAGCTCCTTTCTGCCCCCCATTCAATCCAACTCCTCTCTCAGCCCTACTCGCATCCTGCCCTTTCAGCTTCCCCCCCATCCCTCCCTCCGTCTCCTTTGCCTCCACCCTCCACTCAACCCCCTTATGTCACCTCATTCTCTTTCAGGCACTCGCTTCGGTCAGCAGCCGCATTCAGTCCTCCTCTACCTTAACTATTTTCAACCCACTCCCCTTCAATCTCCAGCCCTTTTTGGCTCCTCAGTCTCACTGTCCCATCCCCATTCAGCTCTTTTCTACTTTTCTTGGCCCCTTCTGCTCCCCCTTCTCCCAATCAGATCCCTTCTGACTGCCTCAGCTTGGCTCAGCTCATTTTCCCCTGATCTCCATTAGCCCAGCATTTACCTTTACTCCCTTCATCCCCCCGCCGGCAATCTCTCCACAGCATATCACTTGCCTCCCGTCCACGCACATTCTCTACCTTTTCTCAAGCCTCTGTCCCCCTGTTCTCTAGCACTAACACAATATCTCATTTTTTTCCCATGTACCCATCCCTCCTCTCTTCCCTTTTAGCTTCACCCCCTCCCCACCCAGAGTACGTAATTATCATGCTATCCCTTTCGTAACCTTCTCCTGTCCTCCTGTCACTCCCTTACTCCCGTACACACAATATCTCGTTTGCCTCCCCTTCACTCCCTGCTCTACCCCCTCTTAACACTGCTCCTCCTCACTCTCCCACCTGCACAACGACCTCCAGACAATATCTATGGCCGAAGAACAGACGCCATGTAAACTGTAATTAAGGGAGCCCTTCCGGGGTTGCCAAAAATGGCCGTAATAATTCTGCCTGGGTGTGCCATTGTCTTTCCTAAACTCACTTTACCACACGAGGTCCCCCTTGTTTGGAGTGACTGATGTCTGCTGATGAAACACATTGTATAGATAAAGAGATATAAGCCTGAATAACTGCAGTAAAACCAGAAAATATTGATATATGGACGAAACAGTGATGGTAGTTTCATAAAAATAGTATATCTGAACCCCATCTGCACGGAAAGAGATAAACTTGCAAAATTGATAAATTAGACTTAAATGAAAGTATAGGGATGAGATGTATTAATGCGAAAAAAGGATAGGATGATCACGAGAATGACGATGGTGATGGTGATGGTGACTGTAATGGTGATGGTATGTTGATGATGTGAATGAGAATGATACAAAACACTGAGGTATGAACCAAGGAAGCTGTGATCCGATGGATCTTGAGAAAAACAAGTAAAGGAAGGCAGACAGATTATGGAGATAAGTAGATAGTCTGGGGGGATGTGGGCTTCAAACGGACAAATGAATGATTACGTACACATTGTAATATCAGTGCCACCTATACACAAATGAACTTGTTAGGAAGCATCCTAATTTCACAAGAATACTGTCAAATGAGACAGAGTGTGTCTATTAACCCTTCCAGCACAAGCAAGTCTTTTCTCTGGTATTCTTGCAACACCCTGACAAACTTATAAAAGAAAAATCTTTTATGATGGAGATAAGAAAGTAGTTCTAACTACTTCACTAAGATAAGCTTCAGTAGGCTTAAATAAGAGCGGAAACAAACACCAAAAATTTCCGTCATCCAGGTGAAAGGGAAAATTGGAGCCTCGGGCAGTCTCTCCACAATTTTCAATTCCTCTTTCTCTCCCTTTTACCAGTTTATATCCATTAGTGCAGCACTTACTCTCCCTAGTCTCTCGTCACAGTTATAAATCTCTCTCTCTCTCTCTCTCTCTCTCTCTCTCTCTCTCTCTCTCTCTCTCTCTCTCTCTCTCTCTCTCTCTCTCTCATGTCTTCTTTACTCTCGTTTTCCCATTAGTCGTCTTGTTTTCTGCATAATCAAGCTTTTTCTCTTTCTTCTCTGTTTCTCAGCTCTAGTTTTTCTTCATGTATTACCTTACTTTTTTTCCACTGAGTCCTGACATTTAGTACAGTTCCATCACTCTCTCTCTCTCTCTCTCTCTCTCTCTCTCTCTCTCTCTCTCTCTCTCAAAACACACTCACGCACTCACGTACAAATACAACTAAAAGTAGAGAGTACTTATGGAGCGTATACCTCCTCAAACGCCTAAAACCTTTTTGACTTACTACAATAACTCCTCTTTCCTACCACACGAACACATAGGCCTACACATAACCAGTTTTACTGTCGTAGTCTACCCATTTACACAATAATAGACAGCACATACCTCCGCCGACGCCACATATCCTCAATACGTTTCGAGCTGTGGTTGTGAGAGGTAGTGCGCCACTCCTCCCTACTTTTTTATTTATTTATTTATTTTTTTTTCATCGAGGCAGTTTTGCGTGATTTCCACCCTCAGATTGTGATATTGTATAGCATTTTGAAATGGTCTTGGGTGATTTCCACCTTGTCTGCACTGACTGTGTGTCTCTCCACGTAAGTAATAATGTGGTTGGAGGTTGTCAGCAATATTTTTTATTGTGCTAGGAATAAATAAAAATCAAGTAATGTCCAAAAAAAGAGGCAATTTATTCTTTGGAAAAAAATCCATGGATTTTTTTTTGCAATCAATAGGTAAAGCCTTAGGGATGATAAAACAGCAGTTTATGTCTATTTACAGGGGTAAATAACTGTAAAAAATATTGTTTGCACATATGTCACTCTTTGACTTTAAAAAAACTGAATCCCTTTTTGTCTATATCCAGCACGGTGCTAACTGAAGCCAGGGAAGCAGTGGGTACCCTACCTGAGGCTCATAGGATCCAAGTTTGTGTGTGCAAATGCTCAACTCTTCTCGTCCAGTATTAGCCAGTCTCAGGAATTTTTTTTGTTCGTCACTAGAAAGTTACTTTTTAAAATCACCCCTAAAATATTAAGTTTACAGTTTCAGTGGTGTTTTTTTCAAGGGAATTAAAGATAGAAAAGTTTTATTTTTATTGTTGTAAGATGTAATCAAAGTTGATTAGAAGTATTTTTTTTTTTTTTCTGAAGATGGGTATATCACCCTGAGTTGGTATTCGAGTTATGGAAAATAAGGGTTTGCGTTCCAGGCCACTGCCACACCAATCCACCAGGTATCAATGAATCCGATAACACCTTTTTGAGATATCTTTTCCACAAATAGTCAAACAGACCCAGGTGAATACATAGCCTCCGGCCACGTTTGTTGGTGGAGGTAAATTCATGCATCAAAAAATAAAAGTGTGTGTTGCTTTCTAAGAGCAAAGCAAGATACCAGATTCTTTTGCCAAAACCAGAAAGATTTAAGATTAAAATCACCGCAGATGTTTTCACTATGTGTGTGTGTAGGGTTGCCTGAGAAAGAGAGAGAGAGAGAGAGAGAGAGAGAGAGAGAGAGAATTCTTTATGTATAGTCTAGTCCGGTTTTCAGGTATTTGGACAACTCCAGGCATTTTGGAGTCAGAGTTGGAAAATAAGCTTTTCTAGGGTGTTTTTTTTTTAATGCAGAATCCATTTTTGCTGTTTGCCAAGCTGTATCTCTCAAGCTGACACCATCAGATGGGTAAATCCAAGATGGCCGCCTTAAACTCAAAAGCATCATTTTTACAAGTGGTGCCTCGTCCGTATATCATTATGACGACCGTAAAACCTTATTAAAACTCACTATAAAGTCATTGTACATTAATTATTTTATTGATATTACTTTTCTCTTAATTAAGTAATAAACATAAACATAAATCCAGGATGGCTGACAACACATTTATATTACAACAAGTTGCAGATTGCAGATTGATGAACAGGCATAGTGGCAGTGTGTTTTACAGTGTCATTGTTGGGCTTCGACATTGCTACAATCGTCAATGGATGTTCTACATTTGCATGCTGCTGTACAACGCAAGTGGGACTTTTTACATTTGCAACGTGCACTCATACATCGGTTGGCGCAGTTGCAGGTGATCAGTTCCACACATGTGTCTGGGACTGGGGGTAGGGACATCAGCATTGACACCAGTGATGCAATAACAGTTCTTCAATGTCTTCGCTGTTTGCTTTTGCCTCTATTTCAGCCCTCAGCCCTTGTGCTTCGTTTTGGATGAAGGTCAGGAGTTTTGGCATCAGGATTCTCCACATGGCCTGGATGGTTAGCTTATGTGCTCGCATTGCTTTGGCGTATGACTTGCCTTTGCCCATGAGGACTTGTTCTGCTGTACCAGGACCAAGGATTTTGCTTTCAACCCAAGCCTCCAGTAGACCAGATGATTGAACATGTTTCCCAATGACCTTCAGAAAGTTCAGCGATATGTGCAACCTGCCCATTCTGACGATCAGGAAGTCCTGTTATTCGTCCTTTGCCCACTTGAGCTCCATCAGCTTACAATAAAGGGCTTCATCAACTGTAAGTACGACATGGTGTTGTCCAAGTTGTGTTGCAAAGTGTTTGCATCTCTGAACCACCGTATGGAGAGTGTCAAGTTCATGGGCTGGGGCCTGGATAATTGGTATGTAACCAACACTCGTCATTTCAGGATTGGCGCTGCAGTTGCTTTGGTTAAAATGTGTCCAGCCTGTCTTGATGTCCACATCTTGTCGTTTGAGGAAAAAGGCCATGTCCTTGGCAATGGCTTGAGCTGCTGATAGATTGTCATCATTTGATTCATTGTACCAGTCTTTGTTGATGCCCTCAGTTGCTCTAGGTTCTAGTCTTCCTGTCACCACTGCAGCAGGTGAAAGTTGATCCATGACTTCGGAAACTTTCAGACTCGTGTTTGGGGAAGGTCGAAGGTCCTTCAGTCCTATGTCCGCTTCAGGACCTCTTTGTCATCTAGCGATCTGTGTGGCATGGAAGCTGTTTTTACCATCAAAACTGTTGTCGTTGATGTCAATGTTGTCAAACGTGAAGTGCACGAATCTGTTTGGTACAAAGTTTGGTGGAATCACTGCTCCTGTTTCTGCATCCATTGTTTTCAGTGTACTCTCAGCCAGGGATGTGTCAACCTGCAGTAGTTTCGGGTAACTTATGATGTGTCCAGCTTTGTGAAATAGTTCAACAAGTTCTTTAGACCGTGTAGCCTGGTGCAAAGTGCTGGCAAGCCCAAGATGTTTAGGAGTCCAGTGCTTACCTCCAGTGACGTTGTAAACCAAGTCTTGTGCAATACTAAGAACTTTTGCTTGACTGCTGCTACGTCGTCTGGGTCTGCTTCCAAAAGACTCTGTCCACAAAACATCAACCGAAGGAACATAAAAAGGCTATTTGGGACGCAGGATACCATTTCATTTTCATTGACAACAAATCCCTTGTACATGGGATGTGCCAGTATATCACCTCTCAGTCTCAAAGCCACATGAATCAATAAATCCTTCTTGAGCCTAATATTTTGGTATCAGTGTTGGTTCCTCCTTTTCAGAGAGTAATGTTGAGAAAGGGACAAGAATAAAACAAAAATATATCATATACATCGTTCCCAGAAGCAAAGATATCAACAATCAAATGAAACTGCGGCCATCTTGGATTTTCATTGTTTATGATGCTTTATTTACACACAAAGACACACATTTTACATATTTTATTATCAATATGTACATTAGGAGCTTGTGCAATGCATTATATCCATTAATATATTTTATATTTGAAGCAATTCTTCAAAATATGCATTTTCTAGAAAAATGGTGGCCATCTTGGATTTTGTCCACTAGGAGCAAAACCGCACGAGATACAGCTTGGCAAACAGCAAAAATGGATTCAGCACAAAAAAACACCCTAGGAAAGCCTATTTGCCAACTTTGACTCTAAATTGCCTGAGGATTTTTATACAGCCACATTTTCCAGATATTCCTCTAGTCTAGTAGGCAGATCAGACAGATAACACTTTCCTTTCTAGGTGGTCCTGTTCTACTATTTACAGACACTGATGTTCAATAATTGCATATGTTTATGGATATGACAAAAACTATGTATTTAGAAGGCTGTCCCCTCTCGTTGAGAACAGAGGTTTCCAAACTTTCTGATCATTCCCCACATCTCACAGAAAATCTTTGACGATTCTAATCCCTCTCCCTCCCCAGTTCTCGAAAAGAGATATTCCCTCCTTCCTTTTGGACTTTGTTTCAGATAACTCTCGATTCTATAGTTTAATTTGTAATGTTATGGAATCACGCAATATTATGAAGATTTTTGTAACATGATGTGAGTACTTTAGACACTGGAAATTTCTATAGCATGTTGATTGTCTGAGGGCCAAATTCTTACGTCACTTTCAGTAAATACAAAGAAAAATCCAGAAAGCATTTAACCATATAATTTACCAAATCTAAAATTAGGATCACATCAGAGATGGTGCTTTGGCCATTGTGGTTATCAGACGCGACAGCGAAGTTGGTGTTGTTTTCAATTTGCGTGTGTGTGTGTGTGTGTGTGTGTGTGTGTGTGTGTGTGTGTGTGTTAGCAAGATATCGTCACAAAATTTTACAGGTGTGTACAGTAGTAGGGAAAAAATCGATAACGAGTTCGAAATTCGTGAAAGTAGGTCAAGGTCTATGTGTCTGTTACCACAGTAACTTCGCAATCACTCAAGATATCACCACAGAATTTTACAGGTGTGTAGTAAAGATTAAAATCTCCTACGAGTATTGTTATCAGTTTGTCTGTCTATCTGTGTGTCTGTTAGCACGATAACTTCGCAACTACTCAATATACCATCACAAAATTTTACAGGTACGGACGAAAATCTCCGACAAGTTCAAATTGGTGAAAGTAGGTCAAGGTCTGTGTGTAGCATGACAACTTTGCAACCACTCAAGATATCATCACAAAATTTTAAAGGTGTGTAGTAGGGATGAAAATCTCATACGAGTTCGAAATTTGTGAAAGTAGGTCAAGGTCAAAGTCTTATTCTGAGCCTTCTAGATATGTACTGGTTCGTGGTTGGTGTGATTCTCCCCTTGGGGTGGCCTCTAGTTTTATACGTTATTTTATTATATACTTTCTCCAGGAGGGAATTCCTATCCCTGCTTTACAACCTCCAGGGATCAGCATCTAAAACTTTGAAAGACCCTTATCAGATGCTACATGGCCGAATTATTCTGTTCATCTTTCTAAATATTTTTTCCAAATCTCCAGAAAGTCTCTATGAGTCTGCTTAACTGCTTCAGTAAAATGACAAACTTTTTTTTCTGCTTACACATTTATTCAATCAAATTACAGGCATCAGGCTGTGAAGCTGTTAATGGAGAATGTTTGTAACTCCATAAAAAAGTGTTTTCTCCAAAGTTAACACAATCGTCTGGAGGTATCAAATGTAAACTAAATGTGTGTAACATCCGATTAAAGGGGTTCAGATACATACTGATGGAGACTAGTAAAGGGATTAATACTTTTTGTTCACTTCATTGTTATTCACAAATTTCTCATAATCTTTAACCCGCCGTATGCCAGCTATTTTTAGCCCTATGGATCGCCTCCATGCTGGCCATTGACTTTTTTTTTTTTTTTTGCTAAAATGATAGATATTGATGTGAAAACAATGAATTTCGCCATTATAATACTGACCGATGCTCAGAAATGGGTTTTATTGAGTCCTGCATACTTGTATACAGGTATTCCCGCTCTCTCACGCTCGCCACGTAGGTGAGAGAAAGCCGTTTTCTATGTAAGGTAGACTCAGGTATTTATGCTGGGTAGGTATAGCAATGTTCAGTACACTTTTCTGATGACTTATTAGTTAAACGTCTGTCACAGTTTGCCTGTCTCTCATTGTGAATGCATTGGCTTACACTTACTTGAAAATAGTACAACCTGACTTCACTGTGTACAGCCCTAGCACATACAATAAAGTATTTACAACTTGACTTCACTATGAACAGTCTTTACACTTACAAGAAAATATTTACAATTTGATTTCACTATGTTTAGTCCCTACACTTACGTGAAAATATTTACAACATGCCTCCACTATGTACAGCACTGGGTGAGGCACACAGGCAGAATGAGGCAGAGCGATTGTGGGGGGCGAAGTGAGTGAGAGTATGGCCTTGACCACCTGTGGCATGGTGGAGGAACAGTTCACATACATCTATCTATCTATCTATAGGCAGACGCCTCAAACCCGTTTGGGGTGGCCATAAACAAATCGCCACCACGTCGTCCTGTCCCCCGCCATTTCACTGTCCTGCTCCCAACTCACACCCCCCTCTCTCATATACCTCTCCACCCCATCCCTCCATCTAATCCTTGGCCTCCCCCTCCGACTCCCCCCCTCCATCTCACTCACATACACTCTCTTTGTCAGTATTTCACCCTCCATCCTCTCCACATGGCCAAAACACTTCAGTGTATGCCTCCTAACGCTTCCTATCACATCCACATCAACACCACAACGCTCCTTTATATCCTCATTTCTCAGCCTGTCTCTCCATGTGACTCCACAGGCTCCTCTTAAATAACTAATTTCCACAGCTCTCACTCTTGACTTGTGTCCTTCCAACAACGTCCAAGCTTCACTTCCATACGTTAGTTGGTATCACAATACTGTCATGTAGTAACTTTTTCACTTCCATGCTCACTTCTCTGTTTCTTATCACTGCTTTCAAGGAACCAGCAACCTTTCTTCCCTGTTGTACCCTTTCAAGCACTTCACCCTCCAAACCTCCATCCTTACTCATCACACCACCCAAGTACTTAAACGTACTCACATTTTCCAATTCCTCACCATCCAACCTCGCTGTACATTCACTGACTTCACCTCTCTCAAAGACAACCACTTTACTCTTCCCTACATTCACCTTTAGATTCCGTTTCTTACACACTCTCCCAAACTGATCCACCAAACCCTGCAGCTTCCCTTTGTCTTCACTCAACAACACAGTATCATCTGCAAACAACAGTACAGGGAGTTTCCAAATGCTACCCTCTTTCACTAGGGCCACTCTAACATCCACTACCCTACCTTGTACCTCTTTTATTACCCCATCCATGTACAGATTGAACACCATGGAGACATGACACATCCCTGTTTCAACCAAACATTCAAAGAGAAAATTCACTCAGTTCACCATCCACACACACTGCAGCCTTAGCATCCTCATACATACTCTTCACAGCATTCAACAACTTCCCATCTACTCCATATATTCTTAATACTTTCCACAATCCTTGTCTATCCACCCTGTCATATGCTTTCTCCAAATCCATGAAAGCTGCATACAACTTCTTTCCCTTCTCTAGAAACTTTTCCACTAAAGATCTAAGAATGAATATCTGATCTACACAACCTCTTCCCTTCCTAAAGCCTCCCTGTTCTTCTCCAACTAATTCCTCTTCTTTCTCTAACTCTGTCAATAAGTATCCTACCATACACTTTTCCTATTATACTAAGAAGACAAATGCCTCTATGATTACCACACACTTCTTTTTCCCCTTTTCCTTTGTACAAGGGAATAATTATACCTGACTTCCAATCCTCCGGGACTCTACCTTCCTCCCAGGCCAATCTGCACATTTTTCACATCCATTCTACTACTATCTCTCCCCCATGCTTCAGCATTTCACCACATACTCTATCAATTCCTGGGGCTTTCCCCAATTTAACTTTCTTCTTTGCTTCCACAATTTCTGTCCTATTGATTTCTTCCTGTCTTCTCACCCCCCTCCTTCTCCCAGCCATTCCCCAGCCACTTATACTCGCATTACTTCCACCCTCTATGTTCAACAATTCCTTAAAGTGTTCTTTCCATCTGCTCACTTTTTCACCCTTCTCCACTAGTAATCTACCATTTTTATCTCCCTGGTAACTTCAGTTTCTCCCTGTCTTACTCTCTTACATCTTTCCAGAACATTTTTTTACAGTCCCTCCGCTTTACACTCAAATTCCTTCCAAATTCCTCATCCACTCACTTCTTACTCTCTCTTACTAATCTTTTCACCTCTTTCTTTCTTT
The DNA here is from genome assembly GCF_032717465.1 of Coenobita brevimanus. Taxonomy (NCBI): domain Eukaryota; kingdom Metazoa; phylum Arthropoda; class Malacostraca; order Decapoda; family Coenobitidae; genus Coenobita; species Coenobita brevimanus. The sequence continues at coordinate 16,266,857 of NC_137014.1, read as the reverse complement.
CTACATGTAACTCTCTCTGCTGCTTCTCAGCTTCTTCCACGCCCCTATTTCTCATCCATTCATTGTATGCTTTCTTCTTTTGTGCCACAGCCTGTCTCACCTCTTCATCCCACCACGCTGTTCCTTGCACCCCCCCCCTCCGTCTTCTCTTCATCCCACACACCACACCACATGCTGCACATATTTCTTCTGTGAATATCCTGCACACACCTTCCAAGTCCCCCATCTGCTCCAGTTCATATTTGCCCAATCGTTCCTCCAGTTCTCTCTTATATTCTGCCTTTTTCTCATCCTCTTGTAACCTTTCCACTCTCCTTGCAAATACTCCTTCTTCCCGTCCTTCCGTTCTTCTATTTCTTCATCTTATTTGGATCTTGATTCTGGCCACCACCAAGTAGTGGTCAGAAAGTCCACTCCTCCAACCTCTATAAGCTCTTGCATCCATTACACATCTTCGCATCCTTTCATCCACACACACATAATCAATCATTGCCTTCCTTTCATTCAGTTCACCACCCACCCTTCTCATCACTTGCCATGTATACCTGTGGATCATTTTATGCCTGAAGAGGGTATTGGGTATCACCAACCCCCTTGCAGCACAAATGTCCACTAACACACTGCCGTTCTCCTCTATCTCAGCAGGCACACCCCAATCACCAACTATTCCATCCACCCTCACATTCCCTACTCTACCATTCATATCACCAATCAAAAACACTCTCTTATTCCTTCCAAACTTTTCCATGCACGCTTCCACATTTGTCCAGAACTCTTCTCTCACTCTGCTTGCACGATCTTGCATTGGCGCATACACGCACACAATTGCCCACATTTGTATTCCAACTTTCAATCTTACCCACACAATCCTTGACCCAACTGATCAATACTCTCTTATGTTCTTCTTCCATTTTGACACACAACTATACACACTCCTTCTTTTGCCCTCTCATTCTCACCTACTCCTGCACATATACCCCATCCATACTGCCATTCTCTCACACTCTCACCTTTCCATTTAGTTTCAGTTACTACACTTACATCAAGCACCTGGACAATCTCTTTCTCTTTCACCTCATCATTTGCACCTCTTACATTCCACGTTGCAATTACCATGTCCTTTGTCTGGTCCTTGGTCGTCATCTTTTGGTCAGTCCTTGTCCGAGGCTCCTTGTTCGTCATTTTATTTAGTAGTTTTCCAGGGAGGAGCACTAACCCTCCGCCAACCCTTTTAGTCGCCTTGTACGACAAGCAGGGATACTAGGGGAGTATTCTTGAAAAAAAAACCTATCCCCAGGGGTAACATACATGCCTGCCAATTTTTACCCACGAATCTTGAAAATTGCGGTCACAGTGAATGTTTTAATTTTAAGCCGTTTTAAAACGGCACTGGCCCTGACCACAGATTTTCTTCAGACCGTTTTAAAATGGCATTGGCATGCGGAGGGTTAAAGATTCTACTCTCCTTAGATTATTAACCAACTGCAATGTTTATTAAACAAAATTAGTCCATTAAACTCTATTAAATACTGTATAGCCAGCTGCTCTACACACCCTCTTAATCCTTTCATGCCATTGGCAACACATGGCTGTCAGTATTGCCACTGCCACTGGTGTCAATCTAGGAGACTTAATGGTTATGGTAATTTAATAATAATAATAATAATAATAAATAATAATAACAGTAGTAGTAGTTGAAGTAGTAGTAGTAGTAGTAGTTGAAGTAGTAGTAGCAGTAGCCTAGTAGTAGTGGCAATCGTAGCAGTAGTAGTAGTAGTAATAATAATAATAATAATAATAATAAAAATCTATATTATAATTATCTGATTTCCCTATATTTGTTGGTTTGTTTGATACTGTAACACAGCAAAGATGGTGCAACGTAACGCATTATTTTTTTTTAAATGCTCTAACTTGAAGAATAAAACAATTTCCAGTCAAATCAGGCCACCGGTTCCCGAGTTTAGACTCGTTTCTTGCCTTCTGTCATCGAGTGGGGGCTGCAGAAGGTGGTCTTTAAGTCAGAAATAATAATAACAAGAAAAATGTGCAATATACAGGTGGCTAAACAGTGTGTCAGCATCTTTATGTTGCCTATGCTAGTGTGTGAGCTGTGTTGCAGATTGCTCTTCTACAGGGGCAGTTTGTAGGGAGACATATCATAGCCATCAAGAAAAAATTTTCTAGGCTACAACTAGCTGCGTGAAGTATAAAGAAGAAAATTGACAGCTGTACTTGATATATGGCAACACTTTATGCAGATCTTTCCCTAACTCCCTCGGCAGTAAGATAACCTGCATTAACCCCTAGACGATGGGCATGGGTTTACCCATTCACGTCCCAGAACTGGGTTTTTCAAGATAATCGATTTTCCTCAAAATATTTTATTTTTTCATTACAAATCAATCACAAATGACAAAAAACACATAAAAAGGGCGTACTTATTCTTTGTTGGCGATTTGGAGGTGGTGGTGTGGTGTGAGGGAGCCGGTGTGTGGCAGCTGGGCTGAACATGTTCAAGGTCGCGGTGGTGTGTTGGCGGTATTAGTGGAATGAAGGGGGGATGATTACCTCATGCCAAAATAAGTGTTGAGTGTGTATATGTTTCTCTCACTAATTCACAATACCATATAAACACAATATTACAACTAAAATAGCAAAAAAACAAAAACAAAAAAGTAACTAATAAAGTTTGGTTTATTTTATGTTTTCGATGATACTTATTTTCTAACAAATTTGTCTATTTATTTATTCACTATTATTTACACACTATTTACACATTATTTCACTGTTTTTAATAACTCTTGACAGTATGATACTCTCCATACACTCTCCCCCACACCCCTCTGGGCCCCCTAGTAGCCCTCCCCACCACCCCACCCCACCCCACCCCTCCCGACCCCTACCCCAACCCTGAACAGCTAGTTCCAAGGCCACACTTTCCCTATGCCGGCCTCCCACCACCCTCCACCACCCTCCACCACAGCCCTCCTCACTGCTGGGCTGCCCTCCCACCCCCCGGCCAGCCAGCATTACCCCGCGCACCAGCCATGCCGGGACAATACTCTGACTCCATATGGTGCACTACTAAGTTCAAACATACCCGCGAAAAATTAAAACGTTATATGTCGTGGACCGTAGGCCTCTACTAACATGTTACATGACGTGGACCAGCGCCTAAGGGGTTAAGAGACTAGTGAATGCCGGTCATTCTCTGTTCTTACTCTGTCAGGACAACAGCTTTGCATTAGGTTCTTCAGAGCAAGTGTTTTGTCTCCTGTTGCCTGCTTTCTTCATGCAGCCAACACAGCTGTTGGGCATTGTCCAGCTCCTGTGGATGACATTATCCATTTACTGGTAGCTCCTGTCTTTCTGTGCCACATGTTGCTCCCTTCAGCAGTTATTTCTCCTACCCACCTTGTTGCAGCATGACCAGTTCATTTTGTGCTGTTGTTCTTCTCCTTTGGGAGTGTGGTGTTTTTATTGCTACCTCTGTATTTCTTCAGTCTGTCCACTCTGTTGTTTTTTTCTCCTTGTTGCTTTTCCCAGCTCCATCATGGATATGGGTGGCATCCACACTGAGTGGGGCCTGTGTATACTGGTGTCACTTTTCGTCCTCATTTTTCCTTTCCATTTTTTTTCCCCTTCTGTCCCTGTGTTTCTGGGCCAAGTGACCTTTCATTTCCCTGTCTTTGGGCAGAGGTGTTGGGAATGGGAGGATTACTGCAACTCTGTCATTGTGTTCTCTTCATCTGTTTTTCTTCTTTCCCTCCTTCTGCCCTTGCTCCCCTGGAGGGGGAGGGAGGGAGGAAAAAGTAGTGCATCCTTCCTCCTTTGTTTGCTCTTAGTGTCCCTCCAGTCACCACTCCCTCACTTTGTTGGTGGAGGGGATGGCAGGATGTCAGGCATTCCTTCTTTCCTCCCTCCTCCTCCTTCGCCCAGTGGCATGCCCCACAGGGCACGAGGCACAAAGGCTTTTTTCGTGCTTTCATCTACCTTATTTTCATATATTTGTTTGTGTTATATGTTTTTCAGTTAGGTTTTCTTTTCATAAGTGATATATGTTTTTCTCCCTATTTTGGTCCAAACACTCATTTGGCTTCTCGGGCCCACACTTATCTCCCTCCTCTCTCCTCTCTTCAGGCTCCTCTTACCAGATATGTCAGTGAGACTGCACCTTCCTTTGATGACACAGTTGGATATCCGTGATGGCCACCCACACTGCCTTACTCATGCAGACTGTTTACGGGACCAGTTCTTCAGTCCCTCCCACTGCCCAATTTACTCAACGTGGCTGCCTATCCTTCCTTGTCCTGTGGCAGAAGTGAGCCAACCTTTTCACAGTTTCTTTGCCTTTGGGTCAGGTGGAAGCTATAGCAGAAGTGGGTGAGCAAAAAGGGCTTGCAGCACAGGCAGAAGGACCCCAGCCTGGGAAAGTGAGTTCGCTTCATTCTGGGGTGGCAGTCTCTAGTAGGTTTTACAATTCCGTCTCACTGACCTCCCTACCAGTCCCAGATCTTCCATCAGCAGCCTTGCCTAGCCCTACCTCTCCCCCTACGGGGATGAGTCCTTCCACCCTCCCTTCCTGGATCTCTTCATTAAGATGCCTTCCCTCACCCAGATTTGGTGAACCCACAGCAGGGCTTCCATTGGGCCCAGCCACAGGTTCAGACCTCCTTCATCTCTCTCTATAGAAAGCTGTCAGGAGGCCACAGTCATGAGGATGGTTCACTCCCTGCTAGGCCAGCAGAGTATTACCAGATGTCCCAGTGTCCTCATCCAGCTGGCGTCCCCCATGCTTCCCATCTCCCTCCTTCTTGCCCTTCTCCCTGGATTCTTTGCCCGACAGACCTTCACCCTCTACAAGAAGAGAGCTCACCTCGCCTGGGAGGTGGTAACTCCCAGTTCTTTCAGGAGCAGAGTTTGCCCACTATCCAGGGATTTACTTTCACCACTCGGCTAGCAGATTTTCCCCACCCACAAGGTAACTCTCCACTGCCAAGATATCCCTCCCCCCTCACAGCTTTTCCGTTACCCCATATCGGCCACTCTCTTGCTGGAGGCTCTGGTAGCTTGGAGCATACTCCCCCTGGCTGGCTGGATCAAATGGTACAGGGATGACTGCAAGTGGACACACAATCTTCACAACGTAACTTGACAGAAACCTTCATCCCCCACTGTGATCTGGAGGTGTAAAGGGTGGCTTTGGACTTGGAAGAAGAACTTTTCAAAATGAGAAGGATCCAGATATCTAAGCAGGAATCCCCCCAAACTACCCTGGGTCCCTCCACTTGATGATCTTGAACAGCTGGCCTCAGTCGCTGCTGTTAACATCCATTCACCCTCTGCATGTCATAAAGATTTTGTAACTCCTTTGTGGTTACTTGTAGTTGAGTTATACATATATTAGACTTGTGGACGAGCGGTTGTTATACTTGAGTAGCTTCGTGAGTAGCTAATCTTTTTTCCCATTTGTCATGTAGTGACAGGAGAGGTAAAGAATAGACTATTTTTATTTGTCTTGGAAATATTAACAAGTCTCTCACACAGAGCGAAGTATAAAGTAGAGTCCCGCTAGCTATCTCTCTGTCTCGCTCTCTCTGTCTCTCTCTCAAGTTGCTAAGCCCTTCTCCCTGCGACCTGTCTGTTCTATGGCTAGCTTCTTTCTCTCTCGCTGTTGCTCCCTCTCTCTCTCTCTCTCAAGTTGCTAAGCCCTTCTCCCTACTACCTGCCTGTTCTATGGCCTGTCTCCTTCTGACCTCTCTTTCCTAAATTCTGGTGTAGCAGGAGATGTATCACGTGTGTTCCTTGTTAGTGGAAAGTTCTAGAAGCCTGTGTGTGAGTATGTGTGTGTGTGTGTGTATGGTCACTAGGCGCTGTCGTGTGCCTATAAAGCATTCCTTGAGTTAAGAGTGTGTAAGCATGTTTAGCATTGCTCGATTCTCGCAGACACAATACCTTCTCATCATCTGACTCCCTGCTTCTATCTGTCTCTCTATCTATCTATCTATTATGATTTGTAATTATAATATGGAGTCCTAACATATTGCTCGGTCACACAAAAATGGCGTACCATCGACAGTTAATAGTCATAACATATTAATACATATTATATACACATTATAATGAACTTATAAGCTAATTAAGTGAAATACATAATATTGTAAAAGTAACATAATTGTATGAATATTGTATACATATAATATTTATAGTAAATAGTGATTATTCAGTAATATTACATTTTAAACAAGTTGTACACATACTTGAATAAATGCATTAAAGTAAATTATTTAACTGTAATACAGTATGTACTTGGGTTATTGTAGTGAAATGCATAATTGTGTTGGCCTTATAACTGTAGTTACATTTTGTTAATGCAACTGTTACATAAATGTCTTGGCCTTATAATTGTAGTTAAAGTTACATAAAAGTTACATCTTGTTAATGCAACTGTTAATTGGCAAAGTGTAACATAATGCAATCGTTTGTCGTTACATAATTGTTACATATCGTTTGTAGTTACATAATTGTAGTTAAAGTTACATAAAAGTTACATCTTGTTAATGCAACTGTTACATCTATCTATCTATCTATTGCCAGACGCCTCAATCCCGTTTGGGGTGGCCACAAACAAATCGCCTCCAAGTCGCCCTGTCCCTCGCCATTTCACTCCCCTGCTCCCAACTCACACCCCCCTCTCTCATATACCTCTCCACCCCATCTCTCCATCTCATCCTCGGCCTCCCCCTCCCTCTTTCCCCCTCCACCTCACTCACATACACTCTCTTCGTCAGTCTTTCACCCTCCATCCTCTCCACATGGCCAAACCACCTCAGTGTGTTCCTCATAACGCTTCCTATCACATCCACATCAACACCACAACGCTCCTTTATATCCTCATTCGTCAGCCTGTCTCTCCATGTGACTCCACAGGCTCCTCTTAAATAACTCATTTCCACGGCTCTCACTCCTGACTTGTTTCCTTCCAACAACGTCCAAGCTTCACTTCCGTACGTTAGAGTTGGTATCACAATACTGTCATGTAGTAACTTTTTCACTTCCATGCTCACTTCCCCGTTTCTTATCACTGCTTTCAAAGAATCAGCAACCTTTCTTCCCTGCTGTACCCTTTCAAGCACTTCACCCTCCAAACCTCCATCCTTACTCATCACACTACCCAAGTACTTAAACGTACTCACATTTTCCAATTCCTCACCATCCAACCTCGCTGTACATTCACTGACTTCACCTCTCTCAAAGACCATCACTTTACTCTTCCCTACATTCACCTTTAGATTCCGTTTCTTACACACTCTCTCAAACTCATCCACCAAGCCTTGCAGCTCCCCTTCGTCTTCACTCAACAACACAGTATCATCTGCAAACAACAGTACAGGGAGTTTCCAAACACTATCCTCTCTCACCAGGGCCACTCCAACATCCACTACCCTACCTTGTACCTCTTTTATTACCCCATCCATGAACAGATTGAACAACCATGGAGACATGACACATCCCTGTTTCAACCCAACTTTCAAAGAGAAAAATTCACTTAGTTCACCATCCACACGCACTGCAGCCTTCGCACCATCGTACATACTCTTCACAGCATTCAACAACTTCCCATCTACTCCATATATTTTTAACACTTTCCACAATCCTAGTCTATCCACCCTGTCATATGCTTTCTCCAAATCCATGAAAGCCGCATACAACTTCTTTCCCTTCTCTAGAAACTTTTCCACTAAAGATCTGAGAATGAATATCTGATCTACACAACCTCTTCCCTTCCTAAAGCCTCCCTGTTCTTCTCCAACTAATTTCTCTGTTCTTTCTCTAACTCTATCAATAAGTATCCTACCATACACTTTTCCTATTATACTAAGAAGACAAATGCCCCTATGATTACCACACACTTCTTTTTCCCCTTTTCCTTTGTACAAGGGAATAATTATACCTGACTTCCAATCCTCCGGGACTCTACCTTCCTCCCAGGCCAATCTGCACATCTTCCACATCCATTCTACTACTATCTCTTCCCAATGCTTCAGCATTTCACCACACACTCCATCAATTCCTGGGGCTTTCCCTGATTTAACTTTCTTCATTGCTTCGACAACTTCTATCCTACTGATTTCTTCCTGTCTTCTCACCTCCCTTCTTCTCCCAGCCATTCCCCAGCCACTTATACTCGCATTACTTCCATCCTCCATGTTCAACAATTCCTTAAAGTGTTCTCTCCATCTACTCACTTTTTCTCCCTTCTCCACTAGTAATCTACCATTTTTATCTTTCACTCCCCTGCTAACTTCACTTCCACCCTGTCTTACTCTTTTCACCTCTTTCCAGAACATTTTCTTACAGTCCCTCCACTTTACACTCAAATTCCTTCCAAATTCCTCATCCACTCTCTTCTTACTCTCTCTTACTAATCTTTTCACCTCTCTCTTTCTTTCTACATATAACTCTCTCTTCCGCCTCTCAACTTCTTCCACGCCCCTATTTCTCATCCATTCATTGTATGCTTTCTTCTTTTGTGCCACAGCCCGTTTCACCTGTTCAGTCCACCACGCTGTTCCTTGCACCCCCCTCCGTCTTCTCTTCCTTCCACACACCACATCACATGCTGCACATATTTCTTCTGTAAATATTCTACATACACCTTCCACGTCCCCCATCTGCTCCAATTCATATTTGCCCAATCGTTCCTCCAGTTCTCTCTTATATTCTGCCTTTTTCTCATCCTCTTGTAACCTTTCCACTCTCCTTGCAACTACTCCTTCCTCTCGTCTTTCCCTTCTTCTATTCCTCCATCTTACTTGAACTTTAATTCTGGCCACCACCAAGTAGTGGTCAGAAAGTCCACTCCCCCAACCTCTATAAACTCTTGCATCCAATATACATCTTCGCATCCTTTCATCCACACACACATAATCAATCATTGCCTTCCTTTCACTCAGTTCACCACCCACCCTTCTCATCACTCGCCATGTATACCTGTGGATCATTTTATGCCTGAAGAGGGTATTAGCTATCACCAACCCCTTCCCAGCACAAATGTCCACTAACGCACTCCCATTCTCATAATAAATGGTACATATTGTTTGTAGTTACATAATTGTAGCAAGTGTAACATAATGCAATCGTTTGTCGTTACATAATTGTTACATATCGTTTGTAGTTACATAATTGTTACATATCGTTTGTAGTTACATAATTGTAGTTAAAGTTACATAAAAGTTACATCTTGTTAATGCAACTGTTACATAAATGGTACATATTGTTTGTAGTTACATAATTGTAGCAAGTGTAACATAATGCAATCATTTGTCGTTACATAATTGTTACATATCGTTTGTAGTTACATAATTGTAATAAGTGTAACATAATGCAATCGTTTGTCGTTACATAATTATAATATGGAGTTACTTAATTGTTACATATCGTTTGTAGTTACATAATTGTAGCAAGTGTAACAGAATGCAATCGTGTGTAGTTACATAATTGTAATAATTGCAGTCCTGACATATGAATCCGGTCATGCTGCGGTCGATGATAGTGATGATGTGTCATGCCACTTGCTTGTGGAGACAACAATTTGCTTTTTTGTTTGTAGTTTATGTGGTATTTTGAAATATGTAGTAACACTTACACTTATTTTCATTTGTTTGTTATGTGATCTTACTCTATTTCTCTTTTTTCTTTCTTACTTTTTCTTTCTTTCTTCTTTTTTTTTTTTTGTATGTATTGATTTTCTATAGTTTGTTTTTCTTCGCTTGTGTACGCTTTTTCCATGTTGTTCATGGTTGCATAATTACTGGCTAATTTCCTTGGGATACTTTTTTAAAGTTTAGTTTATATTGCACAGGTATTAATGAAAATGATATAATATAGTCCAATATTTTGTTATTTTATATAAAAAAATATATATATTTATACACTATATACAGTATTAACTATATACACTGACTTGTTGTTCACTTGTACCTATCGTGAGTAATATGTGTGTCAGCACTGTGTGGAAATCATTGTCTTCACGATTGTGTTGAAGATGTTCACTCTTGCTAACGTCATTTGTGTTGGCCATTTTTTTTTCTCTAGTTTACCTTGTAACTTAATTTATATGTTTCCACTAGGTAGCTTTAATTAATATATGTTTAATACAGTTCTTTTAATCGCTTATTGAGTAACTGTGATGTTATATTTTCTTTATCACTTTGTAGATGTAATAATGTATAGCTGTATGTATGAAACACGTATTTTATGTAGGTATAAATGGTAACACTCGTTGGTAGTAAATAAATGTTATAATAAATGAATGAATATATACACAGTGTAGAATATTTATTTTTGGTGATTATTTAGTGTTTGAGTTATCCCGATAACTGAAGTAAGTATGTGTATTTAAGCTGTAACTATACAGCACATTTTATATGTTTGTGCAGAATCTTATTGTCTATCACTGTGTACTGTATAAATGAAGTAACTATGTAACTCACTAATTTTTACCGTGGTGGGAATGGTGTGAGTGGTGGTGCAGGTGGTGTGTTGACTGACGTGGCGTCTTTTCAGCAAGCACGCATGATGACGTCGACTTCCCACACTGGTAGCTGTGGTGAGTGAATGAGTAGCGATGAGTAACTTGAGTGAAGACGAGTAAGTAAGATGAGTTATGAGTCGTGTCTCACTCTTCGTTTGTTTGTACCGTTTTTCTTCCTCGAGGTATTCGTGTTCCTTTTTTCTTGTGATTTACTTGTTGTAGGATGAAGACTGCCGCTACTTGTAGGTGCGAGTAGAAGATTATACAGACGACTCGTAGAGTTGTTAATTGTAGTTGATTGTAGATGGTTGTAGTTCGCTGGTTCGTCGTAGAAGTTGCAAGATTGTTTGTATCAATATATTGTTAAACTACTTGCAAGGCGTCCTGTGACCTCTTCACCTCTGCATCAGCATGATGATCGGGGAGACGGAGGGGGCTGGTTGGAGAGAATATTGTCAGGAGCTGGTCGAGTTGTTGGTTGTGAGAGGTATTTTTTTGTTTTCAATCTTGATATTTTGTAGGAATTCACTGTTGATTCGTAGACGAGGTTCGTATACGTTTGCTGCTACACCAAAGAGCATCATCAAAATAAGTGAAGAAAATCTATGAAGTCCAGGAGTACAATTACTGGGGTAAATAACAAACTAATGAAGTAACATGATATCTAAATAAAAAGAAGCATTATAAGTGGATGCAAAGCTTTCGGCAAACATAGAAACATCACGAAAAGTAGCTTGCCAGTATGTGTGAAATGAAAAGTATATAAGCAATGTCTAATCCCAGCTATGATATACGACTGTGAGAACTGGAAACCAACAGAATCAATGGAAAACCAACTAATTCATTCTCATAGAACACTGGAAAGATCAATGTTGATAATATCTTTAAGAGAAAGGAAAAGATCAAATTGGTTGAGAGAACAGACTAAAGGCAAAGACATTATAAAATTATAGAAGTAATAAATGAACGAAAGTGGAGGTGGGCAGATCATGTACCAAGAATAAGGAATAACCGATGGATCAAGAAACTGACTGACTGGACTCCAAAAGATTGTATGTGTAGCAGAAAAGGGCCAGACAGGAGGTGGTGAGATGAGATGGAGAAATTTACAGGCAAAACGTGGCAGAGATTGACTCAGTGAAGGAATTCGTGGAAAATGTTGGGGAAAGCATTTGTTCAGCAGTGGACTTGCAATGGCAGCAGCTGCCGCTGCTAATTATATGGACCCAGGTTCGAATATCGGCTGGGGCGCGGAACAGTTTCAGGATTTGAATTTCCTTAAAAGCAGACTTTTCTGATCTACCAGATGACCCGCCGACATGTCATAAAAGTACCTCCGCTAATACCAGTACATCAGTCCTGTATGAGACAGCCTTAGCATGTATTCAATATGGATGGTGGGTGTTAGTGCCGAAGTGGAGACATGTGGAGATGTAGAAGGACTACTGGCCCCCAAGGAGGACTACTAGGACTTGGGAATGGGCCCTGAAGCCTTTGCCCAGAGTCGGACACGTACATATATATATATATATATATATTAGGGTTATAACTTTTTTATTTTTTCAAATAAAAGGTAGCCTCTATCATAAATTGATGAACTTTTGTTTATAAAAAAAAAAAATGGCCCTTATTCCTCTCAGTTTTAAAAAAAGGTCCCCCCCAAATCAAAAAATAGATTACCATATTTTTAACCTTATCACACGCAAGTTTCATTACTTTCTTAATCTTTATATAGATTTTTTTATATAACTTTATAGGCTTGCACAGAAGATTTTAGAAGTGCTTAGAACTTTCTAGAATAGTTTGTAATGTTCTAGTATGGTTTAATATTGTTTAGAACATTCGAGAATAATGTAAATATTATAAAACAGGGCACAATTTTTAGCATCTAACAGTTATCTTCGCAGTCTGCGGGTGAACAGTCAGCAAAATAATTGCTTAATGTGGTATTTGTATACATTAAGTATATATATATACTTTTTTTCAGATAAGCATGATGTCGCACAAAATAAGTGATACTATCGCACAGATGAACAAGGATGTCTGGACCAATAATTTGGTGCGGTTCCAGCAGTCACACAGAAGAAGAGGAATTGTGCCTTTAGAAGAATCTTCATTAGAAGAAAAATGCAGAATGCCAAACGAAATACAAGTTGTTGGACATAACCAGTTTTCTTGGAGCAAAAATCAAATTAAGAAAACGAATAATCGAAATTTCCAAAGAAGTTACAAAATTATGGGAGAATAAATTGAACTTTCCACATGTGTCAGATCAAGCACTACAAGCAAAGTTTGACAAGATGGTAAAATCTTATGATGAATGTGTCAAGAGGGGAAAATATGATGCCCTAAGTTAACTTTTTGATATCACAAAAGTAAATGGTCAGTGGTTATCCACTGACGATAAACAACTCTACCACCTACAAGTACAAAGCAAAGGAAAAGTGGGGTACTCAACAAGTCAAATTGCAAGTAAGGAAACCATTCACCCATTAAAAAGACGAAAACTGCCTGATGAACCTAAATTACCATCAACATCTTACGATCTTTCATCTAGTGGTGGTTACACTGAATCTGATGACAGTGAATATAAGGATGAATATGAGACTAATCATCCACCAACCAGAAAACACAACAGAAGTAAAGTTGCAAATAACTTGGTGACATCCCCTGGAGTATCGACAAATAAAGCTGCTAAAATATGCAAACAATTGTTGCATGATGGTACTGACATTCTAGCTCCAAGTCAAGCAGCAATTTACCTGTCAATATACAATGATGCTGCTATATTGAAGGAGGAAATGATTGAAAAGTTGCAGTTGGAAACATGTCTTTACATTTCGATGGAAAGCGGGTTGATGAAAATGAGTACCATGTAGTATTACTTAAAAATGAAAGAACCGAAATATAATTGGATGATGGCAAGGCTGAAACTATTGCTGAAGGAACTGCAAAAGTTATTAATGAATACAACTTATGGCATGCAATAAATATGATCATTGCTGATACAATTAACACTGGGAAAAAGAGTGTTGTCAGATTACAACAAATGTTCTCGGATAAGAGTTTCAACAAACCACAATTCATCGGTTGTCAGCATCATATTCAGGACAGGATTCTCCATTTGGTGATGGACGAAGAACTTGGTGCTAACACTAATTCTCCAAACATCTAATATCCATTTGTGTCTCACCTAATAAAGAATTATGAAAAACTAAAATCGCAGTTTGTTAACAGAACAGAAGAGATCCTCGATAAGTAAGGATGGAGAGATGACATGTAGTTTTTGTAACATTTAACACGAGTGTTTAGAGTCTTTGAAGAAAACGGGCATTTTCCTTTGATTAACTTTCACAAAATTCCAAATATCAGTGATGCGAGGTGGAATTCAAGAGCAGTTCTTGCTATCCTTGCCATTCATTGTTAAACCTACAACAAGCAAGACTTTGGAGAAGATATGCAGATTCATTTCGTTCGAATGGGCAGAGTACTGGTTTATTATCCAGATGCACAATGAAAATGACCTCAAGAACTTGTCAGAAATATTGAAACCTTACAAAAAAGCACTAAACTCATTGCAGAATCACTGGAAGCAGGAGTCATCTTTACTCAAGATACCATGAAGTAATCAGTTTGCAGAACGTGCAATCAAATTGATCCAGGAACGTTATGCTGCCTGCAGAAACAAAGCCAAATTGCAACTTAAATTTATTATAGGTAATAAATAGTGATTTTAAGTATTAATGGATTTGTATAAGCTCTTTTGTTTTATATTATTATACATGTAAATATACACTTGCGAAAATCGAATTCTTTATTTCGGGGTGACCTTTTTTTTTTTTTTTTAATGAGAGAAATAAGGGATGTTTTGTTTGTTTTTAAGCAAAAGTTCATCGACTTGAGGTACAAGAACATAAGGTTGTAAAAAAGTTTGAACCCTAATAAATATATTCATCTACCAGTAGGGATACCCGGCATTGCTGGGACAAAAAAGTGAACGCTCTAATTCTGTTTGTTGTAGTTCAATCATTCTTTCTCATCCAGGATGACCAGGTACCTCTTATGCTTTTGAAGAGAGATTTTAAGAGGAAATTGTTATTTCAGCTTTCGTAGACTAATGCAAAGTATTTGTGCGCACTTGTTTATGACTACTAGTAACATCAAATGACCTCTGACTGGTGACCTCATGACCTCGGAGGTCAACCTCACAAAGCCTATGTCCAAACTGGAGGTCATGTGAGACTCCATGCCAAAACTTGGGCTTCTGGGTCAAGTTGTTAAAAAAACAGCCCTATTACTTGCCGAGTTGCATGGGGCTATGCAAAAATCCTGATGTGTTGAGATTGAAATATATCCTCCCATAATGGATATACCCGGTTCGTCGTAGAATTCAGGTGGCTTGGCTTTTATCACGCCATGGTGTAGTGGTATCAGAATCTGGCTTTTGTCTAGAAGTCTCGGGTTCGGTTCCCAACCAAGACCATAAAAAAAAAAAGAAAAAAAAAGTGCGTAATGTGTCTCTTCAACATATAAACAACTCGTGTTCTGGCTGGGATAGATTAAAACTGTTCTGTCACTTGCCAAGTTGCGTGGGGCTATGCAAAAATCCTGATGTCTTGAGAATAAAATATATCCTCTCATTACGGATTTACCTGGTTCATCATAGAATTCAGGTGTCCTGCCTTTCATCATACCATGGTGTAGTGGAAACAGTGCCGACTTTTGTTTAGAAGTCTCCGGTTCGATTCCAGGCCAGGAGCATAAAACATTTGTACACATGAGTGTAATGTGTGTCTCTCCAACACTTAAAGATGCTCATGTTCTGGCTGCGTAGATTAAAACTGCTATGTCACTTGCCAAGTTGCGTGGGGCTAAGGAAAAATACTGATGTGATTGAAATGTATCCTCACATAACGGATTTGCCTGGTTTGTCATAGAATTCAGGTGGCTTGGCTTTTATCACACCATAGTGCATGACTTTTATCTGGAAGTCTCGGGTTCAATTCCCGGCCAGGAGCACAAAAAACAATATATATATATATATATATATATATATATATATATATATATAATCAGTAGAAATTCACACACACACACACATACACACACACACACACACACACATGTAATCCACTCAATTACCGACCAGTATCACTGACCAGTGTTGTAAGTAAAATAATAGAAAAGCTAATAAGGGAAGTTTGGGTAAAACATGTAGAACACAACATGATAGCAGAAAGGCAGTTCGGTTTTAGAAAGGGAAAATCATGTGTTACTAATCTATGATACAGTTACAGACACATTATAGAAAAGAGAAGGATGGGTGGACGGTAACTACTTAGATATCACGAAAGCATTTGACAGAGTACTGCACCAAAGACTTAAATGGAAACTGTACCATCAAGGAGGAATTCAAGGCAACCTGTACTGTTCAATGCTGGATTTTCTCAGAAAAAGGGAAATGAGAACAGTACTAACGGCAAATTACTCATCATGGAGAGAAGTGACTAGCGGAGTTCCACAGGGCTGAGTTCTGGCACCAGTTTTATTTTTAATATATAAAAATGACAGACAGTAACATTGGAAATGGAACCTATCTAAATGTTTGCTGATGATGCAATAATACAAAAGAGAATTACTAATACAGATTTTTGCAGAGAGCTAAAAGAGAATTAAATAAACTTCATGAACTGAACAATAAGTGGCAAATGGAATTTAATGTTGACAAGTGTCATGTAATTAAGTTTGCTAAAAGTGAAAAAAGACCAGACTGGGATTATGAGCCAGGAAGTTCAACCCTACACATATCAGAAAGGGAGAAGGACCTAGGAGTGCTTATCAGTAACAGACTATGTCCGGCTGACCATATCAGTGAGAAGGTATGTGACATGTTACACTGTTGCTAATAAAAGAATAGCATTCACATATATAAATAATGACATGCTGAGAAAGATAATAACATCATTCATCAGACCCACCCAGGAGTATGCATCAGTAGTCTGGAATCCTCCTCTCAAAAAAAACATATAGATAAGATTGAAAAAGTACAAAGAGCAGCTACAAAATGGGTACCAAGCTAAAGGGATCAAAGCTACGAAGATAGACTAAAAAAATGAATAACCAACACTACAGGAGAGAAGGAAAAGAGGAGATATGATTATGATATATAAATGCATCTCAGGGAAAGAGAAAGTAGACATAAATGAATATATAATCTATGGGGAAGGATCAGCAAGAGGACACTGGAAAAAAAAAATACATAAAAAGAGAGGCGATAAAGACATAAAGATATTCAGTTTCCCAAATAGGGCAATTGACCAGTGGAATGCATTACTGAAGGAAATAGAGTGTGCCAAAACTATTCATAAATTTAAGGATATGTTTGATAAAAAATGATATAATACACGGGATAGTACGAGCTTGACTCATTCCTGAAAAGATACAATTAGGTAAGAACACACACACACACACACACACACACACACACACACACACACACACACACACACACACACACACACACATACAGTACACACACACACACACACACACACACACATACAGTACACACACACACACACACACACACACACACACCTATCTGTGTCTGGGAAGGACTTAGGGTAAAAATATTAAAAGTATCATCAGCTTAGCTCTTTTATGTAATAATATAAACATTTATCTTCCAGGTGACACTTACTGCATTTTATTTACTTTGTAACGTCCATACAGACAATACCCCCAAATTTTGGATGTGTAGCTACATTATCAATCGTGGTTGGTGCATCTTATGTGAACGGTAGCAAGTAGAAGGGACTGTATCAAGGGGTAATATTGCAATGGATAATATCGTCAAACTCAATACTAGATTTCTGTTAAGAAAAAGGAAACCTATTTGAAAACCTGGAAAAATAAGACTTTTGTCGCTAGCCTGAAAGGTTAGATAAGAAATTAGGTTTTCGGTAGTGAAAGATTTAATATTCTAATTTATCCTTGAAACTGTAAACAACTTCCAAAATATAGGTCACATTTAACCCGTGCCACACTAGGCAAAAAAAAATAAAAGAAAAAAAACTCTACAACGGCCGATTTCGTTTTGTTTTTTTTCTGGTTAAATGGGCTTAATACACCAATATAATATCCCGGGCACTAATACAAGTAATCACTAAAGCCGGAAAGTTGGCTGAATCGAATCGGGTTGGTGACAATCTACCTCTGAAATCTTCAAGGTTATTGGAAGAGTAGAGAGGTTTGAACTTGTGAACTGATTTTGGATTTTTTTTTTTTTCTGGCTAAATGGGCCTAATTCATCAATATAAGATCCCTGGCACTTATAAAAGTAATCACCAAAACCAGAAAGTTGGTTGAATCGAGTCAGGTTGGTGCCACTTGACCGCTGAAATCTTCAAGGTTACTGAAAAAGTAGACTGACTGTGAATTTGTGAACCGATTTTGGATTTTTTTGTGTATGGCTAAATGGACTTAATACATCAATATTAGATACATGGTACTAACAGAATAATCACCAAAGCCAGAAAGTTGGTTGAATCAAGTCAGGTTGGTGCCACTCGACCTCTGAAATCTTCAAGATTACTGAGAGAGCAGAGCAGCTGTCAGCTTATGAACCGATTTCGGATTTTTGTTGTTGCTAAATGGGCTTAATTCATCCATATGAGATCCCTGGCATTAATAAAAGGAATCATCAAAGCCAGAAAGTTGGTTGAATCGAGCAAGGTTGGTGTCACTGGACCTCTGAAATCTTCTAGGTTACTGAGAGAACAGAGCGGCTGTGAGCCAGTGAAGACTGTCACTCGCCTCTCACGCTCCTAAATCAGTGCTGTAAGCGTAGCGGAAAATTGTCTGAAGTTGGCGAGATATGTTATTACCTTCCATTTTGCTCCGGTTGCTTGCAATAACTTCTTGATGTTGTGGGATGTAGATCTACGTCACTGGCATTTTAGAGGGGGATGTAGATCTGTGTTTGCTAGCACAGTACAAGTAAAGTTTCACAGAAACCTTTAACAGCCATTTTATTACAACTGAGAGCAGAAAGGTGTGAATTAGCCTGGAACAGGTGGAGCATGTGGTAGGAATAGAACATGTTATACTTTTCTCATTGCCAACTACTCAGACTAATGTGAGATATAGACTTATAAAGGGTAGCAGCTACAGAATTAGAGGCATCCTTACACTGTGCACTCTAAGCTTTGAAAGTACAACCCATGTAATGCGGGACTCAGGTTGGTCAAATGTAAGCACTAATGGAGCTAATTTCTTTCTTTTTTTTAAATGCAGATAAGGAACCCGAGGCTAGATACCTGCAAACTTCTTCTCCCAAAAAATAAGGCAGGGGCCAGAATAGCTCACTGGTAGAGCTCACGCCTCATGATCTTGGGTTTGACAGTTCAAGCCTGCACAAAGATAGTGTAATATCTGGTGAGAGATGTATCGGTCTCTTCAAGGAACTCACCTTGCCCTGCAGAGCTACTCGTATATGGCCCATTGTTCCTAGCTCGGGGGAGTCATTTTTTTTTTTTTTTTTTTAAGAAAAAATTGAAAGACAGAATCAATATCTGTTAATTTTGTGAGGCTTGAATACACCGCATCTAAAAGACTGAACATCGCAGGCAGATGGAAATACAGACTGACGATGACAGTTCCAGAGTTGACCTGTTTCATACTAAATGACTGAGAATATCGGTTACCGTTTGCTTTAGTGAGCTAGGCAGAAAAGGGGTGAGAGTGTGCTGCCAGACGGGTATGATGCGCATGCCATAACCATGGAGGGATTAGAGCAGATATTTAAGAAGAACATTATAACTTTTGCAGGGTTGAATCTAACTCTCCAAAGTACTTCTTTTAACTACATATTCTCGCAAATCAATCAAATTTACTTGCCTACAAATAAAGAGATAACTTAGCTCTAGAGAGTAGTGGTGTTGAAGCTCAGATGACAGTGTACCCAGGCTTGCTTTATGGGAACACACGATGTTTTCCAAAGCTACATCCAGTGGTACTACTCACTGTCTTCCTTACAGAGTGAGCGGACATAAAACGGAAGCTCCTTCCTAGGTCGTTCAGTTTCCAATTAGTATTTTAATAATTTGAGCAACTAAAATTACTTCATGAAAATAACAATGCTAATGAAACTTCCTGAGGTAATTTTAGATTTACATAAAAATTGCAACCAATTTCAGTACTAATATTGATAGACCTTTTCCCATTTTCTTACTGAAAATCGCACATCAGCTAGTACCATCTAGTGGATTATATTGCATAAAATAACTTTCGTACACTACAATCATTACTGTATCCCAATTTATACAAATTATATATTTTAAAAAAAGACAATATAACTGTCCATGCTGGTATATAATATATATTATAAAGGACGATTAACCAACACAATGAGAGCTAATTCTTTTATTTTAAAAGCACTTACACCCATCAGGCCATCATTTTGTGGTTAAATCCTCTCCATCTATCTCATGGCAATATATCTAAGAGGCATGCATTTACCACTATCACGCAGGTTCTTTCTCAATGGGGGAAAGTTTTCCGCAGTCTGGGGTAGGGCAATAATAGAAATGCTATATTCTGTAATATGACTCCCGGCGAAGATATCTCTCTACCTGTTTTGAGAACCTGGTGGTGCAGCACTTCTTGGACTTACCCCAGTAGGACCCTGTTGGTTTCTAGCAACCTTACCTTCAGGAAGAACTGAAAATTCTAAAGGCACTAGTTGTCTGTGGTTTGAAAACTTACTTGTTTTCTTAAATTGCACTATTACAATTGTACCGTAACTAGAACTCTGTAACTGTCCTGTGGATGGTCACTATTATCCACCTATTGTTTCTGACAATGACCTTAACCTCATCGGGGAGATTTGGATTTTATTTTTATCAGCAACAGCCGATACCAGGACACATAACCTGGACCATTCCATTTCCTTGTGCAGGCCATATTGAAATCTCCAGTACACATGACCAACTTATCTTGTTCACAGCAATACTGATATGACTCTGACATTCCCTTCCACTGCGCGAAAAGGATTTGGATTTTCTTTTCTATCAGAAATGGCCAATGCCAGAACACATAACCTGGGCCCTTCAAATTCCTGACACAGTCTCCCGTTCTTCTGGATTCGTTGCGAGACTGTGAGATGGGAATAATGATAATACCAGCGAAAATGAGTCTCCACCTATGTAATAGGTAGAGACTTATTACACACACAGTGTGAGGATTAACTGAGACTATTATGTTAGGGAGTAGACTGTAGCACCAGCTGAACAGGGCGTAACTCATGGAGTGGATGGCAAGCTGGTGATAGGGAGAGTTGGAGCTCCCATTTCACCAGCACTCAGGACGTGTTCCTGACCATCTCTCCTTGTTGAATATTTTCAGTGTATTCATTAACACTGAGCGTAGGCCAGCATAATTCCATAATACCTCTACCTTCAACTATCGACACCACACTACATGCACATTAGACATCACACCTTCTATTTCTATCCTAACTTAGCAATGGCCACTGCATTATTATCAGCAAATTCGGTGGTATTTCGGATTGCCACCACCATCAAGGTAGGGCTGGCGGCACAGGGTCCTCCTTGTCGCAATCAAGCGGCTGTGCAGACAGCAGTTGCTGCAAACACTGTTCTTACTAGTCAGTGGAGAAGCGCAGGTTCGGCCTTATGTTTCACTAAATACCAGTTTGAAGTCCGTTCACTTTTTCCTCCAGTCCATATCCCCTCTAGCCCTGCTCCTCACAGAAACCCAAAGCTCTCGCTATACTGACAAATACACATTTTGTTTTCCTGGTTCCAATCTTCTCACAAGCTTTCAAAACAAGGGTGGCACCTGTTATTGTATCAATCTGCCTTTGAGGTTGACACCTTTTTTTTTTTTTTTGTAGCATCAACAAATTTTGGTTATTCATTATATAAATTAATTTATCTCAATATTACCAAATATACCAGCATAGTTAATCACTCCCCCAGTGCTTCTTCAGAACCCAGCATACTTAACTCCGTATCCTCACAGGTGACAAACCTTAACCTAAACCTCACCGCTGAAATTACTATTTTGGGTGATTTTAACATCCATAATATAAAACGGTTATTGAATTCTGCCAGGACTGACAATACAGGTCTAGAATGTGAGTTGTTTTCAGAACTGTTTGATCTCATTCAGCTGGTAAAACAACCAACCAGAATATCAGACAATCCTGACCATAACGCCTATCTCGTTGACCTATTCCTGACGAATAATCCAGATCATTACAGGACAGAAGTACTGTCATCACTTGGTTCCTCCCACCACAATCTCATCAAAGCCTCATTAATTAGTTCACCCAAACCTCCCCGTTCTGAACCTGTCAGGGTGACTAGATGACACTTTGATAGGGCAGACTGTGATGGACTTAGAAATTATCTTACTGATATTCCATGGCAGCCTTTCTTCTCCAGTGACATCAGTTCTACCCAGTCCCACATTAATGACTGATGTGGAATTTTTCATACCCAGTCAACAGTTCACTAAAAGTTCGGACTCCCCCAAATGAATTGAGAGCAACTGTGCCACAGCAACGACCCAAATTTTTACTTAAAATAAAAACATCTGAATCATTCAGTCAATCTATAATGTCAAGAAATCATGCAAAAGCAGTGATAAATCTCTCTAAATCAAATATTTTCACAACCAAGCATCCAAACTATTAAATAATCCTAATGATAATTAAGTTCTTACAACAATAACTTCAAATCAAGGCAATGAAAATATATAAATAATTATGCACCGAAAGTCTGAAAGTAAATTAAGCAATTAATAAACATATGATGTAGATGCGTACTTTCTTCCTTTGCCTGCAGAGAAAACATGGAAACTGCATACCCAATCATGCGACATCCATGCCAACTGGAAAAAAATTTAAATAAAATTACAGTCAAAAAAGAAGCTAATATCCCGATGCAAAAGCCACATGATCGAGTTGTGACTTATGTAAAGGGATGATATCCCAATATCCACTCAGTGAGTAACAGTAGTAGTAGTAGTAGTAGTAGTGGTGGTGGTGGTGGTGGTAGTATTTAACGGATGAGAGTTCATTCTACAAGTTTAAGGTATAAATGCGATATCTGCTCCTCTTCCCCTATTTTGCATCCTTCATAAGTTTTGCAGGGGGACTGACTCCCTCTCCCTAAAAGTACTGGTGAAAAATTGTAAACAGAGGAAGTTAATATAAGTTATTATCCAAGAACAATATGACTGACCTCAGTAGTGTCTTTGAAATCCATGTGCTCAATTTTCCTTACTTGTGATCGTTCTTATTTTTGTAGGGGGAATGACCCCCTCGAAGAATTATTAGGGAGGATGCACGTTCCCCAAATATCGTAATGTGGATGAGAGTTCATTGTCGAACATGTAATGAGATATTAAAGTCATATTTATCCTTACTCTGTTTCTGAGAATCTTTATTTAGTGGGAAAAGCTGACTACCCTCTAAAATCATTGGTTGGAAAAAAAATGTCGGCTACATAGTGAAACGTCTTTCGAGTAACCAGACGAACCTACCTGGAAATTTCATTCAAATCCAGCAGCAAACAGCCTGGGAGGAGTTAAGACACAGACTCACAAAAAAACCTAAGCTCAGACAGGTTGAATCTCGGACAAAAATATAGGTTAGGTTGGTGAAAATTTTACCATCATGCTTTGTAGGATTGATACGTAAATGTTGATGATGATGATGATGATGATAATAATAATATTAATAATAACAATAATAATAATAGTAATAATAATAATAATAATAATAATAAAATAATAGTAACAATAACAATAATAATAATAATGATAATGATAATAATTAATAATAATAATAATAATAATAATAATAATAATAATAAAAATAGTAATAATAATAATAATAATAATAATAATAATAGTAACAATAATCATCATCATCATCATCATCATCATCATCATCATCATTTGAGGCCTTCCAAGGGGAGAATTACACTAGCAGTATGCCGATACATATCTAGCGCAGCTCGAAATATGCTCTTGACCTTGACCTACTTTCACCAAATTCGAACTCGTAGGAGATCTTCATCCCTACTACAATCTGTAAAATTTATGATGATATCCTTAGCGATTGTGAAGTTATCATACTAACAGACACACAGACAGACAAACTGAAAACAATATTTTGTAGGAGATTTTCATCCCTACTGCGCACCGGTAAATTGTGTGATGATATCTTGAGCGGTTGCGAAGTTATCGTGGTTACAGACACACAGACCTTGACCAACTTTTACCAGTTTCTAAATCGTGATCGATTTTTTTTCCCTAATACACATCTGTAAAATTTTATGATGATACCTTAAGCGGCTCCGAAGTTATCGTGTTAACAGACAGAAACAGACAAACACAGAGAAACTGAAATATTACCAGCTTCGCTATTAGCTATCGCAGATAAAAATAAAATAATAATAATAACAATAATAATAATAATAATAATAATAATAATAATAATAAAGTGAGATGGAGAAACCAACTATGTTATTATTTTAAAAATATTACATTGGATTGATTTTACTCTGAATTTTGTTCAAAGCGGATTTTTTTACTTTTTACTTCCAATCACGTTTTTATTAAGCAGAAACAGAAAAAGGTATCGTAGCAGTGCTACACCATTCCACAAAAGAATGAGTCCTGCATCCAATGCCAACCTGTTATATTCAGCTAATTGCTGTACCTGGTACAATAATCCTTAGCCATAGGTAAGTAGTCATTCAAGACGTTGCTGAGTACAAGGCGGATCCCTTCAGCCTTCTGGTCAAATATATATCCCCTTGTGGCAGTATTTTGACGAAATACCTGCCAGTGTCAATGAAATTTGCGATCTATTCCTTTATCCGGATGCAAATGCACATCAAAATCTAATAAGCTATTCCTTGACCCACTGCCCACCAACCCACACGGGAATTTACATAACCTCCGTTCATCTTCGTTGGCGAAGGTAATTAAGTTTGCCAATGATAACGTGATTGTAAACTTCTCTCTCTCTCTTCCCCCCAACTTTTTCATTGCCTTCCTCTCCTCCTCCTCACCAACTCTCCTTTCCTCCTTAAACTTCTGTCCCTGTCCTCACAACCGTTTCTCCCTTTCCCTCTCCTCCCAATCACTCCGCCTACTCCCTTTTCTCTTTTTTCATCCCTCTCATTATCCCCTTCTCCCTCTCATTATCCCCTTCTCCCCCTCCCTTGTCGGTGCCTCAACCCCTTCTCCCTCTCACTCTCTCTTCTCCCCCCCCCTCTTCCTCTCTCTCTCTCTCTCTCTCTCTCTCTCTCTCTCTCTCTCTCTCTCTCTCTCACTCACTCAATCCATTTCATTCTCTATCTATTCTTCCATCAGCTTCTTCAATCCGATGACGGATATATCTATTTTTTGATAATTACTCAGAAATTGTTCCTTATGATAAGGGATTTCTCTACCTAGCGGTATTCAGTATAACTATCCTTAATCCCATCATTAACAGCTGTCTGTCCAAGTTACATATAATCGCTTGGTGGCAGCAGAAAACAATATACTAAGTCATCATGGCACAATATCTCCAAAAGCTCTCAATGAATTTCATTAAAATTTCTTGGAAGAATGATCCATGGGTCAAGAAACAGTTGATTAAATTTGGGGGTGAATTCGATTCCTAGGTATTCCACGCCATACCTCCACGGATCTGGATCTGGATCCTTTTAATGACAATGGCATTGGCGGAGGTATGAGCTCTCTGAGTGTTGTCTAGTTTGATCAGTGGCTGCATCTTAAAACAAATTAACAAGGATTTTACTAAGTTAAGAGACATTATGATCTTGGAGAACTTCACTAGCAATATTTGCCAAGGATATTGCCACTCACCTGGTTGAGAAAGTGGTGGATAACTTGGCTGAGGCAGCTGTTGTGGCAGATAACTTGGCCGAGGTAGCTGTTGTGGCAGATAATTGTAGCATTATCCACAAATATGCTTCTAAGCCCCATTCATTTGGTAAGCAAAAGAAAGTAGACCAGTTAGACACTGTATACCCCTCTTCTTGCAAACCAGCTGTAACCTCAGAGTATGTTAGTTCCACCAAAGAGAGAGGGAACAATGGTGCCTAATGACCAGTAGGAAGTTCCAGGTTTTGTCGGTTTTGTAATATAAAGTCTCGTAGAGGAAAAGTGCTGGAGGAAGATTAGACGTCTTGGAGCTAAATCTAATTATCTCATCAAGTCTTGGAGGATTGCTACTCCTGAAAGTGAGCAACTACATATAAATAGGCTGAATGGTAATCAGACATATCCTCAGTAGTTAATCAGTGAGTCTGATGCTAGAGTGGAGCAATCAGTTGTTGGTGATCAGACTCCTTTAGAGCATTCACTGGATATTAGTAAAACTGGGATAGTGCACCAGTCAGGAATTGATGAAAGTGAAAATAAGAAATTAAGAGCATCCTCCCACAAACAAGAAACAAAGTGACCTCCCCCCTCCTTTAGTTTCATTTATACGGATCTAGTGTCAATTTACGGTGAAAATGCTAAAGAAGTCGCTATACACCGAGACACAGGTGCTTCACAGTCTTATGTTGAAGGGGGTAATACATGTAGCAGAAACTGATGAATGTTTTATTACAGGGAATAGCTGAATATGTGTCTGTCCTCCTGGCTGAAGTGAAACTCCAATCAAAATCTGAGTTAGGTCTAGTACATGTGGACATTATGAACCAGTTACCTGTGAAAGAGGCCATTTTCCTTATGGGTTATGGCTTAGCAGGAGAGCAAATGAGTGCAATTTCCTGTGTATTAACAATCGCATAAGTGAGACGACGGAAGAACTGGAGGTAGAATGCCCTACACTCTTCCCTGCCTGTGCTGTAATTAGAGTCCTGGCAGCAAAATCACATTTTGATAGTGATGATGTTAACAGCAAGGAGGTACCAGATGATATTTCTCTTGTTGATACTTTCCTTCCCCAGATGACTGACACTGAAAATGAGGGCTTCCCACAGAAAGTAGTGTAGATCTAGGATTGGCTGTAATGCAGAGACTTGATCCAGAGATTGCAGCCTTGAAGACTCTGCAGCTAGTGAGGAGGAGTGTGAGGCTATGTCTGAATGTTTCCACCAAAGAGTGAATGGTGTGGTGATGCGTCAGTGGAGACTCCCCATGCCTTCCATAATGATAAGTGGATGAATGTACATCAAATGAATGTTCCTTTTTCTCTTCTTTTTTTATATGCTCGACTCTGTGCATAGGCTTCACAGCCTGCTCCCAGGGTCCAGTAGTCCTCCTACATATCATACACCTCTACATGTCACGACTTCGGCGCTAACACCCATCATTCATATTGAATACATGTTAGGGCGGTCTCATACAGGACTGGTGTATTGGTATTACCAGGGGTATTTTTTTTTTTTTTACGACGTGTCGGCGGGTCTTCTGGTAGATCGGTAAAGTCTGCTTTACATGAAATTCAAATCCTTAAACTGTACCCTGCCCCAGCGGGGATTTGAACCTGGGTCCAGTAGGACAGCAGGCCACCTCTCTACCGACTGAGCCACCATCTTCCCAAACTGAGGTACTGAAGCAAGAAATAATAGCAGCTGCTCATGATTCTGCTTTGGCAGGACTTTTACGGTTGAGAAAGTCTGTCTTCCATCAGGCAACATTTTTTACTGACCTGGAATTCAGAGACCTTTCCTGATTTGTAGGTCATGCCAAGGTCTGGCGAATATACAAGGTCTCTCCGTGCACGGATTATGTGACATCACCAGCAATGTGGATGAGGCTATGGAGAAAGGGAACTAGAAAAAGAAAACAGGCAAGAAAAGGAAAACGCACAGTTGTGCAGAATTGTGTGTCATGAATTTGCCAAACTGTGTGTTTATACAAATTCATGACATTGTATTATTATGGGAACACAAGATGCATTAGTGAAAAAACCAGAAATATTCACTCAGTTTACCATCCCGACAGTGCTCCAATCGGGACTGTTCTCAAAACGTTCGTTATTGTTTCACTAGAGATTGTTTTTATGCATGCCCTTGGTGCATTACTGAGAGATACTTTTGTGTATTTAGTGTTCCTCTGCCCTGCCTCTTTAGCCATTAAACTAAGCCATGCCTACTTCCGGTGATCACCTATTGCTTTGTGGCTGGCGTGAGAACATTAGTCGGTTGGTGTAATGATGCCACGGGAGGAGGGTCTCAAGAACACTGCTGAGCAGTGAAGACCCTATCTTGTGGCTTATCACCCAGTCTCTTGCAATTCTACGATCCCTGCATCACACCACTGAACTGGTGATCGGCAACAGTAGATGTCAGCAGTGTGCACTGCAGTGGCCTGAGTAGCAGAGCTGCCCAGTCTCTTCGCAGCCACGACTCCATCTTCTCCACTGCCCAGTTTTTTCTTTCTATGTTTTCTAGGCAAAGGTGTATTAGCTAGTTGTCTGACTGTGTGAGTGAGAGATTACTTGTTTAAGTTATCTTGTAATGTAAGAATTCATTTTGTTTGTAATTAATAAATATACAGTTTTTTCATTGGGCTTGATTAATCCATGGATTGCACAATTACCTTTTTTTATTCCACCCCTGGTATGCAAAAAATAAAGGAAAAAAAGTTTTTATTTTTTTATTTTTTTATTATAAACTTGAAGATAAGCATCCAGGGCATCATCTGGTGAAGAGAGAGAGAAAAAAAAAAACTCTCTCTCCGTCTATGTGTAGGGCCAAGCATAAGTTTATGTACGGGAGTAGTGAAAAAAAAATAAAACAATAAAATTTCTGTTTTTGTTTATTATAAACTTGAAGATAAACATCCACATGTGGTAGGTGGGGGCGCTCACCATCCACTTATTCGATGTAATGCTGCTCTCGGGTGTCTGCCCTTTCCTCTCCTCCATCATACTTTCCTTCCATCCTTTTCTCTCTTTCTTTCCCTCATTCTTTCCTCTTCCTTCTGCCGTGGGTGACTCTACACTGAGTGACAAGCTGGGTGGTAACCATATAACCAAATTTTGGCGCCTGGTGGTTTAGTGGGTAATTGCTCTCCAATCGAATTGAACTGGTGAAGGTTTATATCCAAGGGGTGACTGGGGTTGATTGTTCATGTAATGCCACTCAGGGATGAGTGAGGGTGGACACTCTCATTTTTAATGTCGGGACCAACTGCCTAGCCCCGGGCTCCTACGCTCCTCATGGGGCAATGTAGGATTGGGTGATGGATGGATGGATGGATAAACATTCAGGGCATCATCTGGTGAAATGAAAAAAATCTCTCTCCGTCTTTGTGTACGTAGTGCCATGCATAAGTTTGCGTAGGGGTTGAGTTGTTTACGGTGATGCACGGCCAGCACAGCCTGAGCTGTGGCTCGCAATCCACGGCTTCAGTGTAAGAATCGTGTTTCATTTCTTCATATTTTGCTTACTGTAGTATGCTACTCCCAGTTTGCAGAAACTTCTTATAATTATTAATCACGACTGATAGTTGAGCCAGTTCTTTCATATTACTTCATAAATCTGTTTGCGCCAGGCAGGAGTTAGCTCCAGCAAGAATCTGTCTTTATTTGTAGTAATTATCGACTGTCAGGGGTAAGGACACTTTCTCAGAGGCCACAGAATCAACAATTCAGCATTTGTTAGTGATTAGTCTCCGCTGTATATTGTTGAGAAAATTTATGAAATTCTCATCTTTAGAGAACTGGCAAAGTACCGTAAGCCAAAGTAAAGGAAAACTTACTACTGTACTTTATTTCATGTAAGTCGTTAGCCCTCGTGTCAGTGGTGACTTATTTTTTTCTCCCATAAGTAGTGGAGATATACTTAGTATATTTCTTTTCCTACTGTGACAACTGACAACTTACTTGCAATGTATTCATATTTCACATCCCCCTTGACGATGTACATGGTGATATCTATTATTTAAAAGTGCACCCTTTTTTACATTGAAAAATAATGGTTTGTCATAATATATTTACAGGCAGACCTCGAGATCTTATACCCCTAGATGTGATACCCTGGCATAGCAATGGGGGCAGAAATACCACCCTACACAGCCAAAAGATGGCCAAACCCCGATATAACAATGGGTTTTCTTTAGTTTTTAACTGATTTTTATTATATTTTAGACTTAACTTTAGTTTTTAGGTTGATTTATAAACTGTTTTTAGACTTAGATTAATGTGTTTTAGCCATAGGAGGGGTGAACATTGTCATTTTGGGGTACAGTTTGCTAAGTTTGTTTTTTTCCAGACTTATTTTTGATGATTTTCAGATTTTGTTTTTTGGGTTTAGGTGAGTTATAAACTGCTTTTAGGTTTAGTTTAGCTTGTTTTAAATCTATTTGGGGGTTTATGTTAGCTAGAAACTTGTTTTTGGACTCATTTGGGTGGGTTTAGGACTTGGATGGGGGGGGGGGACACCCGAGGATCAAAAATGCATCCCTTAACTTTACATGTTAAATCTACACCTAGATATGATACCCCGCCTAGCAATGTTTTTTTACTTAACCAATTGCATCGTTAAACCGGGGTATGCCTGTACAGTATTTTACTTGCACATAATACAATGTGGATATCGTATAATGCATTTGATATTAGGCTTATTAGATGGATATTTAAATAAAGCAGGTCAGTTCTGGTTGACAGTCAGGAACAGACTGATGGCCACCCCTGACATGAAGCCAGCCATCTCGCTTCTCGTGACGTCATGCACAGATGGGGAATATTATAGTGGGGTCACGGAAAGACCTTGAATTCGCTAGACCGTGGGTCATGCCACACCTATCAGCTGGTTATGAGCAAGGGAGAAGCCCTCCTGAGTCTCTCATTTTCACAAATGAGATGCCCTATCCAGCCGACCAGACCATAACACTTTTGAGAACTTATGTCTCAGCAACCACAGGGCCGATCATATAATGGCCAAGTTCTTTAAGATTTGTTTTTGACAGGTTTCATCACACCCTGGCAGTGCACGTGGCATGTGCCAAGTGCTGCATGTCGAAAATCTTCAAACCAGACAGTTTGTCATAAAGGCATGGAACTTGGTAGGTAGATGACCATCAATATACTCTAGGCATCCTTGGGGCATAAGGCAATATTTCAGTGCTTCTGGATTTAAATGCTCTTGCTAGTAACTCGCCGGCATAGGCGTTTAACAGGTCATTAAGAGTAACAACCCTATTTCTGAAGCACCAATGGTTCCCTTTCCTGTCTCTGATACCGCATTCACTGGAGTCCTTGTAGATATTACCAGCCCTTTGACAAAGACCTCATCAGGCCAACAGCAAATTCCAGCTGTGTTGTACATTGCCGCCACATTTACTGAAGCCATCACCTTGAGAAACATTTCAACTAAAGCAGTGGTAAGGGATATGATCATTATTTTTTTACTAGTTTTGGTCTCCAAAAGAGGTGCAATCAGATCAAGGCAGGAACTATTATGTCAAAATTATTCAAACAGACACTCAAAAAAAGTGAGGGTCTCCCAGATCACCACATAAGCCTATTACCGTCAGAGTTAGGAAGCACTGGAGAGATATCACCTCACCCTCAAACAAATTTTAAAGAAATATTGTATTGTTCTTAAAAAGGACTGAGATAAAGATCTTCCCTTCCTATTGTATGCAACCAAAAAGACGCAAAATGAGTCTGTAGGCTACTGAGCTGATTTTGATCTATAATGTGAGAGAAAGTTCTATCTATCTATCTATCTATTGCCAGACGCAAATCGCCTCCAAGTCGCCCTTTCCCCCCTCCATTTCACTGCCCTGCTCCCAACTCACACACCCCTCTCTCATATACCTCTTCACCCCATCCCTCCATCTCATCCTCGGCCTCCCCCTCCCTCTTCCCCCCTCCACCTCACTCACATACACTCTCTTCGTCAGTCTTTCACCCTCCATCCTCTCCACATGGCCAAACCACCTCAGTGTGTTCCTCATAAAGCTTCCTATCACATCCACATCCACACCACAATGCTCCTTTATATCCCCATTCGTCAGCCTGTCTCTCCACGTGACTCCACAGGCTCCTCTTAAATAACTCATTTCCACTGCTCTCACTCTTGACTTGTGTCCTTCCAACAATGTCCAAGCTTCACTTCCGTACGTTAGAGTTGGTATCACAATACTGTCACGTAGTATTTTTTTCACTTCCATGTTCACTTCCCTGTTTCTTATCACTGCTTTCAAGGAACCACCAACCTTTCTTCCCTGCTGTACCCTTTCAAGCACTTCACACTCCAAACCTCCATCCTTACTCATCACACTACCCAAATACTTAAACGTACTCACATTTTCCAATTCCTCACCATCCAACCTCGCTGTACATTCACTAACTTCACCTCTCTCAAAGATCATCACTTTACTTTTCCCTACATTCACCTTTAGATTCCGTTTCTTACACACTCTCTCAAACTCATCCACCAAGCCTTGCAGCTCCCCTTCGTCTTCACTCAACAACACAGTATCATCTGCAAACAACAGTACAGGGAGTTTCCAAACACTATCCTCTCTCACCAGGGCCACTCCAGCTTCCACTACCCTACCTTGTACCTCTTTTATTACCCCATCCATGTACAGATTGAACAACCATGGAGACATGACACATCCCTGTTTCAAACCAACTTTCAAAGAGAAAAATTCACTTAGTTCACCATCCACACGCACTGCAGCCTTCGCACCATCGTACATACTCTTCACAGCATTCAACAACTTCCCATCTACTCCATATATTCTTAACACTTTCCACAATCCTTGTCTATCCACCCTGTCATATGCTTTCTCCAAATCCATGAAAGCAGCATACAACTTCTTTCCCTTCTCTAGAAACTTTTCCACTAAAGATCTAAGAATGAATATCTGATCTACACAACCTCTTCCCTTCCTCAAAGCCTCCCTGTTCTTCTCCAACTAATTTCTCTGTTCTTTCTCTAACTCTGTCTATAAGTATCCTACCATACACTTTTCCTATTATACCAAGAAGACAAATGCCCCTATGATTACCACACACTTCTTTTTCCCCTTTTCCTTTGTACAAGGGAATAATTATACCTGACTTCCAATCCTCCGGGACTCTACCTTCCTCCCAGGCCAATCTGCACATCTTCCACATCCATTCTACTACTATCTCTCCCCCATGCTTCAGCATTTCACCACACACTCCATCAATTCCTGGAGCTTTCCCCGATTTAACTTTCTTCATTGCTTCCACAACTTCTATCCTACTGATTTCTTTCTGTCTTCTCACCTCCGTCCTTCTCCCAGCCATTCCTCAGCCACTTATACTCGCATTACTTCCATCCTTTACGTTCAACAATTCCTTAAAGTGTTCTCTCCATCTGCTCACTTTTTATCCCTTCTCCACTAGTATTCTACCATTTTTATCTTTCACTCCCCTGCTAACTTCATTTCCACCCTGTCTCACTCTTTTCACTTCTCTCCAGAACATTTTCTTACAGTCCCTCCACTTTACACTCAAATTCCTTCCAAATTCCTCATCCACTCTCTTCTTACTCTCTCTTACTAATCTTTTCACCTCTCTCTTCCTTTCCACATATAACTCTCTCTTCCGCCTCTCAACTTCTTCCACGCCCCTATTTCTCATCCATTCATTGTATGCTTTCTTCTTTTGTGCCACAGCCTGTTTCACCTCTTCAGTCCACCACGCTGTTCCTTGCACCCCCCTCCGTCTTCTCTTCCTTCCACACACCACATCACATGCTGCACATATTTCTTCTGTAAATATCTTACACACACCTTCCACGTCTCCCATCTGCTCCAATTCATATTTGCCCAATCGTTCCTCCACTTCTCTCTTATACTCTGCCTTTTTCTCATCCTCTTGTAACCTTTCCACTCTCCTTGCAACTACTCCTTCCTCTCGTCTTTCCCATCTTCTATTCCTCCATCTTACTTGAACTTTAATTCTGGCCACCACCAAGTAGTGGTCAGAAAGTCCACTCCCCCAACCTCTATACACTCTTGCATCCTTTACACATCTTCGCATCCTTTCATCCACACACATATAATCAATCATTGCCTTCCTTTCATTCAGTTCACCACCCACCCTTCTCATCACTCGCCATGTATACCTGTGGATCATTTTATGCCTGAAGAGGGTATTGGCTATCACCAACCCCCTCCCAGCACAAATGTCCACTAATGCACTCCCATTCTCATCTATATCAGCAGGCACACCCCACTCACCAACTATTCCATCCACCTTCACATTACCAACTTTACCATTCATATCACCAATCAAAAACACTCTCTCATTCCTTCAAAACTTTTCCATGCACACTTCCACATTTGTCCAGAACTCTTCTCTCACTCTTCTAGCACGATCTTGCGTTGGTGCATACACACACACAATCGCCCACATTTGTATTCCAACTTTCAACTTTACCCACACAATCCTTGACCCAACTGATCCATACTGTCTTATGCTCTTCTTCCATCTTTTACTCACAACTATACACACTCCTTCCTTTGCCCTCTCATTCTCATCTACTCCTGCACAAATACCCCATCCATAATCCCATTCTCTCACACTTTCTCCTTTCCATTTTGTTTCAGTTATTCCACATACATCCACTTTCGCACCCTCAAGCACCTGGACAATCTCTCTCTCTTTCACCTCATCATTCGCTCCTCTTACATTCCATGTTGTTTAAAAAACAATACGTCAGTAATAATGGTCATATTATTCTCTTGCCCTGTGTCTCAGATTTCAGAGAGAAACTAGCCAAAAGTTGGGAAGTAGCTAAGGCAAATTTGAAGCCCTCGCAAAAGTAGTTGAAAAGTTGGTATGATAAAAGTATCCAGGCTAGGAGCTGAGTGTTTCACCCAGGTGACAAAGTGCTAGTATTGCTCCCTGTTTGTGAACAGCCATTGCAAGCAAGTTTCTCATGCCCTCTTGTAGTAGAGAAGTTAGGCGATGTTAGTAACTGGAGGAAGGTGCAAAGGTTGTGCCATATCAATATACCGAAGGAGTACCATGAGTAAGAGGACTCCTTTCCCCACTGATGCATGTGTGGTGTCAGCTGCCATTGAAACGTTGGATCAGACATAGAGAACCCAAAGGCATAGACGAAGGTAAATGATTAACTTTCTCACTTAACAGTTGAACAACGTACTAGTCTGACTGCCTTTCAAGGAATTATCATGATGTTCAACAGAGAACCCCTGGGCTGACGGATGCAACACAATACAATGCCAATGATGGAGACGCCTGTCTTGTGAAGCAGCTTCCCCCACCCCCCACCATGCGAGTCTGCAAATGCAGTCTATGATCCAGCAGGAACTGACCTGCACGTTGCAGCAGTGATTGATCGAGCCATGCCAAAGTGACTGGTGCTCCTCGGTTACCTTAGTTCCAAAATCCCATGAGTCCTTTCGTTCTAGCATATATTACATAGGGTCAACTCTCTCTCAAAGACCGACACCTACCCTTTTCCTAGAGTAGATGACTGCATTCACAATATAGGCAGTGCAAAGTTCATAATTGAAATCGATTGACTAAAGGGATATTGGCAAGTAACACTTACAGAAAATGCCCAAGAAATTTTCTGTTTTGTGGCTGGCAGCCATACTTACAAGTGCAAATTCATGCCATACAGAATCTAAAATGTTCCAGTCAGGTTCCAGAGGGTAATGAACAAACTTTTTTTTTATGCAAGAAAGAAGGAATCAAAGGCCAGGAGCCTGCAAACCGTTCCTTCCAAGAAAAACAAAACAAAACAAAAACAATACAAGAGAGCCAAATTCAAAATCCATTCATTTCGAGATGTCTGAACACACTTTGGACAGAAAAAGGATGAGAGTTTGTTGCTAGACGGGTGCTACGCACCCATCATGGAGGTGAAGGAATGCAAACAGACAGTTCAGAGGAGCAGTGACCATTGAAGTAGCAGTAGAAAAGAGATAAGATGCAACAGTGCAGTGAAGAGACAGAGGTTGAGGGGAGCCAGTAAGAGGAGGAAAGTTAATGAGATGAAAAGCCTTTGACTCCACCCTATTGAGAAGAGCTGTATGTGGGGAGCCTGCCCACACATAAGAGTTGTACTCTACACAGAGGTGAATAAAACCCGTGTATAAACTCAACAACTGTACAGGGGTAAAGAAGGTACGGAGTCGGCTTACCACACTCAATCTATTGGAAGCAGAGTTTACAAGAGATGCAGTATGATATATCCAAGATAAGTCCCGAGTGAATGAAACCCCAAGCATGTTCAAGGATGATGCAGGATTGAGCTGGATATTATTAAACATTAGTGGGTACTCCAGTGGAAGATTGTGGCAGGTTGCTAGGCATAAAAACTGAGTTTTTGATGCATTAAAAACAACAAGATTACTTTTACCCCTGTCAGAGATACAAGCCAAATCAGACATTAGCTGTGCCATTGCCTCACCCGTGTTTGTTGAAGTAACTGCTGAGATGGACATTGCATGAACCAAATGGAAAGGTAAAGGGTGGAATCATCAGCGTATGAGTGGATAGGGTTATATATACAGCTTAGAAGATAACTGATGAATAAAAGGAAAAGAGTTGGTGATAGGACGGAGCCCTGAGGAACACCACTGTTCATAGATCTAGGAGAAGAACCATGGCTGTCTACAACAGCGGCTATAGAACGACCAGAAAGGAAGCAGTAGATAAAGGAACAGAAAGAAGGATAGAAACCGTAAGAAGGCAGTATGGATTTTAAAGATTTATGCCGGACTCGATCGAAAGCCTTTGAGATGTCAAGTGCAATGGCAAAGCTTCCGCCAAAGTCCCGAAAGGAGGATGACCAGGAGTCTGAAAAGTAGATGAGAAGATCGCCAGTGGAGTGACCCTGACAGAACCCAAACTGACGATCAGAAAGAAGGTTGTGATAGGAAAGATCCTTTAAAACTTTTCTGTTAAGAATTGACTCGAAAACTTTTAAGAGACAGGATGTTGAAGCAATTGGACGATAGTTAGAGGGTTGGGAATAGTCACTCTTCTTTGGGACTGGCTGAATGAGAGCAAACTTCCAGCAAGAAGGAAAGGTACAAATTGACAGACAAAGGGGAAAGAGTATACCTAGGCAGGGTGTAGGCACAGAAGCACAGTTCTTGAGGACAACAGGAGGACTCCATCAGGCTCATATACCTTGTTAGTAGTAAGGCCAGTGATTGTAGAAAATACATCAGCTGAAGAAATTTTAATGTCAGCCTTTAGGAAGTCAGAGGGGGAAGTGATGGAGGAACAGCACCGGAATCGTCTAAGGTGGATTTGGAGGAGAAAGTCTGAGCAAAGAGATCTGCTTTATCAGTAGAAGAAATAGCTACAGAACCATCATAGTAGAAAAGAGGAGGGAAGGATGATGAGGTAATGTTGTTAGAATGGTTTTTGGCAAGGTGTCCGAAGGAGAGGGAAGAATTCGAGTTGGAGAGTTGAGAGCATGTAGTACGGATGAAATTATTTTTAGCAGAGCGAAGAACAGACTTAGCATGATTCTGGGCAGAAACATAAACAAGATATGATTCAGGGGTGGGTTGGCACTGGTATCTTTTATAGGTCCTCTCCTTGTTGCGGACAGCATTAGAACAAGCATGATTAAACCAAGGCTTTCTTGCATTAGTCAAAGGGTGTGAGAAGGGAATGTACGCTTCCATGCCCGAGAGAATAACCTCCGTAATGCGCAAAGCACACTCAGATGGCTCCTGGCTATGGAAGC
Source organism: Coenobita brevimanus (assembly GCF_032717465.1). NCBI lineage: Eukaryota > Metazoa > Arthropoda > Malacostraca > Decapoda > Coenobitidae > Coenobita > Coenobita brevimanus. Next base: position 16,229,585 of record NC_137014.1, on the reverse strand, counting down.
AATAATAATTCTGGGGAAAATCATAGAAGTACTGCCTGAGGGCCTCCCAATCCGCAGCTCCAAAGTGCCACAGTCGATGTTTCTTTGGGGGGTCCACAGGCCGCACCAGAGCAATAGGACATGTCAGGGTAATAAGGTTGTGCTCGGAGGAGCACAATGGAGAGGAAAGATTAACAGTGTAAAGAGAAGGACTAGTTGTAAGGAAGAGGTCAAGTATGTTGGAGTTCTCTCCAAGGCAGTCAGGGATACGGGTAGTGTGCTGTACAAGCTGCTCTAGGACATTAAGGATAGAAAAGATGTAGGCTTGTTCAACAGGTGGATCAGTGAAAGGAGAGGAGAGCCAAAGGTGGTGCTAAACACTGAAATCTCCTAGAATGGAGATTTCAGAGGAAGGAGGAATGGATAGAATGTGTTTCATTGTAGAAGCAAGATAGTCAAAGAATTTTTCATAGTCAATAGACTCTGGAGATAAGTAAACAGCATAGATATATTTAGTCAGAGAATGACACGAAAGCCGAAGCCAGAGAGTAGAGAATTCAGAAGAATCAAGTTCAGGAACATGAGAGCAAGATAAGTCGTTGTGTACATATATACAACAGCCACCTTTGGCTTTGAAATGAGTACAGAGAAATTAGGAGGAAACAGAAAAGGGTTTTCTGTCAGTTGCCTCAGACAGCTGAGTTTCTGTCACGAAGAGAAGATGAGGTTTAGAGGAGGAGAGGTGGTGTTCGACAGAGAGACATTTAGAGGAAAAGCTGCGAATGTTGTAGAAATGAAGAAGAAGTGAGTCAGACAGTGGTTCCAGGCATCTCGCTGAGTCGTCACCGGGAGAGGGGCGGATGGGGGCTTTTATGATCCCCTCCTCCCTTGGGACTTCGAGGCCTGGTATTTGTGTGCCATTTTTTTCTTTCAGTTTTGAAATGGAAGTGTAGTGTGTACTGTGCATGTAGATTGGTGTTGACAATTAGAGAAACTTGTGTTGGAGAACATGCTGGCCTACTCTCTGTGTTACTGAAACACTGAAAAAGTTCAGCAAAGGGGGATGGTCAGGAACTAGTTCCGAGGGCTGATGAAACGGGAGCTCCAGCTCTCCCTGTCATCAGCTTTCCATCCACCTTGGGAGTATTGTTGTGCTCGACTGGTGCTACAGTCTACTCCTCAAAAATGAATGTGTCACATACATTGTTGACTTGGTTATATTCAGTAGCCTCTGGGAAAAACGTCTAATACAGCTAGATGCCTTACGCAGAAACTCAATGCTAACTTAGAAATCAGCCTAGAGAAGTGTGACTCTATAAATGTCCAGGTTCAGTACTTAGGTTACATAGTAGAACTGGGTAAAGTAAGTCTTCCTAATGCAAAAGTTGAAGCTAATGTTAACTTCAAGCAACCCAAGAACAGAAGAGAACTGCAGAGATTTCTGGGTACGGTGGGTAACTATTGGAGATTTGTCTTAAATCTGTTTGATGCTGTAGCTCCCTTCACAGAATTGTTAAAGAGAAAAGTCAAATACGAGTGGAAGGAATAACGTGAAGAGGAATTTTTAGAAGTTAAGGCGATTCTCTCTATGCAGCCCGTGCTCCAAGCCCAAAACATCTAGAAGTCTTTTAAATTCGATGTTTATGCTAGTGGTGTTGATGCCCTTGCAGCCTTGTTATGAGATAATGATCATGGTGTTGAAGTACTTGTCTGTTTTTAAGTAAGAAGTTTAATGATGCTCAGAAGAATTACTTCGCTATTGAAGAGGAACTTCTTCGATAAATACTTGCCCTGCAACATTTCTCAGTATATGTTAGTTCAGGTTCAACCCCTATTACTGCGTATGCAGATCACCAACCCTTTCAGTTCCAAGCAGGTTTTAGAGATAAGAATCAACGATTAACTCGCTGGATTGTATTCCTCCAAGAGTGTCCCTAGATGTACACCATGTCCCGAGGGAAAGAAATGGTTTGGCCTTTTTTTTTTTTTTTTTTTTTTTTTTTTTTTGTCAAGGATGCAACCTTGTGAGATGAACAGAAATTTCCCCTTGTGAATTTCTTTATTCAGAAAGGGAGGTGTTACTATTGTATAGCCTACTAACCATGTGAAGCCTGAAATATGCGATGTCTCCGTCTGAGTGACTGTGACATTATCCTTAGCCGCGACTTATCTTGGCTGACCCGGCTCAAGCTGCCACCAATAAAAGCCCAGGTGCGACCCAGTCTGGAGCACGGTGTATCATTGATGATAAGAACCAACCTGTGTTGAATTACAAGGAAGGTAAGGAGGCAAAGCCAAACCCATGAGGTGAGGATCACCCCCACAGAATGTAGTAGCCAGTCCTATTAGAATGACCTGTCCTTACCCTTCCATTTAGAAGCCGATTGGAAACAGATATAGCCTAGTGTCTGTGTCAGATAGATCAGTGGAGGAAAAGAGGCTTGGCTATTAGAGTATGTCAAGAGCGTCAGGAGGTGAAAAATTCACTACTGTCATTTCCATCCTCCTCTAAGTCCCTCTGTTAGTTTAGTGATAATGTAGGAAGTACTCTAAGATGTCGATTCGTAAGTTAATAATTTGTTTTTAAGTTCACTTATACATAGTAGCATAAATGTTCCCATTCAGCACTATGTTGGCTGAAGTGCCTGATTGATCTTGTTTTAGTAAGTTTGTGATTGATTCTAATAAGGTTAGATGTGTCTGCTGAAGACCTATTTACTATCCTAGATTAAAAAAACAAAGTTTTGTGATGCTCTGTGTAGAGATTTTGTAAGTACAGTAATTTTTAATTGTTTACACATCTTTGTCTTTGATCTGAACCCTCAGAGACATAAATCCATCCATGCTCCGTAACTATAGGGTTGGAACACGTCTAGTACTTTATTTCGCATGTCACCAGACTATATTATTCTGAGAGGAGTCCTTCCAGCCTGAGGTGTTGACATGTCGCAATACAGTACTTCAGACAAATGAAAATGATAGAATATTATATCCGACTGAAATATATGTATAGGTGTGCTTGGTACCGAACTCGTTCTTTTGAAAGTTATTTTATTGTTGCCGGCAGGACAATTTTATTGATCTGTGAAAATGTTCCAAGAGTCTAAGTATTATATTTACTTTTAATATTTCACTCACCAGTGGAAATGAGGTAAAATTCAAGTATAGTACAAGTTGTAAAGCGTAACTGAGTACTATATTGCGTAATATGAAGTCTCAGTACTTCTCACGAGAGAAGTAAACAACTACAGCAAAATTATGCAGCCCCACTCCACAAGGGGAGACTCTAACAGTAACTTCAGATAAACTCGTAATTATTAGCCCTAAAATGGTTTCCAAAACCTTACTGTAATTACCCCTAAACCGTCCTTTCCTTTTATAATACTTTTAATCAGAACTACTTCCTCGTCTTCTCTCATTGAGAAAAGCTGCGCAATTCCTACTCTAAGCTGAGCTTGCCATGCAGTGTGAAATATGACAAAAGCCAAATAGATTTCAAGACAGATGCGTTGATGACATAAAGTGTGAGAGTATATCGGGGTTGTATTCGCTTCTTAATATGTATCACACACACACACACACACACACACACACACACACACACACACACACACACACACACACACACACACACACACAATCAGCCATTTGGCCAGGTAGCTTCAGAGATATAGGTTACTGTGGGTAAATGGATGACACATGTATGCTTCGGTATTGCGGGGTGGATTCACACCGTTTATATGATACTTTTAACTTACACACACAACTGCCTTTGATCACTTTGCTCCTCCTGTGGCCGTGGTCAGGTCAGCCTGCCCTCTTCCATTAAGGTAAGAGGTTCATTTTCATTCGCCGTCAAGAAAGCAGCTCGCCATCCCCCCCAACATGCTAAAATTTTACACCCGTCACCCGAGGACGTCCTTTTCATTCCACTGTTGATGCTACCACACGACTTTAGCTGACGAGACTCCCCCTCCTCTTATTGATGGGATTAGTGAAGGCTATATTTAACTCCACCAATTCAAACAGTTTCTCCGATGTCGAATACTATATTGACCACGTAAGACCCTTACGTCGTTATTTATAAGGGTCTGACGTGTTTTTGTTATTTCATGCTACCAAATGACCTTGTTCGGCTTAGGAGACACCTGTTTGTGCTGGGATCAGCGAGGATTATATCAAACTGCACTTCCAAAATCTTCGTTATCTGAAAGAATAATCGTGAGGAAACAAATGAAATATATGTAGTGAGACCGAAGGAGGTAATTCCTCGATCCCGGGAACGTCTTTATTCTGTCCTTGCTATCTACAGACGATTAGATTCAGAGAGACCGTTCGTAATGGAAAGGCTTTTTGTTTCATTGACCTCCCTATTAATGCGGTGTTCTCGTAATATAAACACAAGAAGAGACTATCTTCAAAGACCTTTGGCGAACCTATTCCAGACAATTTTTAAAAATTTTTCTCTCTTTGAAACTCATAGAATATGTATGTGAAACTGTTTTATTAAAATGCCTCTTTATGACCAAAACTGAAAACTGATAAATAATCATCTGATGCATCAGCGGATGAAAGAACTGACATGTCAAACCAACTCAAAATTTCAAGCTGAGCAACTTTACATTTCACGAGAAAATCGCTACAATGCCTGTTATTGCCGGTGTTGAAAATGGCCCAGTGATCAGCTGATGTGTCAGCTGGCGGAACAGCTGACATGTCAAATCAGCTCGATACTTCAACCTGAGGAACGTTGTATTTTGTATTAAAAAAAAAAAAAAAAAAAAAAAGTTTTCCCAGAGCAGATATTCGAACCTTACATGGAGGGGAAAAAAAAAAAAGATTCCCCAGATGTACGACTTAGTAAGTCGATGCCAATCAGGTCTGTAAGTCGGACTTACAGACCTGATTGGCTTCGATGCAGACAAAAAGCATGTAATGGCAGTAAATGTAAGATCAGAACTACGACATCCGAATAAAGGAGTTAAATGCTGCACTCTGAGGACTTAATTTCTTTTCTATTCTTGCTCTCACCAAACTGTTTTATTAAATCTTACAGGACACTCTTAATAGTGAAGATGAACCAACTGATTCCAGGGACGAATTGCCCCTTATAATCTCTTCAGACGGTTTTATTCAGTTTTGGATAAACTTGTCGAAATTTTGAGGTGCCACAATGTACAAAGCAGTCAGTAACCCCTTCACTACATGAGGTCCTTCCTTAGTTGAAGAAATTTGTCTGGGGGTACCATGTTATATTCATGACATCCTCAGTCTGACGAAGTGAAACCCTCCGACTAGGATGGCTTAAAAAATTTTTTTTACTGTCTTCAAACAATTTCATTCAGTTTAGATCACACCTGCTCGTTGTGCAGGGATTATTGAAGGATATAACTGACCCCTCTAAATAAATAAAAAATCTCACCGATACCGAATAAATTCGTCTGTATACAAGACTAAATATGGCATACAACCTTCAACTTGATGATATCTTCTAATGTTAATACTTCTGTCTACAGATTATTATTATTTTTTTTTCAATTTGGGAGCTCCGTCTCTTAGTGAAGGGATAATTAGGGCCATAACATTCTCCGACCCCCTCAGATTGCAAAGATTTTTCCAAGGTAAATAGTCTCCTCTGGTAGTATCAGGAATATAACGCATAATACATCTTCGTAGTAATATACCATTCTACCCGAGGACGTCATATCTATTTTTACTACCTTTAGACGGTTTTTTTTTTTTTTTTTTTTTTTTTTTTTAAGCTTTGGAAAACTTCCTGAAATCGGAGAGGTCATATATGCACATCCTTCACTGATATCCTAAACACGAGAGGCTCTTGTGCGTTAAACAAAATTGTGGAAGACTTGAAAAAAATATTAAAAGACGTCCTCTGCCTAAAGTAAACTCGTTTCCACACGAGATAAAAAATACATTATTTTATCTCTTCTATCTCCAGTCCAATATATTCAGCTGCAGGTTAATTCTCATGGGGGAGGCGGTGGCAGAATCGGTAGAGAGGTAGCCTGCAGTCCTAATGGACCCAGGTTCGAATCCCAGCTGGGGCAGGGAACAGTTTAAGGATTTGAATTTCTAAAAAAAAAAAAAAACAGACTTTTCGATCTACCTGATGACCCGCCGACGTGTCATAAAAGTACCCTCGTTAGTACCAGTACACCAGTCCTGTATGATACAGCCCTAGCATGTATTCAATAAGGACGGTGGGTGTTAGCGCCGAACTGGTGACATGTGGAGATGTAGGAGGAATACTGGGCCCCAACGAGGACTACTGGGACTTGGGAATAGGCACTCAAGCCTTTGTCCAGAGTCGGACACGTAAATATATATATATATATATATATATATATATATATATATATATATATATATATATATATATCAAAAGAGGTTAATCCCTTCACTCTGGTACCTGTATGTTTATGTTTTACTATTGTTATCTCAAGACAATTTAATTAGCTGAATTAAATTTTTGAATTGGGGTGTCTGATATGGCCCAAATCATACCCTTCACCGATGGAGGTCTGTCGTAAGTCGACGAAAACTGTCTGATGGTAAGAGTACTAAAGAGAAATCCGTGCTCGGACTGATGTGAATGTGGAGTTGCTTCTAATATTTTCACAGCCAGATGTCTTATGATGAGGAAAGTCGTCATGTAGTAATTACAAATTACAAAATGTTCTTCCTCGTGAATATGTCAAACTTTTAGTCTTTGGTGTGATTATTCTTATTTTATTCGTGCAATCTGCTAACCATATTTTCCACGTTGCGAGAGGTTTTCTGAAACGGCGAGATTACAGACTCCTTTTGGTGCTGGAGAGGAACGTCCTCTCTCGGTGGAAAACATATAAACCAGTTAGCTTCACTGTCCGCCTAACCAAACGTTCCTCAACTATCCCCCTACCCCCACCCCTTTCCACCACCACAAGACCCACAACTTCTTTCAGTTCGGGTTATGGGCAAGCTTGGTCAGATGGGAGGCTAGACTGAACTAGTGACCGGAGAGACTCATTCCTACTTCATAGCCAAAGGTCATCGAATTTTATGTAAGCACGACATATTATCTGAGTTGCAAGAGTGGCATGATTCCGTCAGTTAAAAACAAACAGATTATAAAGGTTTCTCCACATTCCACGACCTGACAGGGACAGAAAAAAAAAAAAAAGACTGTTCTCGTCATCTGAGAGAATTTTGTACCACTATCGCAGTACATTTTGCTTGCCTTACATTGTCATTCTCATACTTCTCTCTCTCTCTCTCTCTCTCTCTCTCTTTTACATCGACAGAGCTAGTACAAAGAATATAGGAAATATTAACATTACAGAAACACAAGGAAACCACTAAATAAGAGGGGGTTAAGAAGCCTCCTAAGATGGCAAGAAAATAGGCCCATAGCATAATGCTGCAATGACCTCCTGGGTTCAGGAATGGGGAATTATACTGTAGCTTGCTCTGATTCTGTATCCTTATCGCCTTAGGAGGCTCCCATACTACGTTCACCATAACTAGCCCCAGATTTTTGTACATTTGCAGGCTATTTCTTACAGCTTTCTTCGTGACTGTCACTTCTGTATGACTAGCATCATCTAATGTTACTCTGTTGCTTCAGCTTAGTATTTAAGGTGGTGAAATGGCAATTTTAGCCAAGCTAAAGGAGACTGGATGTAGAACCTCTTCCTTTCCGGCTGATTTCTACATATGGTAAGTTAATGTTCCCATGTATATTATTTTTACCATGTATTTCTTTATATTAAGGGCAAAGGTTATAAGAGAATATCAAGGTCAAATAAGTACTTGATAGCCTCCTGAACTACCGTGAAAAGCCAACTAACCTAAGTCTCTCAGCTGAGGCGAGTTTATAAGAGCTGCATAAAATATATGTGATAGGCTTGAGGTATATAGATTTTTTTGATGCTCGACATGATGGCCGAGGTTTCCTTTGGGTATAGTTAAGTCGCCTGTCGTTGGTCGGAATATGATGGAAAGTAGATATTGGCCAGGTAAATGGTTTGAAACTTGAACTAGTTATTTCGGCATCTTTAAATCCAGCGTAATATATGTAATGCCCTGTGAAATATGTAGGAAACTTCAGCACATTATTTGGAAGCAAACTTTTAGTAATGAGTCCAACACGAGCCCAAATCTGTCATCAGAGGCTACAATTATTAGTGATCTTACGGATGGTCACTCATTATCCACCAGTAAGGAGACGAGTAACTGTAGCTCTGTAACGATTAGGAATGGACTAATGGATCGCATAGATTTTGCATTTATTAATTAAAATTATCCCAGGAATAGCCTCCTAAACTTTCTCACATACTTCCCGGGACAACCTTTATAATGTAGACCTTGTACTGAGTTCGTGAATGGAAGAATTATACAGCAGGTTTTCTTGCCGGACTTGTTGACAACACTTAAGGACGTGTTGGTGGTGGATACATGCCTTCCCGGTAAGTATAATATATACGAATGGTCTTAATTCTCAAGATCCTCTGACTTACTCTTAACTGAATGAAATCTTTTATCAGTCATTGGAACTTGATAGTATGAAGCGGTTAACAAGACAGAGGTGTATGTTAGTAGCTGGGACAACTGATGCCAATAGAGTAAGTACTCAGGAAGGATTTTAACTCTTTCAGGCCTATATGACTCAATCTGAGATTATTAAAATCGTCTGACGTCAATTGGAATAATATGCTAGATTTGTCCTGATCGGAGGTTAATAACACCCAATTATTATGCTGGTGGTGAAGACGATATATGCTACTTGGGTATAAATTTAGCAAACAGTTTTTGCATCAGCGAATCAGTCTGATCCGAAGAAAATCACCTGGCATGACATGAAATTCAAGAGAAAAATATCCGATTACGTGAGCGTTATGGATGACGTATCAATCCATTCAGCACAAACCCTAATTTAAAAAAAATCTCATTCATAGACTACCACCATCTGAACAGGTGATACTTATTGCTTCGGGGAGATGTCCAACAATGAAGGGGTTAATGGAGGCTATTTCAGACTCGTTCAACACCAACACAATTCCTAAGGTAAATGAAATAGTTTGTTATTAGCAAGAAAATAATAAATGTGTTATCGGATTAAATTATTTAATACTGAGGTACCTATGACTTTGAGGAATAAGACTGCATGTCATGATCAGGAACTGAATACTAAAGATGGTCCAGGCATAAAAGGGGTAAATAGTGAATAACTCTCAGGATCGTATGACTCACCCACAGCTGAATAAGATCGCCTTGCATTAGATGGAATTGAATACAACAGCTGTTCCCGACCATGAGAGGGTTCATAATGACAGTATGAACTCTCTCGGGCTGTTGTGAATAACTGTTAGCTGAATACAATAACCTGCCAATAGCTGGAAGTGAATACTAGATCTGTTCCGATCATGAGAAGAAAGACAATTAGCAGGGTAAGCAAAGTCTCAGTAACATAAATCCCCTCTTTATATATATATATATATATATATATATATATATATATATATATATATATATATATATATATATATATATATATATATATATATATATATATATATATATATATATATATATATTCTTTTTCACTTTAAAATTCACTTCAAAGCTAATTATCGGATGTGTTATCGGATTAAACAAAAGTGTAACAAGCAATCTCGTAAACATCCTAAACTCAAGAAAATGTGTAAATATGTCACCACGATTCAAAGCAAATAATTTCTTGAGGTTAAACTTTTTCTTCCAAACAGACATCGGCCTTCCTGCTAAGAAAAATCTCTCCTAAATTATTATAATCACCTGATGGTAAAAGAATTTAATGCAAAAGTATGACACTGAGCTAGAAGGGGTAAACTTTTCGAAGAGCCACCTCACTGTGAAATAATTCAGAGCACGACCACTGCTGCCTTCGTGCTAAATTCCAGGACGACACTTTAAGGACGAGGGAAAGGGAGGAGAAGAAGGCACACAAGGGAGCAGGAACGACTGGAGGAGGAGGAAGGAGAGGAGGAAGAGGAGGCGATGAAGTAGACAGAGACGGAATAGAGAGTACACATCAGTAAAACAAGAGTATCTAAATCAGACAATCAGATCTGAATCCCAAATTAGTTAATTACATAAAAAACACGCATTATTTTTAAAATATAATATTAGATAAATATGTGATTAAAGGAATAAAAAAGGAAATATAAATAAACAGTGAGAAGAAATATTATCAGAACGTGAACAGCATAACTTGAAAACAAAATGAATAAATATGTGCTAATAAGAAACAAACACATGAGAATGAAAACAATCTTCTGACAAAATAATATGGCAAATAAAGAGTGAAAAACAAAGAGAAAAAAGTCCATAAATCGAAGCATGTAATATGAACAATGCAAACCGACAACGTTTTCAGCAAACGATTGGAAATAATGAAAGTAAACCAGTTGACATTTACACGGCAAAAAAGTTGTTTTAGATTATTAAAAAAAAAAATAAATAAATAAATAAAGCACCTCTCCTATCGCAACCTTCTTTTCGATCGTCATTATGGGTTCCGCCAGGGACACTCCATTGGTTATGTTCTCACCTTCCTTCCATCAGACTCCCGGTTATCCTCCTTTTGGGACTTCTAGCGAAAACTTTGCCATTGCAACTGTCATATCAAAGGCTTTCGGTCGCGTCTGGCATAAATTACTAACTTCCAAGCTGCCCTCTTACGGTTTTAATCCTTTTATCAGTGCCTTCATCTCTAGCTTCCTTTCAGATCGTTATGTATCTGCTGTTGTTGGCAACCACCGTTCTTCTGGTGGTAATCCTCAGGGTTTTGCCCTATCACCAACTCTCTTCCTTCCATACATCAATGACCTAAGCTGTACTTCTAACCCAGTCCACTCATACACTGATGACTCCACCATTCAGCTTTTCATTCGCTTCTTGCAGCGTTCATCTCAGCAGTTACCTTAACAAACACCTGAGTTGGCTATTATGTCTAATAGGAGTAAAGTATTCCTGTTATTTATAATGTATCAAAAATTCAGTCCTTTCATCTTTCGACCTGACAATATCTTTCATATGAGTGTCTTTTAGTTTTTAACAGTTTCCAGCTCAGTCCTGCAACATAAGTATACATGTTCGATGTTTCATTGTTTCGGGATTTATCATAACAAAATCATATTACCACTCTTGTAAATTCTGCTTCCAAGAGATTACTTGTGGTAATCAAACTCTGTGCCTTCTTTACCTCCGCACAGTTGTTGACGTTACAGGGGGTTTTATTCACCTTTGTGTCGAGTACAGCTTTCAGTGTCGGGAGGCTCCCCACACACAGCTCTTCTCAATAAGGTGGAGGTAAAGGTATTTCATTTCATTAACTCTCCTTCTCTTACTGGCTCCCTTCAACCTCTGTCTCTTCAACGTGCTCCTGCATCTTTATCTCATTTTCTATCGTTACTTCAATCGTCACTGCTCCTCTGACCTGTCTGCTTGCATCCCTGCACAACTATGGCGGGCGCTTAGCACTGTCTGAGAGCAAACTCTCATCCCTTTTCTGTCTAACTCGCTGTCTTTCAATGTTTGCCTTTCTTACTGCCTATAACTCCAGATTTTTAACACAATGTGCGCCTCGGACGGATCTTGAATTTAGCTCTGAGATAAATATACATATTTTTCTCGGGGGAATAACCTTGTGGGCTTACAGTCCTGGGCTTATCTCGACCTAATCCAAAAAGAATAAGATCGATATCTATTACCATTCTCGCGAAAGAAATGAACAAACGCACAGACAGACACAGACATACGAGTACACAGCTTGACCTCTCTCTCTCTCTCTCTCTCTCTCTCTCTCTCTCTCTCTCTCTGTCTATATATATATATATATATATATATATATATATATATATATATATATATATATATATATATATATATATATATCATCATCATCATCAGTCGTTTGAGTATCCATTGCAGGACCAGCCTATCCCGACTGAAGTCGGGACGATACAGCCAATGTATCTCTACGAAGTGGCTTAGGCTGTCTAGTAGAGATTGTATGTAGGGTGAGAAGTGCTTGTTAGTGTAATTGTAGTGGCTTTGGATGTGTGTGTAGTCTGTGAAGCAAGTGTAATCGGCTCGCGCAAGTCGACTGGGTGCACAACCACTGTACCACAGTATATATATATATATATATATATATATATATATATATATATATATATATATATATATTTTTACATAGCCTATGATTTCATCATCCTTTGTGTAATTCTAACGCACAGTTGCTGCATATTTGATCACGAGCGTGTTCTGCCTCAGTCCCCCCCTTCTACCGTTATAGTAGAGTAAGTCGTTCTCTCTGTTATTCAGAGCGGGATTTTCAGCTCTTTGTCCCCATGGCTTCATTTGCGCGTCCTTCTTACAAGTTGTATCAAGCTCTCCTGGCCCCTATATAATGAGCTCAGTCTCTGCATCATTGCTACTTAGATCTGCTCCTCATTTTGTTCACATCTCTGTCCTCCCCTATACAGATATTATTATTGTGAGTGCTCAAGAAATCTCCAAGCATCTAGCAGCTGTGTGTAATTTGAGTATAAGTGTTGTTGCATTTTTTCTTGTACTGTGTAGCATAAGGTTAATTCTTAGGCCTAGTGAGGTTTTTGATTAATGTTGGGTTTTATGTCAGTCATTTTTGATAATAGTTTGTATCTGTAATAATTTATCTGGCATTCACTGAGTATTATCTGGTATCTCATTTTATCAGGGCTGACTTAGATAAATTTACTCATGCTAATTTCGTGTTAATAGAGGCTATTGCAGTTAACCATATATTTAACCTGTTTATTTGCCATTACATTATCCTTATGAGTCCTGAATGTTTTGTTGTTAGTTTAAGCATTAAACTTTAACTTGTAATTTTACCTAACTCTTTTGTTTTGAACCTGGAACTTTATGGGACAGTAGTGACTCTTAGTATTCTCACTTGAAGTGTATGTTATCTTTCTCTGTTCCGTAACATAAATTTGGCGACCTCTTATCAGGATATTCAGGATATTATCATAAGGATATTGCTTGATATTTTGTGACTGTTACTTATGAATTATGTCTACTATTACTACACTTGATGAAGCCAAAGATTTTTTATCAAATGTGCAAACAGTGTGTGATATAGAAAACAGAACAAAGAATGAACTTAAGCTCGTTGCTCAACAATTGGGAATTGCTGTTCGCTCTCATCATTCTAAAGATCAAATTGTTGACATGATTAATGAAAGCTTGTTTAATGTAACTCCTCCAAATGAGCAAACGCAGATTGAATTAGCTAAGTTACAGCTAGCCCTGCAGGAGGCTAAGGCTAAGGAGGCGGAGGCTCGTGTTAATGAGGCAAATGCTCGTATTCAAGAGGCACAGGTACAGGCTCAGGCACAAATTGAACTTGCCAGGATTCAGGCAGACCATGAGTATCGCATGAAACAAGGTGGAACTGGATCATCTAGCTCTGATGATTTTGATGTGGCTAAAAATGTTAAACTTGTCCCTCCTTTTAATGAATCTGATTTAACAAAGTATTTTCAGTTGTTTGAGAGGGTAGCTACAGGTTTTAATTGGCCCAAGGAGTATTGGCCAGTACTCCTTCAAACTGTTCTCACCGGTAAAGCTCAAGTAACTTATGCATCTTTGCCTCAGGATCAATGTGATAATTATGATGTAGTTAAGAGCTTGATTCTTAAGGCCTATGAGCTTGTTCCTGAAGCCTATAGAGTAAAATTTAGGACAACTTACAAGCAAGATAAGCAATCCCATGTTGAGTATGCAAAAATCAAAGAAGATCTGTTAGAGCAGTGGTTAAATTCTAAGAATGTGGATTCTGATTTTGGTAAATTTAAGCAGATGATTTTGCTGGAGGACTTCAAAAGGTGTATTAGTAAAGATGTAAGCCTATATCTTGATGAGAGAAGAATAGATAATTTGTCTGATGCTGCAGTTTTAGCTGATGAATATGTTCTCACTCACAAGAGATATTCTAAAGAAAAAGGGAAAGCTGAGAGTAAGTACGTTGCCTCTACTCAGAGAACAGGTAACAGGAAAGAGAATAAGGATGATGTTTCTCAGAAAGTAAATACCAGCTTCACCTCTAGATTTCAGAAAAGTAAATGTACTTATTGTAGTAAGCTTGGTCATACTACGGAGAGATGTTTCAGGAGACAGCGTGATGTGAACAAAAAGGAGTCTTTAAATATTCAGTCAATTGGTCTAGTGTCCACTCTTGAGAGTTCCCAGAATTCTTTAACTGAGTTAACTGAACCTGCTTTGAGGGGTAACTTAAATTCTCATGATGGAGCTCCTCTTTTGAGCAGTAACGTGGGTGACACTCTCAAGAGTTCATGTGCTAATTTCCTGTCTGATGGTTTTGTCAGTCCTCTGGACAGTAATGACAGGAAATCAGTTAAAATATATCGTGATACAGGTGCTTGCCAATCCCTTATGCTGACCAGTGTTCTAGGCTCTAATGTTAATTCCTCTGATGAAACTGTAATCTTACAAGGTGTAGGGAATAATTACTTCTCTGTCCCTCTGTGCAGAGTGAATTTAGAGTCTGGTTTTGTTAATGGTTCCGTTATGGTTGGGTTGGTTGAGACACTCCCAATGTCAGGTGTAACTTTCTTACTTGGAAATGATATTGGTGGAAGTCAAGTGTTTCCAGCTCCTCAGTTGTCTAGTGAGCCAGTGGCTGCGACCCAGGATTGTGATGTCCCTGATGTGTTCCCTGCATGTGCTGTCACTAGGGCTAAGTCTAAAGTTACTGGTGATTTAGAGGATAATGATGATGATGATGTTATCCTAGCTGACACTTTTCTTGCTAATTTGGACCACTCACCAGATGAGGCAGTACCCCATAGTGTTGATAATTTGTCTCGTCAAGAGTTGGTTGAGTTGCAGGTTGCTGACCCTGAGTTGAAAGGTCTAGCTAACTCTGCTTACAGTGAAGAAGAGTCAGCCGGTGCTTCTACTTGTTATTATGTAAAGTCAGGAGTACTTATGAGGAAGTGGAGACCCCCAACAGCATCAGCCGACTGTGAATGGGAGGTTGTACATCAAGTTGTCATCCCTCGTGTTTGTAGGCAAGATATCATTCGAGTGGCTCATGATACCAGTTTGGCAGGACACCTTGGAGTGAGGAAGACTGTGGCACGCATTTTGAAACACTTCTACTGGCCAGGTATCTTCAGGGATGTTTCCTGGTATTGTAAGTCTTGTCACACTTGTCAAGTTGTGGGGAAGTGTAATCAGACCGAAAAGGTTGCACCTCTAGTTCCCATTCCTCCTTTTGAGGCGCCTTTCACCCGTGTGTTGGTGGATATTGTGGGCCCTCTTCCTAAGACTTCTTCAGGATTTTCTTATGTGTTGACCATGATTGATATGGCTACTCGTTATCCTGAAGCCATTCCACTTAGAAACATCTCAGCAAAGAACGTGGTTAAGGAAATGCTAGGGTTCTTCACAAAGTTTGGTCTGCCCAAGGAGGTACAGTCAGACCGGGGAAGTAATTTCATGTCGAATGTTTTCAAGCAGTCTCTGAAAGAGTTGGGCATCACCCAGATCACGTCTTCAGCTTACCATCCCCAGACCCAAGGAGCGTTGGAGAGATATCATCAAACACTCAAATCGATGCTCAAGAAATACTGTTTGGAACATCAGAAAGACTGGGATAAAGGTCTTCCATTCGTTGTGTTTGCTGCAAGAGAATCTCCAAATGAATCACTGGGCTTCTCACCTTTTGAACTACTGTTTGGCCATGAAGTAAGAGGACCCCTTAAGTTACTCAAGGAATGCTGGCTGTCGGAGGAAGATGACGTCAACCTGCTGGAGTATGTGATGAAGTTCAAAGAACGGCTGTCCACTGCTTTACAGCTGGCGAGAGAGAATTTAGGAGCTGCTCAGGAGAAGATGAAGACTTGGTATGATAAGAAGTCCAGGTTACGCCACTTTCAGCCAGGAGATCAGGTTTTGATTCTGCTACCAGTTCATGGGCAACCTCTTCAAGCCAAGTTTAGTGGCCCTTATTTCGTGGAGAAGAAACTCAGTGATGTCAACTATGTCATCGCCACACCAGATCATAGAAAGAGCAAGCAACTATGTCACATCAACATGCTAAAGTTATATCACAGGTGGGACGAAAATAATCCAGTCTGCACTGTAGCTGTTCCACCCGAGTCTGCAAGTGAAGCTCTCCCATGCAGCATGAGCCTGAGTGATAGTTTGGGGAAGAATCCTGATATCATGAATGATCTCCAGACTAAGCTTTCTCATCTACCTCCCAAGGAAAGGCAGGAGTTTTCGGCATTACTGCAGGAGTACCCGCAAGTGTTCCATGCTACTCCAGGAAGAACCACTGTGTTGATGCATGATGTCGATGTTGGAGACGCAAAGCCAATTAAATTGCCTCCTTACCGTGTGAACCCAGTGAAAGTTCCTCTCATCCAGAAGGAGCTTGGCTACCTGTTGGACCACAAGATGATTGAGCCCTGTCAGAGCGAGTGGAGTTCTCCTGTCACTCTAGTCCCTAAGCCAGGTGGGTCACAGCGGCTTTGCATTGACTACAGACGTGTTAATCAGATAACCAAAACAGACACTTACCCTCTCCCTCGCGTGGAAGATTGCATAGACAAGATCGGAAAGGCTAGGTACATAAGTAAGTTTGATTTGTTAAAGGGATACTGGCAAGTACCTATGACTGAACGTGCTAGGGAGATCTCATGTTTTGTAAAATTAGGAAAGACTTTTGCATGTTCTGTAATGCCATATACAGATTGTTTTAGAGTAATAAGAAATTTCCTTTGTAAATTTCTTTTTCTTTGTGGGGAGGTGTTACATAGCCTATGATTTCATCATCCTTTGTATAATTCTAACGCACAGTTGCTGCATGTTTGATCACGAGCGTGTTCTGCCTCAGTCCCCCCCTTCTACCGTTATAGTAGAGTAAGTCGTTCTCTCTGTTATTCAGAGCGGGATTTTCAGCTCTTTGTCCCCATGGCTTCATTTGTGCGTCCTTCTTACAAGTTGTATCAAGCTCTCCTGGCCCCTATATAATGAGCTCAGTCTCTGCATCATTGCCACTTAGATCTGCTCCTCATTTTGTTCACATCTCTGTCCTCCCCTGTACAGATATTATTATTGTGAGTGCTCAAGAAATCTCCAAACATCTAGCAGCTGTGTGTAATTTGAGTATAAGTGTTGTTGCATTTTTTCTTGTACTGTGTAGCATAAGGTTAATTCTTAGGCCTAGTGAGGTTTTTGATTAATGTTGGGTTTTATGTCAGTCATTTTTGATAATAGTTTGTATCTGTAATAATTTATCTGGCATTCACTGAGTATTATCTGGTATCTCATTTTATCAGGGCTGACTTAGATAAATTTACTCATGCTAATTTCGTGTTAATAGAGGCTATTGCAGTTAACCATATATTTAACCTGTTTATTTGCCATTACATTATCCTTATGAGTCCTGAATGTTTTGTTGTTAGTTTAAGCATTAAACTTTAACTTGTAATTTTACCTAACTCTTTTGTTTTGAACCTGGAACTTTACGGGACAGTAGTGACTCTTAGTATTCTCACTTAAAGTGTATGTTATCTTTCTCTGTTCCGTAACAATATATATATATATTTATCTATTTATCTATATATATATATATATATATATATATATATATATATATATATATATATATATATATATATATATATATATATATATATATATATATATATACAACCACTGTACCACAGTGTGTATATATATATATATATATATATATATATATATACAACCACTCTACCACAGTATATATATATATATATATATATATATATATATATATATATATATATATATATATATATATATATATATATACACACAACCACTGTACCACAGTATATATATATATATATATATATATATATATATATATATATATGAGTCTCTGTGGTACAGTGGTAGAGTGTCCGCTTCGTACACGGGTGGGCCAGGGTTCGCGCCCCGCCAGGTTAATAAACATTGGGAGTGTTCATCCGGCCACGTACTGCATTGGCGGACACAAGCGATGCTGTGGTTGAACCAGTGTCGCATACTATAAAGTATGCTTGCACCCAGTCGGCTTGCGCGGGCCGATTACACTTGGTTCACAAACTACACACACATCCAAAGCCACTCCAACACTACAATTACACTTACAAGCACTTCTCACTCTACATACAATCTCTACCAGACAGCCTAAGCCACCTGGTAGAGATACATTGGCTGTATCGTCCCGACTTCAGTCGGGATAGGCAGGTCCTGCAGTGGATACTCAAAGGGCTGATGATGATGATGATATATATATATATATATATATATATATACTGTATATGTGTGTGGGGGCGCTCACCATCCACTCACTCGATGTAGTGCTGCTCTCGGGTGTCTGCCCTTTCGTCTCTTCCATCCTTCTTTCCTTCCATCCTCTTCTGTCATTCTTTCCTTCATTCTTTCCTTGTCCTTCTGCCTACGGGTGACTTTACACTCCCTCTTGTGTCTTTCTTTCCTTCATTCTTTCCTTTTTCTTCTGCCTGTTGGTGACTCTACACTGAGTGACAAGCCAAATGGTTTTCTGTACACCAGGAAACCATTTACTACGCTGGGTGGTAACCATATAACCAAATATTGGCGCCTGGTGGTTTATTGGGTAATTATTGCGCTCCAGTCGGATTGAGCCGGTGAAGGTTTATATCCAAGGGGTGGCTTGGGTTGATTGCTCATGTAATGCCACTCAGGGATGAGTGAGGCTGGTCACTCTCATCATTAATGTCGAGACCAACTGACTGGCCACGGGCTCCTACGCTCCTCATGGCGCACTGTAGGATTGTATGATGGATGGATGGATGGATATGTGTGTGTGTGTGTGTGTGTGTGTGTGTGTGTGTGTGGTAGGTGGGGACGCTCACCATCCACTCACCTGATGTAGTGCTGCTCTCGGGTATCTGCCCTATGCTCTTCGCCATCCTTCTTTCCTTCCATCCTCTTCTGTCTTTCTTTCCTTTATTATTTTCTCTTCCTTCTGCCTGTAGGTGATTCTACACTGAGTGACAAGCCAAATGGTTTCCTGTACAACAGGAAATCATTTACTACGCTGGGTGGTAACCATATCCCATTGGAGCCCAGTGTCCAGAGTACTGGAGAGAACTGGGAATTCTCAAATCTGAATAAAGCAGGGAACCCCCGGGTAGGGACCTATGAGCTTCGCGACTATGAGCCGATAGGCGGAGGGCGGTACGCCTAGGACCCTCCCAGTGCAGTGCCTCGCCCAGCAACCCTGGGATCCAATGGGATATAACCATATTTTGGCGCCTGCTGGTTTAGTGGGTAATTACGGAGCTCCAGTCGGCTTGAGCCGCTGAAGGTTTATATGCAAGGTATGGTTGGGGTTCATTGCTCACGTACTGCCACTCAGGGATGAGTGAGGCCGGTCACTCTCATCTTAAATGTCAGGACCAACTTGCCTAGCTCCGGGCTCCTACGCTCCTCATGGGGCAATGTAGGATTGGATGATGAATGAATTACATATATATATATATATATATATATATATATATATATATATATATATATATGTGTGTGTGTGTGTGTGTGTGTGTGTGTGTGTGTGTTTTACAGGCAGACTGTGAAATCAGTCATTTCGTGAAATGCCTAGTCAGTTCGTGAACTGAGTATCCATTGGAATGGGAAAATTTAGATTAGATTAATTCAGGCGTCGGTTAGGTTAGGGCGGGGTAATCTAGGCTAAGTTTAGGTTAGATTAGGCTAGGTTAGTTGGGTTGGATTAGGTTCTCTTAATCTAAATGAACGTTTAATATAACTTTGCATTCATCTAAGTTAACCTAACCCTACATAACCAAAAATAACCTAACCAAAACTTAGCCTAAATTATCCCTGCCTAACCTAACCGAAGGCGAAATTGACCTAACCTAATTTAACCCATCCCAGTTTTCAGTCATTTCACTAGTTCACAAGTCATGATATTACTGATTTCACTGTCTTCCTGTAACATATATACATAAAAGTAAGGTTGTGTATTCGTGTGACTGTCTGTGCGTTTGTTCGCTTCTTTCGCGACAACAGTAACAAATATCGACCTAATTCTTTTGGCATTAACGTCCATGGAGTGTCAATAAAAAAAAATATATATATATATATATATATATATATATATTGGCAATTGCGCGAAATTGTCGGATATCGCGACACACGAAAATATAGGAAACCATTTTTTCGAATTTTTGGTCAGAATTTATCCATGTGGGCTCAATAACGGTATGGAAACAGAGTTAATGGTATTTGCACACATTTTGTGGGCAAGCACTATTATCTATGTATCTATATATCTTTCTATCTATCAATCAGTCAATCAATCAATCAATCTATCTATCTCTTTATCTATCAGTATATATATATTTATATATATATATATATATATATATATATATATATATATATATATATATATATATATATATGTATATATATGTGTGTGTGTGTGTGTGAATTTGAATAACAAGCAGCGAAAGTTGTTAATAACGATAAAAGAACCATTCAGTCACTAAAGCAAAACAGTGTTCCACGCAGTGAACCCAGATAAAAACTTTGCTTACAAACTTCAATAATCAAAGAAAGAGACAGAAAAGAATAACTACTGAGAAGAACTACGAATATGAAGAAAAAAAAGTCATTTTGAAAATGAACCATGATTAATAAAAATAGTGATAAGGAAAACGGTGTGTGTGTGGGGGGGGTGATGGAGAGGGAGAGTGGGAGGGGGAGGCCAGGGATGAGATGGAGGGACGGAGTGGAGAGGTATACGAGAGAAGGCGGTGTGAACAGGGAGCAGGAGAGTGAAATGGTTGGGGACAGGGCGGTATGGGGACAATTTGTTTGTGGCCACCCCTTACGGGATTAAGGCGTCTGGCAATAGATAAACAGACTGATATAAAATCAACGAATAACAATTCAGCCTGTGATCGGCAACAAATGATCCTGAACGATCACGACGGATGGGCTACCGAAACGAGACTCCCAAGGAATATATATTTACAAAATAAAACAAGATAAAAAAAAGAGCTCCAAACAAAAATGTCCAATAGCTAGTTACCTTAAACGAAAATCTCTGTGAACAATATTAACAGATCCTGAATCACCAAGACTAGAGCATGAAGGACTTACAGGAAACCAATGAAAACGAACAGAAACGCACTATAAAAACGAAGAAAAATCTCAGACAATCTATCTATCTATCTATAGCCCGACGCCCTAATCCCGCAAAGGGTGGCCGCAGACAAAACGCCTCCAAGTCACTCTGTCACCCACCATTCGACTACCCTCCCCCCAACTCACCCCCCCCTCCCTCATATACCTCTCAACTCTATCCCTCCACCTCATCCTCGGTCTACCCCTCCCTCTCCCTCCCTCCACCTCACCTACATACACCCTCTTAGTCAGTCTTTCATTCTCCATTCTCTCCACATGTCCAAACCACCTCAATGTATTTCTCTTAATCTTTTCAACCACATCCACATCTACCCCACAACGTTCCTTCACTTCTTCATTCGTCAACCTGTCCCTCCACGTCACTCCACATGCTCCTCTCAAGTAACTCATTTCCACTGCTCTCACTCTTGACTTGTTCCCCTCTTGCAAGGTCCACGCCTCGCTTCCATACGTCAGGGTAGCGATCACAATACCATCATGCAGTGACTTCTTAACTTCCATACTCACCTCCCTATTTCTCATCACTGCTCTCAGTGTACCAACAACCTTTCATTTTCTGCTGTACCCTTTCACGTACTTCATCCCCCAAAGTTCCATCCTTACTCATCACACTACCCAAGTACTTGAATGCACTCACATTCTACATATCCTCACCATCCAACCTCACTGCACACTCTGTGACTTCATTCCTCTCAAACACCATAACTTTACTTTTGTTTACATTAACTTTCAGCTTCCTCCTCCTACACACTGTCCCAAATTCATTCACCAAACCTTGCAACTCCCATTCATCTTCACTCAACAATACTGTATCATCAGCAAACAGCAACACCGGAAGCTTCCAAATCTCACCCTCATTCATTAGGGCCACCCCCACATCCACTGCCCTACCTTGCACCTCCTTTACAACCCAATCCATATATATATTAAACAGCCATGGAGACATCACACACCCCTGTTTCAGTCCCACATTGAGATCAGAGAACTCACTCAGCTCACCATCCACTCGCACCGTAACCCTAGCTCCTTCGTGCATACTCTTCACAGCACTCAACAATTTCCCTTCCACTCCATCTATTCTTAATACCTTCCACATACCTTGCCTATCTATTCTGTCATAAGCTTTCTCCAAGTCCATGAAGGCAGCATACACTTTCCTTCCCTTCTCTAGATACTTCTCCACTAAACATCTTAGAACAAATATCTGATCTACACACCCTTTTCCCTTCCTAAATCCCCCTTGTTCTTCTCCAACTAGCTCCTCTGTCATATGCCTAACCCTATCAATGAGTATTCTACCATATATTTTACCAGTCACACTAAGAAGGCAAATACCCCTATGGTTACCACATACTTCTCTCTCCCCTTTTCCTTTGTACAGAGGAACAATTATACCTGATTTCCAGTCCTCTGGAACCCTTCCCTCTTCCCAAGCCAATCTACTCAACTTTCATATCCACTCCACAACAATCTCACCCCCATACCTAAGCATTTCACCACACACTCCATCAATTCCTGGGGCCTTTCCCAGCTTAATCTTCTTCATCGCTTCCACTACTTCCGACCTACTGATCTCTTCCTCCCTCCTCTCATCTCTTCTTCTCCCAGCCATTCCCCAACCACTCAGACAAACGCTACCGAAAACGAATTACCCAGGAGGTACATCCCTGTAAAGGACAACAATAGATCCTGGACGACCACAACAGAGAATAAACGACCAAAATCCCAGGAAAAAGCAACAAAAACTGATGACACGGGTGATTAGTAACACTTAGGACGGAGGAGAGAGGAAGCGAGGCTGAGGGTTGAGGAGAGAGAGAGAGAGAGAGAGAGAGAGAGAGAGAGAGAGAGAGAGAGAGGCTGGAATAAAGCGAAGGAGGATGGGAAGAGGGAAGGAGAGAGGGACGGGGCGAGGGACAGAGGGTGGCCGTGCAGTGTGGGAGTGAGGTGCGAGGACTAAAAAGAAGACAAATAGGTTAGAACAGAGAAAACAGAAGGGCGGCGGGTAAGGTGGAGGGAAGGGTGAAGAAGAAGGAATTAAGACTGAAAGAGAAGTGGGGAAGACTGAAGGAGAGGGAGAGAGAGAGAGCTGAAGGAGAGGGAAGGAAGGCTGAATAAGAAGGAGGGAAAGCTAAATAAGAGGGAAGTAAGGATGAAGGAGAGGGAGAGAAAACTAAAGGCGAGGGAGGGAGGGATGAAGGAAAGGGAGGGATGCTAGGAGGAGAAGGAGGAGTGATTAGTGGAGAGAGAAGGAATGTTGAAGGAGTAGGAGTGAAGGCTAGGGGAGAAAGAGGAAAACCTGGAGGAGTGGGAGAGATGTCTGGAGAAAGGAAGGCTGAAAGAGAGGGAGAGGAAGCTGGAAGAAACTGTAGGGAAGGCTGGGAGAAGAAAGGACGGCTGGATTAGAAGGAAGGGAGGTTGAAAGGGGAATGAAAGACGGAAGGAGGAGAAGGAAGGGAGGTTGAAAGGGGAATGAAAGACGGAAGGAGGAGAAGGAAGGGAAGTTGAAAGGGAAATGAAGGCAGGATGGAGGAGAAGGAAGGGAGGTTGATGGAGAATGATGGAAGGGTGGAGGAGAAGGGTGAGAGGTTAAAAGAGGGATGAAGGAAGGCCGGAGGAGAATGAAGGTTGGAGATGAAGGAAGGGAGGTTGAAGGGGGAATGAAAGATGAATGGAGGAGAAGGAAGGGAGGTTGAAAGGGGCATGAAGGAAGGCTGAAGGAGAAGCAAGGGAGGTTACAAGGGGAATGAAGGATGGATGAAGGAGAAGGAAGGGAGGTTGAAGGGGGAATGAAGGAAGGCTGAAGGAGAAAAACTGACGGCTGGAGGAGAGTGAGGGAAAGGAGTAGTGGTAGATAAGTGGATGGGTGATATGGATAGTTTTGGTTCAGATAGGCTGTGAGTGGGTGGGTGGCTGGTGTAGATGGATTATGGATGGGAGGATGGGGTGTTGGTAGTTGGATGGGCGCGGTATTGGTGGATGAACTGGTGGGTGAATGGGGTGTGCATGGGATGATGGGATACTGATGTGTGGATGGTTTGCTGGATAGGGATTTGGTGGGTAGGTGGATGAGGTGTGGATGGGAGAATGTGTGGAAGGGTTTAATGTAAATGGCGCATGTAGGGTGAAATGGCTAACCCTTTCAATAATGTAACGAATTTATATATTCATGGCACTAACAAACGACTTCATTCAGCTTAAGAGAGTGACGTGGTAGTAAACAGCATAATGATTATATCTACTTCCTCTTTCATGTAATTTCCGTTTATTTATATCGAAGTAGTTCACATAAGTGTTATAAAACAAAATATTAATGAGCCAATACAACAAAAAAATAAGGAAATAGGAGGTGGTTAGGACGCTTCTAGGGGACTGGGAATACAGGACTGGATGAGCTTTGGTTGTGAATGAGTGGATGGGCGAGCTTTCATGGTAGACGGTAGGGTTTTAATCCACTGAATTTGGATGACGTCCCTTTTTAAAAGTATTCTTGCTGCTACCATACGATATCATTCAGTGTGATAAAGACTTCTCTTAACGCTACATGTAACATGTCCAGTTAGAAAAATCTATCCTAAACGTAATGCAATCGTTAGGTTGTGAAAAGAATAAACTGAAAAATAAGCCCCTGGGCTCACTGGATTAAAGGTAGGTGGACGTAAATGTGGGAATGACCTCTGAGGATGAAAAAAAAAATAAATGGTTCTAAAAATGGGTGGGTCGATGGATGGCGGTGAAAGGTGATTGTGTAAATAACCTTTGGACGTAGATGGATCGGTGGTGGTGGTAGGTGGGTGTGTAGGTAATTTTTGGAAGTAGGTGGATGGGTAAGCTTGGAAACTGGGTGGCAGAGAGTTTAATAAAGAGTTTAAAGCTGTATATGAGTAAGCAGGCTCCAGACATTAGTCAGCAGATGGGTTTTAGAGGTGTGTGTATGGGGGGGAGGTGAGCGGACGGTTATGGGAAATAATAGTGGGCTGGAAACTGGACATGGTCTAAAGGTGCCTATATAGGGAGCTCTGAAAGCGGGTGCGTGAATAAAAGAGGTGGATGAGGTGTAATGATGAATATGTTGGTGAGTTTTAGCGGTGGGCAAGCGGGTGGCAAACGTCTATCAGTGAAGAAACTCTAAAGATAGGTTTATGTACATGACTAAGTGTGCATATGTACTTGACTCAGTGTACTAGTGAATGAGCTTTAAGATGAAGTATATGGACAAGCGAATAAGCTCTAAAGATAGGTGAATGAGTGTTTTACTGATGATTTTATGGCAAATGCTCAGACGAACTTGCATCCATTGTGCCATCTCTCCTCGTCTTCCCGCGCGCTACACGGGCATCTGGTAGCTCTCATGACTGGACTGTCGCACTGCCGTATTACAGAACTTCTGCCTATCAGAATTCTTTTATTCCAAGAACAGCACCTTATGGAACTCGCTTCCCCAGAATGGTTTCCGGCCAAACTTCAACCTACGGCTATTCAAGTCCAACTGTAACAGATTTTTTATGAATGGAGGTCATGTAATCAGGTGTATGGATTATTTTTTTAAATTCATTTGTTTTCCCTTCCTCCGTTCTGTTATTGTAAAAAAAAAAAGAATGGCGGATGTGTATGGGTGAACGGGCTCAATCAGTATGAGGATGTGCCTGACTGAAAAAACTGTAAAGATCTGTGAATATTCCCTATACTGATATCTAATACGACGACATTCTTTCTTATAAACAAATGTGAATGTGTGAATAAGCTCTAAAGATAACCATGTAAACGGGTTTAAGAGATGGATATGGGGTAGGGGGATATGAAGGAGAGCGGCTTTGGGGAGGGTGATTGTCGTCTTTGTATCGTGGACATGAATAACGACGTCTAAGGAGTCTGCTAAGTACCATTCCTAAATATAAGGGTTTGGTGACATGCTGGGAGTAAAACTACGGACACTACTGTTGTGTAAGGAAAGAACTCCCCACCCCTCCACCCCACATTCTCTCTCTCTCTCTCTCTCCCTCTCTCTCTCCACTGTATACATCCATGCAAATGTCTTTTTATTCATGAGGAGGGTTCAACTAGGGCCATAAGTGTTGTATTCAAACACAGTTTCGCTAAATCTGTTTTATTCTTCCTTTTAAATCACCATAAACTTCTTCACAGTCACCTTCCTTCCCTTGCAGTCCCCTTGTCTATCACCATCACCATCCATTTCTCCTAATCCTCCACCACGTCACCATCCTCAGCATCACTACCATTTCCCTACTCTAGTCCTCCTACTCATTATCAGCATCACCATTATTACCATCAACACTTTTATCAGAATCATCAGCACCACCGCTTTGATCATTACCATCATCATTATCGTCCTCTCTTCATTATGACCACCGACAGCGCCACAGTTGTCATCCCTCCTCAGTCATTCCCTCTAACACCAGGCGATTTTGGGCAGCTGATGACGTATCACAGAAGCCTGAGTGATAATACTGGTATCATTGACACACGATCAGCACAGTTGGAGTATATAGTTCAACCTAATATCAGGTTTACTGAATATTGTGAGTATACGAGCCTAAGAATGGTAAAAGCCAATGATTCTCTCTGTACATAATACCCAGCAGACTTTGTCTAGTATGCATTTTAAAAAATATATCTACATCTGGGTAAGATATTAATCACTGTTATCTCTTTTCTTTTACGGCATAACATCATCAATTTTCTCTCATCTACAATTTATGGCTTAACATTCTCTTGCTTCCTATGAAAGGGTTTAGCTAAGTATTACTATGTAAGCATAAGCCGGACCGCCTCGTAGGAAACGTACGGTTTCTGCATCTGTGTAACCTTATGTAACTCTGGTCGCATCTGTGTAACCGTAGGTAACTCTGATCGGGCATCTATGTAACCTTTTGTAAATCTGATCGGAAGCAATGTAACATTATGTAGCTCTGATCGGCATCTATGTAACATTATGTAACTCTGATCTGCATCTATGTAATATTATCACGAGCGATCGAGCGCAGCGAGCGAAGCGAGCAAACGAAGCTAAGCGATATTTACGTTCAGCTGAGAAATGAGTGACCGGACCCAGTCCGGCCCTTGACACGGCACGACCGCAATGGTTTTCAGAGGCTAATAACTTTTTTACAATTTGAAATAGAGAAGGGATTCTTTCATCGGGTAGTAGATACATTCAATATATTTTGTTTTTAGTTATATATTTACCGAACCCCCCCCCCAAAAAAAAAAAAAAAAAATAGAACCCCAGCTTTCCTAGGGAATGTACCAAGGCCTTCAACTGACATGCCCCACTGTGAAATTGAATTTAAAACGATTTCATGTAACACTATGTTTCCTTGCATGAATTATAACAATTAAATTTCGGATATTACGCTTATAATTTTACATGTTTTCTCAAGGTATAGGGAGTGAAATCAGCAAGGGTAATCGCCGCATTTCTAGGTTTTATCATTCGATCATTAGCCAAGCGTTTAACGATGCTGTTCGTTGACACGGCACGTCAGGAGCAGTAAAATGAACATTGTGCGTGTGATAAATGCCACGGCGCCTCCCTATATGCATATCCAGAGAGAAAATGTGAGAGAGAAAACGAAAGAAATTTTTTTTAGCTCAGTTGTTCTTCTGTTAGTGTTGAACTACCTCGCAAGAAATGAAAGTTTATACCAAGATGAAATTATGATGACTGGCATATGTATAAACGCTCACTCGCTCATCACGAGCTCACAACGCCACTTTACTGGTGTAACTGATTGATACTCTCGTTAGGACAAGAGACTTTGTAGCACTTCAATAGTTTTTTTTTTTTTTTTTTTTTTTTTTTCAGTCCTCCATAAGATTCACTTGTATCTTATTTCCATCCTTCAGATGTCGTCAGTTTCTTTTATATACAGAATTAATGCCTTTACTACGGTGACATTTCTCATCTTGATTATGATGCCGCCATACAATTTTATTCCCCCGCCCCCCATGGGAAGGAAGTGTAGGGGCGTAGAGGTTAATAGAGGCTGTACCTAACTTTTGCATTTGGAAAACTCTCCACTGAGCCGAATATGGTGGTGTTATCTAAATGTAGAAAAAAAATAGGAAGTACTCATAGAACGCATACCTCCGCCAATGCCACTGCCATTAAAAAGGATTCCGATCCGGATCCGTGGAGATATTGTGTAGATCACATAGGATCCAGATCCGCCCCCAAATTTAATCAATTGTCTCTTGACCCATGTCCCACTTACCCCCAAAAAATTTATTGAAATATATTGAGAACTTTCGGAGATATTTTGCGAGATACATAGGATCCAGATTCGGATCCGGATCCGCCCCCAAATTTGATCAATTCTCTCTTGGCCCATGGCCCACATTATCACTGAATTTCGTTGAATGTCATCTAGAACTTCTGGAGATATTGTGCGAGATACTCCGGATCCGGATCCAGATCCGTCCCCAAATTTAAACAATTCTTTCTTCGTCCATGGCCCACCCTTCCACAAAATTTCATTGAAATTCATTGAGAATTTTTGGAGATATCGTGTGAACAAACAAACAACGAGACAAACATTGGTCAGTACATAACCTCTTCCAACTTCGTTGGCGGAGGTAATAATCACTCTAAACTAGTAAAAAATGCAATAAAGAACAACAAAAACATTGAAAAAATTTTACAGATTTCCAAACCAACAAATAATTAGGCCTACGTCCCTCTTCCTGTAACGATTACTTTCAAGATATATACATCCAGCTATGTGGTCTGCGTTTCTTATTATCATTATGTAAGTCTGTCTCTCCAACAATGCAGTAATTACTTTCACACTTCACTCATCCAGTCCCTGCCATACTGTAAAACACAGCTACATGCTACAGAATCCTTAAGTAAATTTCACTGCATTTCCTTCTCCCTGCTTCAGTGTCATATACTGTACTGTACGTTCACCTCCACGGCTTTTCCCTTTCCGTTTCTCCACCACTCCCACCTCTTGCACTCCATCCTTACCTCCCTTCCCCTCCTCCGTCTTTTGCTTCTTTTTTTACTCAGTCTCTATCTCCTCCTTCTCCTCTCCTCCCCCTCGTCCTCCTCCTCCTCTCTACCTCAAGCCAATATTTTCTTCATTCTAGCCCTCCTTCCTCTCCATCCCTTTTCCCCCACCTTTTTTACCCCTGTGGGGGGGGGGAAACAATCTAGCCGCACTATGGGGTGGTACTACTACTACTCTGCGGCCAGGTTGTGTTAGGAAGAATATTGCCACCGTATTCCCTGCCTGTCGTAAAAGGCGACTAAAAGGAGCGGGGTGAGGGGACTAGGGACCCCCTCCTCTGTTTTTTAGTTCCTAAAAAGAGACAGGCCAGAGAAAGGGATGGGGGATAGAGTTATCCCCGTACCCTGAAGATTGGGTCTATGAATGTGCGTGGATGTAGTACGATTGAGGCTAAAAGGGAGGAGATTGGGAGAATGTTTGTGAGAAGAAAGTTGGATGTGTTAGCTTTGAGTGAAACGAAGATGAAAGGGAAGGGTGAGTCTATGTTTGAAAGTGTGAATGGAAGATTGTCAGGTGTTGATAGAGGAAGGGCAAGAGAAGGTGTGGCCTTGTTAGTGAGTCCGGAAGTACAGCAGTGTGTGATTGAATGGAAGGAGGTGTCATCGAGACTGATGTGGGTGAATGCGAAATTTGAACGTGAGCTGTGGGTGTTTGTGAGTGCATATGGGCCTGGTAGTGAAAGGGATGAAGAAGAGAGGGAGTCTTTCTGGAATGATGTTGATGAGTGTCTGCAGAGTTTTGGAGGGAATGTGATTGTGGTAATGATGGGAGATCTGAATGCTAGAGTGGGAAATGTATATAGCAGTTGAAGGTGTAGTTGGTATCCATGGTGTGCCTGGAAGAAATGAAAATGGGGAACGAATGATAGCGAAGTGTGTTGAGCGAGAGATGGTGATTGGAAATATGCTGTTTGAGAAGAAAGATATTTATGAGTATACATGGGTGAGACAGGAGGGTGGAAGGGTTGTTGATAGAGCTTTGATGGACTATGTGGTTGTGTCTAGGAATGTAATAGGAAGATTGTTGGATGTGGGAGTTCTGAGAGGGGAGGGTGGAGGTATGTCTGACCACTACCTGGTGGAGGGAAAGTTAAGAGTAGGTAAGAGATGGGTGAGAGCTAGGAGGGTTAGGTGTGGCAGGGAGGTTTTGAAAGTGAGTGAGTTGGATAAAAGAAAGAAAAAGATAGAGTATCAGGAGAAATTGAAAGATGAGTGGAATGCAGTGAAAGATTAGGAAAATGGCAGTGTGGAGGAGGAATGGGAGTTGTTTAAGAGTGTTGTGGTGGGGCATGCAGAAGAGGTGTGTGGTGTGAGCCGTGTGGGTGGTGGTGTAAGAAAAGGAAGTGAATGGTGGTGCGCGGAAGTAAGTATGGCTGTGGCTGAGAAGAAACGTGCATATGAAGTGTGGCTGCAGAGGAAGGATGAGATGTCATATGAAAGGTATAAGGAAAAGAGGAATAGGGCGAGAAGGGCTGTGCGTGATGCTAAAGTGGCAGCAGATGAGAGGTGGGGTAGGCAGCTGACAGAGAATTTTCAACAGAATAAGAAAATGTTTTGGAAGGAGGTGAAAAGGGTGCGAAAGGGAGAGTCTGGGAAGGAAGAACGAGTAAAAGCAGAGGATGGAAGGATGTTAATTGAGATGGATGCAGTAAGGAAGAGATAAGCAGAGTACTTTGAAAGATTGTTAAATGTAGAGGAGGAAAGGGTGGCTGAGATTGTGGTGGATGGAAGGATGCATGGTATAAATGTGTTGGGAGAGTTGAATGATTCTTTGATCACGAAGGAGGAAGTGGAGAAGGCAGTAAAGGAGATGAAAACAGGGAAAGCTGTAGGTATGGATGGGTGTGCTGTGGAATGCCTGAAGGGTGGTGGAGTGTCTGTTGTTGGCTGGTTAGTAAGATTGTTGAATGTGTGCTTTGTGAAAGGTATGGTGCCAATTGACTGGGCAAGTGCTTGTGTGGTCCCGTTGTATAAAGGCAAGGGTGATAAGTATGAATGTACTAGCTTTAGGGGTATAAGTCTGTTGAGTGTTGTAGGTAAGGTTTATGGCAGAGTGTTAATTATGAGAGTTAGAGAGGGTACAGAGGGAGTGATTGGTGATGAGCAGTGTGGCTTTAGGAGAGGGAGGGAATGCATGGATCAGGTGTTTGCTGTGAGACAAGTGTGTGAACAGTATTTAGCGAATGGCAAGGATGTGTTTTGGGCATTCATGGATTTAGAGAAAGCGTATGATAGAATTGATAGGGAGGCTTTGTGGACTGTTTTAAGATTGTATGGACTTGATGGTAGGTTACTGAAAGGAGTGAAAAGTTTTTATGTAAATAGTAGAGCGTGTGTAAGAGTGGGAAACGCTGTGAGTGATTTTTTCCCCGTGAGTGTGGGGCTGCGACAGGGATGTGTGATGTCGCCTTGGTTGTTTAATATTTACATGGATGGTGTTGTAAGGGAGGTGAAAGCAAGAGTTTTAGGTGGAGGTCTGAGTCTGGTGAATGTTGATGGTGGAGAGTGGAATCTGAAGCAGCTGCTGTTTGCAGATGATCCTGCACTGGTGGCTGAGTCAAAGGAGAGGTTGAGACAGGTGGTAGAGGAGTTTGGAAGGGTGTGTGAAAGGAGAAAATTGAAAGTAAATGAGAATAAGAGTAAAGTGATGAGGCGTACGAGGCTGATAGATGGTAGGGGGATGAATATAGTTTTGAATGGTGAGTTGCTTGAGGAGGTAAAGTGTTTTAAATATCTAGGGTCACATGTTGGTATGGATGGAAGAATAGATGCAGAAGCAAAGTTTAAAATAAATGAAGTAGGAAAGGTGCTGGGAGGAATGAAAAAAGTGTTTAGATGTCGTTCGCTTAGAATGGATGTAAAGAGAAGGCTGTATGAGGATGTTGTGGTACCGACTGCATTATATGGGGCTGAAACATGGAATATGGGTGTAGCAGAGAGGAAAAGTTTGAATGTAATGGAGATGAGGTGTCTGAGGAGTATGTGTGGAGTGACGCATATGGATCGAGTGTGAAATGATGAAGTGTGAAGGAGAACTGGAGTTGTTCGGGAGATAGCTGGTAGTGTTGAGCAGAGGGTGTTGCGATGGTTTGGGCATATGGAGTGAATGGATAATGAGCGATTGGTGAAAAAGATAACTAGATCTGATGTGAGCGATGTACGGCTGAGAGGAAGACCACGAATAGGATGGATGGACAGTGTGAAGAGAGCGCTGCATGCGAGAGGGATGTCTGTTGAGCAAGGAAGAGTGGCTGTGCGTGACAGAAATAAATGGAGAGAAATTGTGAATGAAAGAGTGATGACGCAGCCCTGAGGGGATATTCTCCCGCATTTGGTCTGATCAGCTAGTCAGGTCAGATGCGTGTAAGGGGATGGGTCTGTTAAGATGTGGCAGGGGTAAGCCAGCTCTGCTGTTGGGCCCTGCTGCGGATGTCACTGATTGCATTGAGCAGTTGACCCTTTTGCGGTGTGGTGCGGTGAGGATCTGTCCGTTCTCCCCTTTGGGGCTAAGATGCGAATGAATGTGTTTGAATGGATGAGTAAATGGGGAGTGTGTCGTCCTGTCTTGGCTACCTCCCTTTCCTTTGGGGGAAGCTATCTATCTATCTATCTATATACCTAGGCTGCTTCCCCCAAGGAAAGGGAGGTAGCCGAGACAGGACGACACACTCCCCATTTACTCATCCATTCAAACACATTCATTCGCATCTTAGCCCCAAGGGGAGAACCAACAGATCCTCACCGCACCACACCGCACAAGGGTCAACTGCGCTATGTAATCAGTGACATCCGCAGCAGGGCCCAACAGCAGAGCTGGTTTACCCCTGCCACATCATAACAGACCCATCCCCTTACCTGCACCTGACCTGACTAGCTGATCAGACCAAATGTGGGAGAATATCCCCTCAGGGCTGCGTCATCACTTAATCATTCACAGTTTCTCTCCATTTATTTCTGTCATGCACAGCCACTCTTCCTTGCTCAACAGACATCCCTCTCGCAGGCAGCGCTCTCTTCACACTGTCCATCCATCCTATTCGTGGTCTTCCTCTCAGCCTTACACCTCTCACATCAGATTTAGTTATCTTTTTCACCAATCGCTCATTATCCATTCTCTCCATATGCCCAAACCATCGCAACACCCTCTGCTCAACTCTACCAGCCATCTCCCGAACAACTCCAGTTCTCCTTCGCACTTCATCATTTTGCACTCGATCCATACGCGTCACTCCACACATACTCCTCAGACACCTCATCTCCATTACATTCAAACTTTTCCTCTCTGCTACACCCATATTCCATGTTTCAGCCCCATATAATGCAGTCAGTACCACAACACCCTCATACAACCTTCTCTTTACATCCATTCTAAGCGAACGACATCTAAACACTTTTTTCATTCCTCCCAGCACCTTTCCTATTTCATTTATTCTAAACTTCACTTCTGCATCTATTCTTCCATCCACAGCAACATGTGACCCTAGATATTTAAAACACTCTACCTCCTCAAGCAACTCGCCATTCAAAACTATATTCATCCCCCTACCATCTACCAACCTCTTATGCTTCATCACTTTACTCTTATTCTCATTTACTTTCAATTTCCTCCTTTCACACACCCTTCCAAACTCCTCTACCAACTGTCTCAATCTCTCCTCTGAATCAGCCACCAGTGCAGTATCATCTGCAAACAGCAGCTGCTTCAGATTCCACTCTCCACCATCAACATTCACCAGACTCAGACCTCCACCTAAAACTCTTGCATTCACCTCCCTTACAACACCATCCATGTAAATATTAAACAACCAAGGCGACATCACACATCCCTGTCGCAACCCCACTCTCACAGGAAACCAGTCACTCACAGCATTTCCCACTCTTACACACGCTCTACTATTTACATAAAAACTTTTCACCCCTTTTAGTAACCTACCATCAAGTCCATACAATCTTAAAACAGTCCACAAAGCCTCCCTATCAATTCTATCATATGCTTTCTCTAAATCCATGAATGCCCAAAACACATCCTTGCCTTTCGCTAAATACTTTTCACACACTTGTCTCACAGCAAACACCTGATCCACGCATCCCCTCCCTCTCCTAAAGCCACACTGCTCATCACCAATCACTCCCTCTGTACCCTCTCTAACTCTCATAATTAACACTCTACCATAAACCTTACCTACAACACTCAACAGACTTATACCCCTAAAGCTAATACATTCATACTTATCACCCTTGCCTTTATACAACGGGACCACACAAGCACTTGCCCAGTCAATTGGCACCATACCTTTCACAAAGCACACATTCAACAATCTTACCAACCAGTCAACAATAGTCACTCCACCACCCTGCAGACATTCCACAGCACACCCATCCATACCTGCAGCTTTCCCTGTTTTCATCTCCTTTACTGCCTTCTCCACTTCCTCCTTTGTGATCAAAGAATCATTCAACTCTCCCAACACATTTATTCCTTGCACCCTTCCATCTGCCACAATCTCAGCCACCCTTTCCTTCTCTACATTTAACAATCTTTCAAAATACTCTGCTTACCTTTTTCTTACTGCATCCATCTCAATTAACATCCTTCCATCCTCTGCTTTTACTCGTTCTTCCTTCCCAGACTCTCCCTTTCGCACCCTTTTCACCTCCTTCCAAAACATTTTCTTATTCTGTTGAAAATTCTCTGTAAGCCGCCTACCCCACCTCTTATCTGCTGCCACTTTAGCATCACGCAGCCTAGGTATATAGGTATATAGATAGTAAATAGATAGATTTTTTTCCTCAGACTCCCCCTACATCCATACTCCTTCCCCACCTTTTCTCGTCTTCCACCACCACCATCACCACCTCCTATTCCTCATTCTTCCTCCTCATCCTTTCTTTCATCTGCATCCTCCTATTCTCCTGTCTTGTAGTACTTCATCATCATTTGAATCTCTTTTTCAACCTCCTGCATCTTTCTTTTTCCTCCTTCTCTTCTTTCTTGTAGTACTTCTTCATTTCTTCAAACTCTTCTTCTTCTTCTTCTCATTTCTTTTTTCATCTTCCTTCTTCCATTCCTCCTCACCCTCCTTCTCCTTAATCTTCTACTTTTCTTCAGTCACTTCTTTTCCTCCACCAGCATTCATCTGGTCTGTACATTTTCCAGCCATTCCTCCTCCAGCTCTTTGTTCTTCTACTTCTTCGTCTTCTCATCCTCCTCTACCAACTTCTGTGTACTTTTTTTTTTCTTTCTCTCTCTCTCTCTCTCTCTCTCTCTCTCTATTTCCCTAGCCCTTTCTTTCCTACTACAGTAATCTGCCACTATCCAGATGCCCAATAACCAGACACCCCACTACCCGGACATTTTGACCCAAAAATGGTCAGAAAACGTTAAAAAAAATATATATATATATATTTTTTTTTCACTAGTAATATGAACTTGGCATGTGGCACTGAACAACTGTTTTTACCTGCAGCCCCTTCCTTCCTACCCTTCCCAGCTACTGCCTAACTACCATCCTGACTAGATGTTCATTGCAATGGATGCTGCATGTGCTCATTTTTGTGAATAAACAGTGAATAAACTGCAATACCTTGCCACTAGACCACATGGAAATTTACAGTGATGTACAGTGTTAAGAAATTAGAATTTAGAGTGCAAAGGAAAAGTGTGGAGTGCAAACTGGCGATTGAAACTGGCGGTTGAAACTTGCGTGGTGCAATTAAGAACAGAATGTGCAGTGTTAAACAATTATAATTCATAGTGCAAAGAATTAAGTGCAGCACAATGCTGGATTTCTGCACGTGCTTCAAGAGCATTTTCACCAGTGCCACAGCATTAGAGGAGATGAGTTAATCTTCACAACGGCCACGGACGTGCTGTAAGTACCCTGTACACTGCTAAATATTATCTATACTCACCTCTAATTCTTCATTCTCTGGTTCCTTTTCATTTATTTCATGCTTCATGTCCATTATTTGTGTGAATAGGATCTTGAATACGTGCTATGCATGTCCGGTAGGGAGTTATTTAGGTAGTTTTGAAAGCTAGGCTGGGTTAAGGTCCATAAATACCAGTCCAGGAGACAGGGTCCCAGTATCCTGATGAACCCACTTCCCGGACACACCTTTGGCTGTATTACATCGGATATTGGGAAGATTTTTGTACTTCTAATAATGCCAACACACACACACACACACACACACACACACACACACACGTACAGTCAGCACGAAAATCCTGTCGCTTCTTGTGCTTCATTTTCCATGGTCTGTGAAAATTTCCGGTCAGTCCACAGCAGGCCACACTGATGATGCAGATATGTGGCCAATGAAATAATCAGTGAAGATTGTTGTAGATTCAAATTACTTGTTTCAAAAGACCGTGGAGAGAAAGGCAGGAGAGACGATACAACTCTTCATGCCGACTTGAAACAAATTTATAAGGTATATTAACAAATATTCATCTTGATAAACAAATCTCTCTCTCTCTCTCTCAACCACAAAGTCTGGTTCTGCTCTTTCACTTTCTCGAATCACTCCCTTCAACTCTCTCAATCATTTTTCACTTTTTAACAGAAAAATTATGTGGTGTCTCTTCAGCTTGTCCAAATCCCAAGAACGTCTTTTTTATATTTTTCCTGCAACCGCCAGATGATGGTATTTAGTTCTGAGGAGACTTTCATCGTCCGAGGTTGAACTTTTTTTTTTTATTAATCTCTTCAGTACTATAGTTCATGCTTATGCCCAAGGAGATCGTCTGGAAGTAGACTCTATAAATAAAACGGCAGTATAGTACAATGGTTATTTCTTTTAATTTACTCACTTTCGGAGACGAGAAAAGCTCCACTTACTGATTTTTTTTTTTTCCCAAACACAGGTTATCCATTTCTCACCCAAATGTCTTTAGGTATATTTTACACAATTTTCACTAGCACGAGCCAGAACACTTCTATCTCAGCACTGTCATCATTTATATTCCCTTAAGTTGCAAAGATTGACAAAAAAAAAAAAAAAAAAAAGAATGGATCATAAGTGATTGCTTACGATTGGAGTGAAAAATATAATGTAAATTTTGACCCAACCCTTTTATCTTCTGCAGGTTACTTGGCGACAGAAAACATGAGACAATGTGGTATCAGCCCCTACCCTGGTGAATCATGAACTAGACATAGCTTTAATGAGAGGTGGAGGCTGACATGTCAACGATTATTGGTTGCTATCGGATGGCAGGCTAAGGAAGGGAATAGTCCGATTACCTTTTTTTTTTTTTTTAATGCGAGGAAGAAGGAACCAAAGGCTACAAGCCCGCAAAACAGTTCCTTCAAAGAAAAAAAAAACAATACAAAAGAAAGCCAAATTCAAGATCTGTTCATTTCGAGATGCCTGGACACACTGCGTTTGAAAGACTGGAGATCATAGGAAGAAGGAAATACGGACAGAGGAGACAGTTTCAGAGCTGACCTGTTGCATAAATGAAGGATTGGGAGTAACGGTTAACTCTTGCATTAGAGAGTTGGACAGAAAAAGGGTGAGAGTTTATTGCTAGACGGATGCTATACACCCGTCGTAAAGGTGGAAGGATGCAAGCAGACAGTTCAGAGGAGCAATGACCATGGATATAGCGATAGAAAAGAGATAAAGAGGCAACAGTGCGTTGAAGAGACAGAGGTTGAAGGGAGCCAGTAAGAGGAGCAGAGTTGATGAGACGAAATGCCTTTGACTCCACCCTATTAAGAAGAGCTGTATGTGGGAAGCATATCCACACATGAGAGTTGTACTCCATACAGGAGTGAATAAATCCCATGTATAAAGTCAACAACTGTGCAGGGGTAAAGAAGGTATGGAGTCGACTTAGCACACCTAATATCTTGGAAGCAGATTTTACCAGAGATGTAATATGATCTTTCCAAGATAAATCCCGAGTGAATGAAACCCCAATGCGTGTTCAAGGATGATGCTGGATTGAACTGGATATTTATTAAATTTTAATGGGTACTCCTGTGGAAGATTCCGTCGGGTTGATAGGTGTAAAAGCTGAGTCTTAGATGCATTAAAAACAACAAGATTATTTTTACCCCAGTCAGAGATACGAGCCAGGTCAGACATTAGGAGTGCCATAGCCTCATCCCTTGATTGTTGAATTAACTACTGGGATGGACGTTGCGGGAACCGAATGGAAAGGTGAAGGGTGGAATCATCAGCATACAAGTGGATAGGGTTAGATGTACAGCTTAGAAGATCAGTGACGAATAAAAGGAAGAGAGTTGGTGATAGGACAGAGCCCTGTGGAACACCACTGTTAATAGATCAAGGAGATGAATGATGGCCGTCTACAACAGCAGCTATAGAATGACCAGAAAGGAAGCTGTAGATGAAGGCATAGATGGAAGGATAGAAACCGTAAAGGGCAGTTTGGAAATTAAAGATTTGTGCCAGACTTGATCGAAAGCCTTTTAGATGTCAAGTGCAATGGCAAAGCTTTCGCCAAAGTCCCGAAAGGAGGATGACCAAGAGTCTGAAAGGTAGGTGAGAAGATTGCCAGCTGAGCATACCTGACGGAACCCATACTGACAATCAGAAAGAAGATTGTGATAGGAGAGATACTTTAAAAATTTTCTGTTAAGAATAGACTCAAAAACGTTTGAGTCACAGGATGTTAATGCAATTGGACGATAGTTAGAGAGTTGGGAATGGTCACCCTTCTTTGGGACTGGCTGAATGAGAGCAAACATCCAGCAAGATGGAAAGGTACAAGTTGAAAGACAAAGACAAAAGAGTTTACCTAGGCAGTGTGTAAGCACAGAAGCACAGTTATCGAGGACAACAGGAGGGACTCCATCAGGCCCATATGCCTTGTTAGTACTGAGACTAGTGATAGCAGAAAATACATCAGCTGAAGAAATTTTAATGTCAGCCATGAGGAAGTCAGAGGGGGGAAGTGATGGAGGAACAGCACCGGAATTGTCTAAGGTGGAATTGGAGGAGAAAGTCTGAGCGAAGAGATCTGCTTTATCAGTTGAATAAATAGCTACAGAACCATCAGAGTAGAAAAGAGGAGGGAAGGATGATAAGGTAAAGTTGTTAGAAAGGTTTTTGGCAAGGTGCCAGAAGGAGCGGGAAGAATTTGAGTTGGAGCGTTGAGAGCATTTAGTGCGGATGAAATTATTTTTAGCAGAGCAAAGAACAGACCTAGCACGATTCCGGACAAACATAAAAAAGATGTGATTCAGGGGTGGGTTGGCTCTGGTACCTTTTATAGGCCCTCTCCTTGTTGTGGACAGCATTAGAACAAGCGTGATTAAACCAAGGCTTTCTTGCATTAGTCAAAGGATATAAGAAAGGAATGTATGCTTCCATGCCCGAGAGAATAACTTCTGTATTGCGCAAGGCACACTCAGATGACTCCCGACCATGGAAGCAATAATCATTCCAGGGAAAATCAAAGAAAGACTGCCTGAGGGTCTCCTAATCTGCAGCTCCAAAATGCCACAGTCACCGTTTCTTTGGAGGGTCCACAGGCCACACCAGAGCAATAGGACAGGTCAAGGTAATAAGGCTGTGATCAGAGGAGCCCAACGGAGAGGAAAGATTAATAGCGTAAGCAGAAGGATTAGTTGTAAGGAAGAGATCAAGTATGTTGGAGCTCCCTCCATGGCGGCAGGGATATGGGTAGGGTGCTGTACAAGCTGCTCAAGGTCATTAAGGATAGAAAAGATGTAGGCTTGTTCACCAGGTGGATCAGTGAAAGGAGAGGAGAGCCAAAGGTGGTGGTGAAGATTGAAATCTCCTAGAATGAAGATTTCAGAGAAAGGAGAAATGGGTAGAATGTGTTCCATCGTAGAAGTAAGATAGTCGAAGAATTTTTGATAGTCAGTAGAATTAGGGGATAAGTAAACAGCACAGATACAATTAGTCAGAGAATGACAGGAAAGCCGAAGCCAGAGAGTAGAGAATTCAGAAGAATCTATCTATCTATCTATCTATAGCCCGACGCCCTAATCCCGCAAAGGGTGGCTGCAGACAAAACGCCTCCAAGTCACTCTGTCACCCACCATTTGACTCCCCTCCCCCCAACTCACCCCCCCCTCCCTCATATACCTCTCAACTCCATCCCTCCACCTCATCCTCGGTCTACCCCTCCCTCTCCCTCCCTCCACCTCACCTACATACACCCTCTTAGTCAGTCTTTCATTCTCCATCCTCTCCACATGTCCAAACCACCTCAGTGTATTTCTCCTAATCTTTTCAACCACATCCACATCTACCCCACAACGTTCCTTCACTTCTTCATTCGTCAACCTGTCCCTTCATGTCACTCCACATGCTCCTCTCAAGTAACTCATTTCCACTGCTCTCACTCTTGACTTGTTCCCCTCTTGCAAGGTCCACGCCTCGCTTCCATACGTCAGGGTAGGGATCACAATACCATCATGCAGTGACTTCTTAACTTCCATACTCACCTCCCTATTTCTCATCACTGCTTTCAGTGTGCCAACAACCTTCCTTCCCTGCTGTACCCTTTCACGTACTTCATCCCCCAAAGTTCCATCCTTACTCATCACACTACCCAAGTACTTGAATGCACTCACATTCTCCATATCCTCACCATCCAACCTCACTGCACACTCTGTGACTTCATTCCTCTCAAACACCATAACTTTACTTTTGTTTACATTAACTTTCAGCTTCCTCCTCCTACACACTGTCCCAAATTCATTCACCAAAGAAGAATCAATTCAGGAATACGAGAGCAAGATAAGTCGTTGCGTACATATACACAATAGCCACCCTTGGCTTTGAAATGAGTACAGAGAAAGTAGGAGGATATGGAAAAGGGTTTGCTGTCAGTTGCCTCAGACAGCTGAGTCTCAGTTAGAAAGAGAAGGTAAGGTTTAGAGGAGTAGAAGTGATGTTCAACAGAGAGAAAGATAGAGGAAAGGCTGCGAATGTTGCAGAAGTGAAGAAGAAGCGAGTCAGACACTGGTTCCAGGCAACTCACAGAGTGTTCACGGGGAGAGGGGCGGATGGTGGGGGCATTTGTGTTCCCCCCTCTGGGGACTATATGAATATCGTTGAAAAAGACAACTGAGACTGCAAAAGCCCAAATGACATATTACAACACACCGCCAATGCCACCACACCAGATAAGAATGAGGCAGTACGAGCAGTGTTAATTTAGACAGATGATGGTGTACAGGGCCAAAATACTTAAGAATATGAAGGCGCGTAGAATGCAAGATTGACGCATCTTAGGGAAACATAAAATCACGTTTCCACAATGCACAATTTCCGATATTGCAAATAGAGACAAGATGTCGAAGCATCACACTAGCCTTCCAAATTATCTCCCACCCCTACTGATTTGTCAAAAAAGGGAAGGATAAATGAAAAGATAGTTATATACTGAACAATAAATTAAACAGACATATATATATATATATATATAGATAGATAGATAGATATATATATATATATATATATATATATATATATATATATACACACATATATATATAAATATATATATATAAATATATATATATATATATATATATATAATATATATATATATATATATATATATATATATATATATCGATAGATAGATATATAGATAGACAGAGATACTGTATAGATAGATATATAGATAGATAGATAGATATATAGATATATATAATATATATATATATATATATATATATATATATATATATATATATATATATCGGTATGTCTATCTGCATCTTTCAATCAATCCATCTATCGATCTATTTTTTTCTATGTGTGTGTGTGTGTGTGTGTGTATACATACATACCTATATATATATATATATATATATATATATATACACATATATCTATCTATCTATCTATCTATATATAGATAGATAGATCGATCGATCGATCGATAGATAGATAGATAGACAGATAGACAGACAGATAGATATAGATATAGATATAGATATACTGTACATATATACTGTATATACAAGGAATAAATTCTAGCACCAGTGGAACAGGGCGGTACTTCCAAGGTGGGTGGAAAACTGAGGACAGTGAAAGTTGGAGCTCCTGCTTCATCAGCCCTCAGGACTGGCTTCTGACCATCCACTTTTGCTGAACTTTTCAGTGTTCCAGTGTCAAAGGGAGTAGTCCAGCTTACTTTCCTATACAATATCCTCTGACTGTCAACACAAACTACATTCACAACACATGCGACAGTTTTTGTTGCAAAATCAACAAAAATGCCATCTCATCACCCAGCCTCAGAGTCGCCAGGGGGTGGGATCATAAGAGCCCGCACCACCAGCCCCTCTTCCGGTGACGACCAAGAGAGATGCATGGAACCATTGTCTGACTCACTTCTTCATTTCTGCAACATTTTCTCCCTGTTTAATATGACCTCTCTTCCACTAAACCTCAAATTCTCTTCCTGACCGAGACACAGCTGTCTGAGGTGACTGATAACAAATCCTTCTCTTTATCCTCCTACTTTCTATATAATTATTTCAAAGCCAAAGGTGGCTGTTGTGTCTATGGATGCAACAACATTTCATGGTCTCATGTTCCTGAACTAGAATCCTCAGAATTCTTTACTCTCTGATTTCGGCTATCTTGTTATTCTCTAAGCACATTTTCGATGGATAGTAATATCCTAATTCAACTGACTATGAAGAATTCTTTGACAATCTTACTTCTAAGATGGAAGACATCCTATCAATCTTTCCTTTTCTTGAATTTCAGTTCTAGGTGATTTCAGTGTTCACATACTTATTGACCTACAGTAGTGCAGTTTGTACTGTACAGCACCCTACCAATATCCCTGACTGCCTCAGAGAGAGTTCCAACATACTTGACCTTTTCCTTGTAACTTATACTTCTGCTTATGCTGGTAATGCATTCTCTCTGTTGGGCTCCTCTGATCACAACCTTATCACCTTAACATGTCCTATCACTACAATAAGGCCTGTATGCCATCTTTAATGTGGCAGCTGTGACATTTTGGAGCTCCTGATTAGGACACCAAGACAGTACTTCTTTGATATTCCTTGGAATGTTTACTGCTTCCATGGTTGAGAGTCATCTGAGTGTGCCTCGCACACTATGGATGTTATTCTCACAGGCGTGGACATACATGCCTTTCTCTTATGCTGTGACTAATGCAAAAAAAAAACTTGGTTTAATCACACATGTTCTAATGCTGTCTACAACGAGGAGAAGGCCCAAAAGAGGTACTTGAACCACATCACCCATGAATTTCATCCCTTTTTATCTCAGCCCAAAACCGAACTAAGTCTGTCATTCATCCTGCAAATAATTTCATTCATAGTAAATACTCTGAACTCACCAAGTCAAATTCTCCCTGCTCCTTCTGACAGC
This sequence comes from Coenobita brevimanus, assembly GCF_032717465.1. Taxonomy (NCBI): domain Eukaryota; kingdom Metazoa; phylum Arthropoda; class Malacostraca; order Decapoda; family Coenobitidae; genus Coenobita; species Coenobita brevimanus. The sequence continues at coordinate 16,185,901 of NC_137014.1, read as the reverse complement.
TTCCCAAGAACCATTCTAAAAACTTTACTTCATTATCCTTCCCTCCTTCTTTCCACTTTGATGACCCTGTGGCTGTCTCTTCTACCAATAAAGCTTCAAACTTTCTTCTCTAAACCACCTACAGTAAGATGATTCCGATGCTGTTCCTCCATTACTTTCCCCCCTCTGACTACCTCATGGCTGACATTAAAATGTCTTCAGTTGATGTACTTTCTGATATCACTGGCTTCAGTACCAACAAGGCCTATGGGCCTGAGGGGGTCCCTCCTGTTGTTTTCAAGAACTGTGCCTGACTGCGTACACTCTGTTTAGGTAAACTCTTTCACCTTTGTCTGTCAAGTTGTACCTTTACTACTTGCTGGAAGTTTGCTCACATGCAGCCTGTCCCCCCATAAAGAATGACCTTTCCCAGTCCTTTATCACTCAGTTTTTTTAACTTCCTGTATTTAAAAGTTTTTAAATCTATTCTTAACAAAAAAAAAAAAAAAAAAAGTTAAAGTACCTTTTCTATCACAACCTTCCTACCATCATTATGGGTTGCACTAGTGACGCTGCACTAGCGATTTTCTCACCTTCCTTTCAGATTCCTGGTCATCGCCCTGGTCATCGTTCTTTCGGGGCTTTGGAGAAAGCTTTGCCATTGCACATGATATCTCAAAGGCTTTCGATTTTGCACAAGAAGAGACACCAGAGCAGCAACGAACAGCATCTTTATTTGTAGTACCAATTTTTCGGCACAGAGACTATGACATTTTCAAGGTTTATTAAAAGTTAAGAAAAGTGTGTAAAAAAAAAAAAACATTATAAAAAATTATTATAACTGAAAATTTATGCTATGTACAATGGGCAGGCTGATGTATTATTATTAAATTTGGGGGCATATTTCTTGATGTAAAGTGACTCTCAAATCCTAATGTCGGCACTGCAACAAGAATCTAAGACAGTATAATAATCTTTTTTCGGAGGCACATCAAACTCTAACAAGTGTTCCCTTAGTGCAGAGTGAGGAGGGACTAGCAGAGGGCGACCGGTCCTACTCGACTGGCCCAAGTTTTTCTTTTGTTTTTTTTTGTTGATGCTTAATGGCCATCGCCATCAACGTGGGGCATTAGGCCTGCTAAAATAAGTGAACAAACTGGATCCACTCCCTCACCGTGCACCACCGACGATCTAACGGGCCAGTCGAGGTGGGAGCATATGATAGAATGCTCAAAGATCGGCTAGACGCACCTCCTCCGCCCTGACAATCAGCGCAGGTCTTATGTCCTCACCCCGGTCGGCAGCTCGGTGCAGATCGTAAAGAGTGGTGTATGTCGTTTCTCCGAGCTGGTATGACCGGATGTGAGCACTGAGAGCCAGAAGGTGTCTATAGGAGGCTACGTCTAGCCGATCCTTTAGATCGATGATGGGAGGGCGAGATGGAGTGCCCTTCTTTGTCTGAGGAGGGGGGGGAATCACCAACTTCCTCCTCAGTCGAGGAGCCGGTCGAAGCTTCCTCGGCCATGGAGGCGGTGTCAGTTGAGTCCCACTCCTCCTCAGACATTGCCTGCGGCTAGTTGACTTCCGCCGTGGTCGTCGTCATAGTCGTAGCGTTAGTCAGGTCCGGGGCCGGGTCGGTGATCTGAGAGGCTGTCCGTCGGTTGAGGGGGGCCTCCAGCCTAAGCCTCTTCCTTGGCGTCTGACGAGGAGCAGCAGGTGGTGTTTGTGGTGGGTGAGCCCGACGCTCCCATCGGCAAGGGACAGAGTGTATATCGCGGGCAAAGCACTCGGGGATGATAAGGCGAGGCAGCCCATCCTCCTCAAAGATCTTTGGGAGAAGAATGCGCAAAGCCCTCTTATCATCCCCACAAAAAGCCTTTACCGTCGCGATACACATCTCCACGACAAGGTTCATCTGTTCAGAACTCCCAGGACCCCTGGCCTGACGTCCCCGGGCCGTGTGGCGCTGCCGTGCATGGACAGAACCCTGCACAGCAACACCACCTGGCCCATTAACATCCCTGGCCTCAGGACCCTTGGGGGTTCCAAAAAGACTAAACTCCACCGATTCTCCATCACCAAGGGAGCGTTGGAGGTGCCGAAGGTTTGGTTTAATGATCGCCTGTGGTGCACAAAAACATCAACGCCAGTATCCTGGCGTCTGATGAATCCATACCCCGCCATTACGTTAAACCAAGCCACGGTCCCCCGGATCTTCTGGGCGGTGGAAGACTGTGGCTGGCTGGTTGCCCCCCTCAACGGGTCGCAGGCAATGGTAGCATGTCCTTCTTGCATGGCTGCTCTAATTGCTCTCTCCCCTCCTCTCTCAGCCCAAGTGTTCATCAGTCCTGCTTTTATAGGCTCGCATTGTGCTGCCTATATACTCCGTCTGGCAACTGGGGCAGGTGCACTTTTAAATCACAGATGACCTTAGGTCTGTTGGCAGGCAGTCCTTGAATTTGAAAAATTAACCTATTCTAATATAATTGACAAAAACAAATTTAAAGTCGATCTGAGGGTAGAAAGAACTTAATTTATTACATAGGCGATGTTTCATCTCCGAGGAAGCATCACCTAAATAGGGCAGTCTAAAGAACATAATTGCTTGGGAACCGTATGAACAACAGGCTTTTGCTGGTACCTCATATTAAAAAAATGTAGACTAAATTATCAAAAACATGTGTCGGAAAGCCATTCGTTAAGAAAAAAGCTTTTAAAAATTTTATTTCATTGTGAAATCTGTCATAGGTTGAAGATAGATTATAAGTTCTATGTAGCAAGGGTTTGATGGCTTTTATCTTGAATTTATGACAACAATAACTAAAATAACTAATGCCAAGTCCCGAGAATGTCGGTTTACGAAAAATACTACATTGTAGTTTACCGTTACATTTTTCTGTCATTATATCCAAAAAAGATAGTTTAGCATTAACTTCACTGTCTATAGTAAATTTTATATTATTATGCTGTTTATTAATATACTCCAAAAATTTATTAGCTTGACTCTTGTTTTCAAAAATGAAGAAGGTATCGTCAACATATCTACGGTAAAATAATGGTTTAAAATTATCCAGGCAATTTCGTAGAGAATTCCGGTCACGAAAGCCCAAAAATATATTAGCAAAAGTGGGGCCTAAGGGGGAACCCATTGCTACCCCATCAGTCTGTCTAAACAGTTCGTTGTTAAAAATGAATAGGCCATCCTTAACACACAGTGTCTATAAATTCTTAAACACAGATTGTGTGTCATGCCAGCAAAATTACCTGTAGGCCCTGAAAAGCTACATCTATACAAATATTAATTGTTTCATCTAGTGGAACATTTGTAAACAGGGATTTGACATCATAGTTCACCATGTAGTAATAGTCATGGAAAACAAATTGCGAAAGAGACTGCTTAAATTCATAGGAATTGGAAACTGAGTACTCGTTGGTGGTAAAAGGACTTAAAAGCAAAACGACGAATTTAGCCAGATGATAGGTAGCAGTGTTATAGGCAGCCATAATGAGTCGAAGCGGTACCGAATCCTTGCGAACCTTTGGGAGTCCGTAAAGGACTGCTGGACACGAACCTGTTGCTTTCAGCTGCTTCGAATCATCTTCATTAATTACGTTAAGAGATAACAGTTTGTTGACGAATCTATTTACCTTGTCTTGCAGTTTGGTATTCAGAGAAAAAATTTGACTGGAACATACTTTAACAAATTTAGAAGTGTCATTCAAAATATCATACATCTTGGAATTGTAATATTTTTTGTCAAGTAAACTTTTGCTAATATATTTTTGGGCTTTCATGAACGGAATTGGCTACGAAATTGTCCGGATAATTTTAAACCATTATTTTACCGTAGATATGTTGACGATACCTTCTTCATTTTTGAAAACAAGAGTCAAGCTAATAAATTTTTGGAGTATATTGATAAACATCATAATAATATAAAATTTACTATAGACAGTGAAGTTGATGGTAAACTATCTTTTTTGGATTTAATAATAGAAAAATGTAACGGTAAACTAGAATTTAGTATTTTTCGTAAACCGACGTTCTCGTTACTTGGCATTAGTTATATTAGTTATTGTTGTCATATATTCAAGATAAACGCCATCAAAACCTTGCTACATAGAGCTTATAATCTAACTTCAACCCATGACAGATTTCACAATGAAATAAAAATTTTTAAAAGCTTTTTACTTAACGAATGGCTTTCCGACACATGTTTTTGATAATTTAGTCTGCAATTTTTTGAATATGAGGGTACCAGCAAAAGCCTGTTGTTCATACGGTTCCGAAGCAATCTATGTTCTTTAGACTGCCCTATTTCAGCGATGCTTCCTCGGAGATGAAACATCGCCTATGTAATAAATTAAGTTCTTTCTACTCTCAGATCGACTTTAAATCTGTATTTGTCAGTGATTTTAGAATAGATTAATTTGTTAAATTCAAGGGCTGTCTGCCGACAGACCTAAGTTCGTCAAAGTTCACCTCCCCCAGTTGCCAGACGGAGTATATACTGTAGGCAGCACAGTGCGAGCCTACAAAAGCAGGACAGATGAACACTTGGGCCAGTCGAGCAGGACCGGTCGCCCTCTGCTAGTCCCTCCTCACTCTGCAGTAATGGAACACTCGTTAGAGTGTGATGTGCCTCCGAAAAAAGATTATTATACTATCTTATATTCTTGTTGCAGTGCCGACATTAGGATTTGAGAGTCACTTTACATCAAGAAATATGCCCCCAAATTAAATAATAAGACATCAGCCTGCCCATTCTACATAGCATAAATTTTCAGTGTTTTAATATTTTTTTATAGTATGTTTTTTTTATTTTTCGTAGCACACTTAGTCTCTGTGACGAAAAGTTGGTACTACAAATAAAGATCCTGTTCGTTGCTGCTCTGGTGTTTCACTTCTTGTGCAAGATCTGGTTTCCCACCGACCAGCTTGTCTCAGCTTTCGATTTTGTCTGGTATAAATCTATAATTTTCAAATTGCCCTCCTACAGGTCCTATCCTTCTATCTGTGCCTTCATCTCTACCTTTGTTTCTGGTCGTTCTGTGGCCGTTGTCGCAGATGGCCATTGTTCTTCTAGTAACACTATCAATGGTGGTGTTCCTTAGGGTTCTGTCATATCATGAACTCTCTTCCTTTTATTCATCAGTGACCATAGATGTACATCTAACCCCATCCACTCATTACCTGATGACTCCACCCTTTAACTTTCCATTCACTTCCTGCAGTGCAGACCTCAGCAGTTACTTCAACAAACAAGTGACGAGAAACTGTGGTGCATCTAATGTCTGACTTGGCTCATACTTGAATCAAAATTCCAGTTCTTACATCTTTGGACCCATCAAAACCTTCCTCAAGGGTATCCTGATTTTTTTTTTTTTTTTCAAAATATCCAACTCAATTCTGCATCATCTTTGGTCATTCTTTGAGTTTCATCCCCTCGGGAATCATCTTGGGAAGTGTCACGAATAAAATTCGCGACATTTCCCTTTTGTGAAAAGCCACGAACTATTAGTGGAAAACTCACTGTTTATCGTTCAGTTAACCGCTCATTCGGACGGAAGCTTTGTCAAATCAATTTTTCAGTGTCATACGTTATCGTCTTTGCGTGAGACACTAGCGCTTCCGCTGAGCGATTTGTTTTGGGCGCGTTTCGCTCACTCGACCATGAAAAAATGCGGCCTACTGCTCTCCTTTTTTCCCACGACTTACTCAGTCCAGTGTTTGCTCTGACGGAGAGAGGTCCTGTGCTCCAGAAGTGAGAGGTCAACCCAAGCTCCACTAGAATCACAGTTACCCAGTGCTCCCACCTTGGTGATACAAAGCATTCATCGACTAGTATTTCCTTCTTGTATTTTCCTAGTCTTAAGAGTTTAATTAAGGTGTTTTTCCTAGGCGTAAGAATTTAGCTCGAGTGAGTGAGTGCAATCTCATTAATTTGATTTTGAATTGTAACGTTAAATTTATTTTGTAATCAATAAATTTAACAGTTCTTTTTCTTGAGCTTAATGTAAAGTAAACTCTTGTTTCATTTCTCCATAATTAAGCTTATTTTCCATATAGCTCCTAGCTTGCATAAACGTTTGCCTTTCATAACTGGTACTTAGACCAGTCTTGTATTAAACTTAAAATCCGTTGTGCCCTCTAGGAGTTAAGCATCAGCAAGAACCTGATGTTAGTATTAGTTATTTATTGTCAGGGGTGAAGTAACTTTCTCCAGAGGCTACAGTACTAATGAACAGCAATTGAGTGATTAGTCTCTGCTGTGTACTGTCGAGAAAGTTTATAAATTCTCGTTCTTAGAGAATCGTTGCTTGATTTAGCAAGACAATCATTGTCCCTGCTCTTTAATATCAATTAAATAATATTTAGCATTTATTTAAAAAAAAACCCAGTGATATTAAAAACCCCGTGACAATTGGCGACCTCATTGCAGGATATTAACTCCTAGCTCTAAAGCTATTCACGAGATAGTACTCACTCGTTCATATTTAGGAATTTATCATTAAAGTTTATAGGCACAAGTTTACTGGTGTTTACTGTGAATTTAGCAAGTGAATTTTGCTTGATTAATCCATAGAGTATTTAACTTATTTAGTAATTTATTTTTGGTAACGCCAGACGATTTTATTCGCTCCTGGGTAGCCGCCGTACCCATTGTGTTAACTATTGAGTTCTCAGTTATTTGCATTTTTGCTTTAATCTTTGCCAGTTAACTAGATAAGACTGGTCACCACTAGCTTGTGTCTATATTCTTTACTTGTGTTTATTAGTATTCGTTTGCGAAGCAGTCAGTACTCAGTTTCGGTTTGCTTAATAAATTAGCGCCATGGCTACCGCTGTATTTTTACAGGAAGCCAAAGAAATGGGTCTTTCGGACCCAACCGAAATTAAAGAGTATATACTGCTTTAATCTTTGCCAGTTAACTAGATAAGACTGGTCACCACTAGCTTGTGTCTATATTCTTTACTTGTGTTTATTAGTATTCGTTTGCGAAGCAGTCAGTACTCAGCAGCGTGAGAAAGATGCTCGTGAAGAGCGTAAGATTCAGAGCGAATACGAGCGAGAACAGCGTGAGGAACGCGAAAAGGAGCGCGAATACGAGCGCGAACAACATGAACGTGAGCGAGAACAGCGTGAATGCAAGCTAGTACAAGAGCGAGAACAGCGCGAATACGAGCGTGAACAACGCGAGAGAGAACGAGAACACGAACGTGCCGAGTGAGAAGCACGAAAAAAACATGAACTTGAAGTGCTGAAGCTCAAACGAGATTCCTTGGCTTCAGACACATCTGGTGCAGTTGGTTCAAGCTCCACGAGCGCTCTTCCTACACATGTCCTGGCAACCCCACGCATCAAGCTTCCTTCATACAAGGAAAGCGAGCGAATCGAGCAGTACATAGCTCGTTTTGAGGACATGGCAGACATGTATCAACTGCATGAGGCAGCTAAGCGGCTCCAATTTCTTAGTTTATTTGAGGGCCCTGCCCTCGATATTCTCCACAGAATTCGTGGAGACAATCTCACATATGAGATGATGAAAGCTGCACTCATTAAGGCGTATGGTCTCACAGTAGACGACGCCAAAGTTCAGTTCATGCGAGCTCGTCTCCAAGACAAGGAGACAGCTGTTCAGTTCCTCGATCGTCTCACTGCTTACTTAAATGAGTGGATGGAGAAGGATGAAACTCCTTCCACGCATGAGGGGATAATTGACCTTATGCTGCGTACACAGCTAGAGAGGTCGTGGCCTGCTGAGCTCATAGCACAGCTTAAGATCTGCCAGGTGAAAGATGCCAGCCAAATGGCAGAAAAGGCTGACACATTCTTTACTGCATACGGGTATCAAACTCGTAAGCAAAACACCTGGAACAGAAAACCTGATAAATCTGGGAAATCGTCTCAGACTGAACCCCAGCAACAAGGCCATTCTCAGAATAATGGCCAAGGTCCAAAACCGCAGTGGAAGGACCAGGGGCAAAACACTCAGAAACCTGAGTGGAAGATGTACAACAAGTACCCTAACCAGCAGCAGTATCAGCCACACAACCGACCGTCGGGACAAATTTTTTCACCACCAGGTCAAAAGAGGCAGGAAGCGAATGCAGCCTTCATTCCTCAGCAGCAGCACGGTGGTCACGTCCCTACCAGTATGGGTACTTCCCCACAGTTCACTAGTCCCACAGTGACAGTGAACCCCCCTCCACAGATGGCCAATGTTCCATCTTCCCAATATAATTCTCAAGGCACAATGTTTGCCGCATCATTTCAGCAGCCTCATGAGTGGCTAGCTGCTTCTTCCACAGGCCCTCCCACAGGTGACAGTACCTTCCTTGTTCAGCCAGGGTTTGTGGGAGGCATTCCTGTGAAGGTCCTGAGAGATAATGGTTCCTCAGGTTGCTCTGTCAAGCAGAGTTTAGTTCGGCCTGAGCAGTATACAGGTCGACAGATCCATGCAAACCTTATTGATGGATCAGTGAGATTGTTCCCTGAGGCATGTATCCAGGTGGCATCTCCATTTTATACTGGTACGACACTTGCAGTTGTCATGCCAGAACCTTTATTTGACCTTATCATTGGCAATATTCACGGAGTCAAGGATAGTTGCTCCGATGATGACGCTACTCAGACTTCGGCTGCTGCGGTAACACGAGCCATGGCTGAGGCTCCAGACTGTGTCACCCCAGTGATCATTGAATTGCCGCAAGATCTAATGTGTAGTCAACTTGTTGTACAAGAACAACATTCTGACCCGACACTTGCTGCCGTGCGGAACAAACAAAAGGGTCGAGTGATTAAGTATTCACGGGGAGGTCGAGCCAAGTTCCTTCGCAAACAAGGACGGCTCTATCGTGAGTCACGAACACCCGAGGGCGAGGTTCGACTGCAGTTTGTCGTTCCCGTCAAGTACTGCCTAGCAGTGTTACAATGGGGTCATTGTTCAGCCACAGGAGGTCACATGGGCAAAAGGAAGACCCAGGGCCGTATCCGAGCTGACTTTTTCTGGCCAGGGATGGGACGGGACATAGATAGTTTTGTCCATTCCTGCAGTGTGTGTCAAAGGAACACCACTAATCAGGGACATGCCCTTCCTGTGCCGTTCGTAACCACACCTGTAATCTCCAAGGCAGTTGAGAGACAGGGTAGTGGTGAAGTGGGTGCAGACCTGACGTCTCGCCCATTGGCCTCACAGGACACAGTGTGTCCAGGGCCTGTACATACACGTGTACTGTAGGTTAAGGGGGAAGTGAGAACTCCGCAGAGGCGACTCGAGGCTATGGAAGACCCGAGTTTGCACAAGGATTCTCAGCTTCCCGATACTAATATAAGCACTGTAGGTTAAGGGGGAAGTGAGAACTTCGCGGAGGCGACTTGAGGCTATGGAAGACCCGAGTTTGCACAAGGATTCTCAGCTCCCCGATGCTAATATAAGTACTGTAGGTTAAGGGGGAAGTTCGAGAGAGAACTCCGCAGAGGCGACTCGAGGCTATGGAAGACCCGAGTTTGCACAAGGATTCTCAGCTCCCCGATACTAATATAAGTACTGTAGGTTAAGGGGGAAGTTCGAGAGAGAACTCCGCAGAGGCGACTCAAGGCTATGGAAGACCCGAGTTTGCACAAGGATTCTCAGCTCCCCAATACTAATATAAGTACTGTAGGTTAAGGGGGAAGTTCGAGAGAGAACTCCGCAGAGGCGACTCGAGGCTATGGAAGACCCGAGTTTGCACAAGGATTCTCAGCTCCCCGATACTAATATAAGTACTGTAGATTAAGGGGGAAGTGAGAACTCCGCAGGCGACTCGAGGCTATGGAAGATCCGAGTTTGCACAAGGATTCTCAGCTCCCCGATATTAATATAAGTACTGTAGGTTAAGGCACAGGTTGAGGACCCGTGTGCAGTTCGAGGCTATGGAAGACCCAAGTTTGTGCAGGGCTTCTCAACTTCCCGACACTAATCGTGTCCTATAATTAATGGCGACCTCGAATGTACGAAGCTTAGGCTGTCACTTGTATTTTTCAGTCAGAGCGTACTTTTCGTAGCATGTGCTGATTGCTAGGCAGAGATAGTAATTGTAACTTAATAAGAATTTTGTCTCATTGACACTTTTGATGCTCCACCTTAATTGGTTTTGCAGGTACAGCAATGGGTGTAGCAGTTTTGCTGTATGGGCCAGCTGATCGTCTGCCGCACGCTGCCGCCTCTTCTCCTCTGCCTTCGTCGTCGCCATAGTATTACTTACTGTGTCATTTTACACGTAGGTACAGTTGCACTACAACTGTCACACCTACACCGTGTATTACATACATCACGCTACACAACAATTAGTTGTCAGTGTAAATGTAGCGACTTTTCGCTCAGTTTGACCTGAGTACAGGATTTTCACCGTCGTCACGGAGTTTTTCCCTCAAACTTGCTTCTATTAACGTAAATACGAGTTACTTTCGCTGCGACTTTCTCCTGTAGCGGGATAGCACAGACACCACAGTGTGAATCTTGTGTGACTGAGTTAGGATGTGTACATATATATATATATATCCACAAATTTTTTCCCATAAGGAAAAAATTTAATTTTGTAGGGGCGTAATGTCACGAATCAAATTCGCGACATTTCCCTTTTGTGAGAAGCCACGAACTATTAGTGGAAAACTCACTGTTTATCGTTCAGTTAACCGCTCATTCGGACGGAAGCTTTGTCAAATCAATTTTTCAGTGTCATACGTTATCGTCTTTGCGTGAGACATTAGCGCTTCCGCTGAGCGATTTGTTTTGGGCGTGTTTCGCTCACTTGACCGTTAAAAAATGCGGCCTACTGCTCCCCTTTTTTCCCACGACTTACTCAGTCCAGTGTTTTCTCTGACAGAGAGAAGTCCTGTGCTCCAGAAGTGAGAGGTCAACCCAAGCTCCACTAGAATCACAGTTACCCAGTGCTCCCACCTTGGTGATACAAAGCATTCATCGACTAGTATATCCTTCTTGTATTTTCCTAGTCTTAAGAGTTTAATTAAGGTGTTTTTCCTAGGCGTAAGAATTTAGCTCGAGTGAGTGAGTGAGTGCGATCTCATTAATTTGATTTTGAATTGTAACGTTAAATTTATTTTGTAATCAATAAATTTAACAGTTCTTTTTCTTGAGCTTAATGTAAAGTAAACTCTTGTTTCATTTCTCCATAATTAAGCTTATTTTCCATATAGCTCCTAGCTTGCATAAACGTTTGCCTTTCATAACTGGTACTTAGACCAGTCTTGTATTAAACTTAAAATCCGTTGTGCCTTCTAGGAGTTAAGCATCAGCAAGAACCTGATGTTAGTATTAGTTATTTATTGTCAGGGGTGAAGTAACTTTCTCCAGAGGCTACAGTACTAATGAACAGCAATTGAGTGATTAGTCTGTGCTGTGTACTGTCGAGAAAGTTTATAAATTCTCGTTCTTAGAGAATCGTTGCTTGATTTAGCAAGACAATCATTGTCCCTGCTCTTTAATATCAATTAAATAATATTTAGCATTTATTTTAAAAACCCCGTGATATCTTAAAAACCCCGTGACAGGAAGCTCATATTACCTCTTGTAAGATCTGCTTCCAAAAGATTAGGTATGCTAGGCCGACTCCATGCCTTCTTTACCCTGCATAATTGTTGACTTTATATTAGGGTTTTATTCGCCCCTGTGTGGAGTACAACTCTCATGTGTGGGAAGCCTCCCCACATACAGATGTTCTCAACAAGGTGGAGTCGAAGGCTCGTTTCGTCTCATTAACTCTCCTCCTCTTACTGGCTCCCTTCAACCTCTGTCTCGTCGTCACACTGTTCCATCAGTATCTCTTTTTTATTACTAATTAAATGGTCACTGCTCCTCTGAACTGTCTGCCCGCATCCCTTCACCACTACGGTGAGCACGTAGCAACCGTGCAGCAGCAAAGTTTCAACTCTTTTCTGTTCACATTCTCCCAGTCCTTCATGTGTACAACAGGTCAATCTTGGAACTGCCTTGCTCTGTCTGTACTTCCTACAGCCTATGACCTCCAGTATTTCAGACTCAGTGTGTCCAGGCATCTCGATATGAATAGGTCTTGAATTTTGCTCTCTGTTAGCTTGTTTTATTTTTCTTTCTAGGAAGGATCACTCTTACGGATTTCTAGCCTTTGGTTTTTGGTTCCTTCTCTCTGTCTCTCTCTGTCTCTGTCTGTCTGTCTGTCTGTCTCTCTCTCTCTCTCTCTCTCTCTCTCTCTCTCTCTCTCTCTCTCTCTCTCTATATATATATATATATATATATATATATACAGAGAGAGAGAGAGAGAGAGAGAGAGAGAGAGAGAGAGAGAAGAAGAAGAATTATACTCTCAAACCACTCAATATTCAGTCAGTCGAACACTGTTAATTCTCTCTAATGAGATTCTTAATTACCGCATGCATAGCAAAGACACAGACAATTGCTTTTTACAGCACATTAAAAATGCGATTTTTTTTCTTTGGAGTTAGATGACATACATCATGATTATTTATATCTTCACCTGAAAATCCTTGCATTGTGACGTAATTCCTATTTTATTCTTGCCATTCTCATACCCTAGTAAGTATTATGTGCGTCTGTAATGGATAAATAAAACACAAGAGAAATTACGTTGAATGGTAAAGAATACTCGGTAAGGACGAAGCAAAAACAAATGTCTGGGAATGAGAGCTCGGCCGTAAGACTAAAGGTCGTATCTACAGAATTTCGCATCGGACACTTCGTAGTACGTCTTCCTCATCGAGTAAGTTTGCATATTACACCCTTCTACCTACCTGTACATTATCGAGGAAAACTACGTTGATACCAAAAAAAATAACCCACAAGAATATCAAAGTGCATTGTGCACAATAAATCACTCAGAAAATATGTTACGGAGTCTCGTACTTTCATAAGAGTAAAACATTAGTCTGCGTTAGTATTACCCACCCTAAATTATCTGTATAAACGTATTTCACGAGAGGGAGGCTGCTGGTCGAATTTAAGCTGAGAAAAATTGCGATTCATCGCAGCAATGTAGTTGATTTATTTCTGGGCATCAGATGAAACCAAAGGGAGGGGGAGGGGGAGGGGGAGGAGGAGGAGGAGGAGGAAGAGGAGCAAAATGATGAGAGGGATGAAGAGAGTAGAAAAGAGAAGAAAAGGACGAGGAAGCAGTAAAGCATGAGAAAAGAGGAGGGAAATGTGGGAAGAGGAAGGAAAATTGGAGGAGGAAGTGGAAGATCAAAATGGAGTAAAGGAAGTGAGTGAGAGGATAAGAGAGGATAAATAAAAGGAGTCAGTACCTGTAGAGCAAAACTTGTGAGGCCAAAGCTCTACAGTTGGAGAAGCCATGAATGCACGGTGGGGAAATCCACCTAATATCAATAAATAGCCCTTAAACCACTTCAGTAAACACCTTTCCGCTGTGACAGTTCTTTCCCTTACAATCTGTTGTTCAGTCTGGATATATGAAGAGCTATAGAGTGAGAAAAAGAAAACAGAAAAAGGAAAAGAGAGAGAGAGAAAGAGAGAGAGAGAGAGAGAGAGAGAGAGAGACAGACAGACAGACAGACAGACAGACAGCCAACAGAGACAGAGACAGAGACAGACAGACAGGCAGACAGACAGACACACAGACAGACAAACATACTGAGACAGAGATAGATAGATAGAAAGGCTGACTTGTAGACAGATAATTGGACTGATAGAGGCGTGGGGATTAAATGCTAAACGTACGGGCAAGGAGAGTGCCGGAAATAGAACAGAGAAATGCAAGGAGCAGCTGACTATATAATTCACATACACAGGTATATACGAGGTGCTACCCCAGTTCCAGTAATTTGAACAGAGGGAGCCAACCATTTGCAGTTTTGCCTTTTGCCGCTAGAAGGAGTCAGCAGTAACCCTTGCGAGTCAGTGAGGCCCCGGCCGTGTCTGTGAGCGGACGTGTTGTTGAGTTATGCTTATTATTGTAATGTGGTGTGTAGGTAGTCTGTTTTTTTTGCAATGGTGGACCTCACGGAACAAAGAACCTGCGTCAAGTTCTGCTTCAAGATCAACAAGACGGCTGCAGAAACTCACCGGTTGCTTCAGCAAGCCTTTGGTGACAATGCCATGTTCTAAAGCAGAAAATTTTTCTAGTACAACCGGTTTAAGGAAGGATGAACGTCCGTCGAAGACAATGACCGTTGTGGACGACCGTCAATGGCTGCAACACCAGAAAACGTCGGAAATTTTCGTCAGGCTATCCTTGCAGATCGTAGACGAACTATCCACGATGTTTGTGATATCGTTGGACAGTCTTATGGGAGCATGCAACACATTTTGTTGGACGTGTTGGGCACGAGATGCATTGCTGCAAAATTTCTGCCAAGGCTGCTGAGTGACAAGCAAAAGGCACATTCCGTTGCAGTTTGCAGGGAACTCAAGAATCAGGTTAGAGATGACGCCACCTTCATCTCCAAGGTCATAACTGGTGATGAATCATGGGTTTATGGTTATGACCTGGAGACAAAGCAGCAGTCATTGCAATGGAAGTCTCTGAATTCATCGAGGTCGAAAACAGCGCGTCAAGTTCGCAGCAATGTCAAGTCAATGTTGATCGTTTTCTTCGATATCCAAGGGAGTGTTCACAAGGGATTCGTTCCACCCGGTCAATTTTTCAGTGAAAAGTTTTACTGTGAAGTTTTGCAGTGTCTGAAGGAGAACATCTGCTGCAAACGTCCAGAACAGTGGAAGAACAAGGACTGGGTTCTGCATCATGACAACGCCCCTGCCCACACATCAATTGTTGTCCAGCAGTTCTTGGCTTCCACTAACATGGTAGTCATTCCCCACCCACCCTATTCGCCTGACCTTGCCCCTGCTACTTTTTTCTGTTTCCCAAGCTAAAATTACAACTGAAAGGGAGTCGATTTGACTCGATTAAGGAGACCCAGACAGAATTGCAGGAGGTGCTCAAGACCATCATGCCTGAAGCCCTCCATGGATGCATGAACTCATGGAAAAATGCTGGGACCACTGTATACATGCCCAAGGGGACTACTTCGAAGACCACAGTGAGAACTAGGAGGTAAGGTAACTTATTTTCCTACATTATTCAAGTTACTGGAGCTTTTGGGTAGCACCTCGTGTATATAATATACATATATATATATATATATATATATATATATATATATATATATATATATACTTATCAATATATCTACCTATCTGTCTATATGTATGTATGTATGTATGTATCTACTGTATCTATCTATCTATATACTTATCTATTTATCACTATCTATCTATCTATCTATCTATATACTTATCTATTTATCTCTATCTACCTATCTATCTATCTTTATCTATATCTATATCTATCTATCTATCTATATATCTATCTATCTATCTATATATATATATATATATTGAGGTGGTTTGGACATGTGGAGAGGATGGGGGATGATAATTGGGTGAGGAAGGTGAGAAGTGTTAATATTGAGGGTGGGGTTGTGAGGGGTAGACCGAGAAAGACATGGGACGAGGTCATTAAGTGTGACCTTAGGGTTAAGGGACTGAACAGGGAGGCTGCAATGGATCGTGCAGCGTGGAGAGCCGCCATTAGGTGACCAAGGCCGACACATGCAAGCATGTTGGAGCCTTTAAAAACGAAAACGAAAACGAATATATACATATACAGTATATGTGTGTGTGTGTGTGTGTGTGTGTGTGTGTGTGTGTGTGTGTGTGTGTGTGTTCATACCTAATTGTAACTTTACAGGAATTAGTCGAGCTCGTACTGTCCCGTGTCTTAAACCATATTTATCGTACATATCCTTAAATTTATGAATTGTTTTGGCACACACTAGTTCATTCGGTAGTGCATTCCACTGAGCAATTGCTCTATTTTGGAAACTATATTTCCTTAGGTCTTTATCGCCTCTCATTTTATGCAGTTTTTTGCAGTGTCCTCTTGCTGATGCATCCCCATAGGTTATGTAATCATTTATGTCTATTTTCTCCTTCCCTGATATGCATTTATATAGCATAATCATGTCTCCTCTTATTCTTCTCTCCTGTAGTGTAGGCAGATTCGGTTTTTCTAGTCTTTCTTCGTAGCTTAGATCCCTAAAGCTTGGTACCCATCTTGTAGCGGCCCTTTGAACGTCTTCAATCTTATGTATTTGTTTTTTGAGATGAGGACTCCAGGCTACTGATGCTTACTCCTGGGTTTGTCTGATGAATGATGTTATTATCTTTCTCAGCATGTCTTCATTTATGGATGTGAATGCTATTCTCATATTTGCAAGCAGTGTATACATGCTCCGTACCTTCTCACTGATGTGGTCAGCCGGAGATTGTCTGTTATTAATATTTACACCTAGGTCCTTCTCTCTTTCTGATGTGTGTACGGTTTTATTTCCTAACTTATAATCCCAATCAGGTCTTTTTCCACTTTTACCAAACATGATTACATGACACTTGTCCACATTGAATTCCATTTACCATGTATTCCACCATTCATGAAGTTTATTTAATTCTTCTTGTAGCTCTTTACAAGAGTTTGCATTAGTAATTGTCCTTTGTATTTTTGCATCATCAGCAAACATATTTAGACAGCTTTTATTTCCAATGTTGCTATCTGTATCGTTTATATACACTAAAAACATGATTGGTGCCTGCACTGAGCCCTGTGAAACTCCGCTAGTCACTTCCCTCCATGATGGGTAATTTCCCCTTAGTACTGTTCTCATTTCTCTTTTTTTGAGAAAATCTTGCATCCAACAATACAGTTTGCCTCGGATTCCTCCTTGATGGTACAGTTTCCATAAAAGTCTTTGGTACGGTACTCTGTCAAATGCTTTCCTGAAATCTAAATGGATACTGTCCACCTATCCTTCTCTATTCTGTAATGTTTCTGTTACTCAATCATAGTAGCTCAACAGATTAGTAACACAGGATTTTCCTTTTATGAAACCAAACTGTCTTTCTGTTATCATATTGTGTTCTTCTTGATGATTTACACAAACTTTTCTTATAGCTTTTCTAATACCTTGCTTACAACACCGGTTAGTGATACTGGTCGGTAGTTGAGTGGATTTTGTCTATTCCCTTTCTTGAATAAGGGAACAATGTTTACTTTCTTCCACATATCAGGTAATTTACCTTGTCTGAAGGATTTCTTGAAAATTCATGTAGCACTGAACATATAATTTCATCAAGACCATTTGCTTTTCCTTTGTCTCGTTTCGTTTCGTTTTTAAAGGCTCTAACAAGCTTGCATGTGTCGACCTTGGTCACCTAATGGCGGCTCTCCATGCTGCACGATCCATTGCAGCCTTTCTCTTCAGTCCCTTAACCCTGAGGTCACACTTAATGACCTCGTCCCATTTCTTTCTCGGTCTACCCCTCACAACCCCACCCCCAATATTAACACTTCTCACCTTACTCACCCAATTATCATCCCCCATCCTCTCCAGATGTCCAAACCATCTCAATCTACCTCTCCTCATCACAACACCAATACACTCCAGTCCCATCCTACCTCTCAACTCTTCCATCGTAAACCCAGCCTCCCCAGACCTTGCACGCAGGGAAGCACTACACATCCACCTAATCATTGTCACTTCTGTACGTCTGAGCCGGCGAATATCCTCCTCCTTTACTGCCCAGGGCTCACTACCATACAGTATTGCATTCCTAACACATTCTGCATACAAAGACCCCTTAGCACGTAGGGAGAGCCCTCTCAATGTCAGAAGAGACAACAGCTCCCTGAATTTCTTCCAACCACTTCTCACCCTAGCCACAGAGCTAGCTGCAGCCCCATCTCCAGCACACAACATGTCTCCCAAATAACAAAACTCTTTCACACACTCAAAAGATTCACCAGCAAGTTCAATCCTTTCATGCCTGGCAATCTCCACCTGCTCTCCCTGACACGCCTTACACATAAAATCAGCATTATCTCACAATCTACCTCTGATACCACTACATCTCTTGTGCACCCATTTATCACAAACACCGCACAAGATGGAATTACTTCCCACGCCCTTGTGGCAAACTGCAGATGGCCACTCTCCCTCGTCTTTGACAGTACCGCCACCAACCCTAGATATCATCACTTTTGTTTAATCTGCATTTACCCTTAAGCCCTTGTGCCCCATACCATCTCTCCACTTCCTACACCTTTCCTCCGCCTCCCTTTCGTTCTCTGCAATCAACACAAATCATCAGCATACATCTCCCACGGAAGTCCGTTTCTAAAGTCACGTGAGAGGGCTTCAAGTACCATGATAAACAACATGGAACTCAAAACTGACCCCTCATGCACACCAACATTCACGGAAAACTCATCACTCAAATCTCCATTCACTCTTACCTGGGTGCGAGCACCCAGCCATAACCACCCTAACCAGCCACTCCTCCAAGCCAAGGTTTCTCATTGCCCACTTCACCACCTCTCTAGGGACTCTGTCAAAGGCCTTTTCCAAATCAACAAAAACAAAATGCAGATCCCTTCTCCTACCAATTTATTTTTCCTGAAGCTGTCGAACAATTAATTTACTTAACTCCTCCTGTATTTCTTTTTCTGATATTTGTATATCTGGTAATATGTGTGGGCATGCATGTTCCATACCATCCCTCTCAAAATTAGTTTCTTCTGAAAAAACTGATTGGAAATTCTTATTTAGTGCTTGACAAATATCCTTCTTTTGTGTATAGGTGATCACCTCATCCGTAATGGATTGTATTTTATCTTTTACTTTGGTTTTGCTTCTGATGTAGCTGTAAAATAGCTTCGGTTGATCACTATCTATCTATCTATATACCAAGGCTGCTTCCCCCAAGGAAAGGGAGGTAGCCGAGACAGGACGACACACTCCCCATTTATTCATCCATTCAAACACATTCATTCGCATCTTAGCCCCAAAGGGGAGAACGGACAGATCCTCACCGCACCACACCGCAAAAGGGTCAACTGCGCAATGCAGTCAGTGACATCCGCAGCAGGGCCCGACAGCAGAACTGGTTTACCCCTGCCACATCATAACAGACCCATCCCCTTAACCGCACCTGACCTGACTAGCTGATCAGACCAAATGCGGGAGAATATCCCCTCAGGGCTGCGTCATCACTTAATCATTCACATTTTCTCTCCATTTATTTCTGTCACGCACAGCCACTCTTCCTTGCTCAACAGACATCCCTCTCGCATCCAGCGCTCTCTTCACACTGTCCATCCATCCTATTCGTGGTCTTCCTCTCAGCCGTACACCTCTCACATCAGATCTAGTTATCTTTTTCAATAATCACTCATTATCCATTCTCTCCATATGCCCAAACCATCGCAACACCCTCTGCTCACTCTACCAGCCATCTCCCGAACAACTCCAGTTCTCCTTCGCACTTCATCATTTCGCACCCGATCCATAAGCGTCACTCCACACATACTCCTCAGACACATCATCTCCATTACATTCAAACTTTTCCTCTCTGCTACACCCATATTCCATGTTTCAGCCCTATATAAAGCAGTCGGTACCACAACACCCTCATACAACCTTCTCTTTACATCCATTCTAAGTGAACGACATTTAAACACTTTTTTCATTCCTCCCAGCACCTTTCCTACTTCATTTATTTTAAACTTTGCTTCTGCATCTATTTTTCCATCCACAGCAACATGTGACCCTAGATATTTAAAACAATCTACTTCCTCAAGCAACTCACCATTCAAAACTATATTCATCCCCCTACCATCTACCAACCTCGTACACTTTTCAATTTCCTCCTTTCACACACCCTTCCAAACTCCTCTACCAACTGTCTCAATCTCTCCTCTGAATCAGTCACCAGTGCAGTATCATCTGCAAACAGCAGCTGCTTCAGATTCCTCTCTCCACCATCAACATTCACCAGACTCAGATCTCCACCTAAAACTCTTGCATTCACCTCCCTTACAACACCATCCATGTAAATAATAAACAACCAAGGCGACATCACACATCCCTGTCGCAGCCCATTTCTCACGGGAAACCAATCACTCACAGCATTTCCCACTCTTACACACGCTTTACTATTTACATAAAAACTTTTCACCCCTTTTAGTGACCTACCATCAAGTTCATACAATCTTAAAACAGTCCACAAAGCCTCCCTATCAATTCTATCATACACTTTCTCTAAATCCATGAATGCCCAAAACACATCCTTGCCTTTCACTAAATACTTTTCACACACTTGTCTCACAGCAAACACCTGATCAACGCATCCCCTCCCTTTCCTAAAGCCACACTGCTCATCACCAATCACTCCCTCTGTACCCTCTCTAACTCTCATAATTAACACTCTACCATACACCTTACCTACAACACTCAACAGACTTATACCCCTAAAGCTAGTACATTCATACTTATCACCCTTGCCTTTATACAACGAGACCACACAAGCACTTGCCCAGTCAAATGGCACCATACCTTTCTCAAAGCACACATTCAACAATCTTACTAACCAGTCAACAATAGTCACTCCACCACCCTTCAGGCATTCCACAGCACACCCATCCATACCTGCAGCTTTCCCTGTTTTCATCTCCTTTACTGCCTTCTCCACTTCCTCCTTCGTGATCAAAGAATCATTCAACTCTCCCAACACATTTATTCCTTGCACCCTTCCATCCGCCACTATCTCACCCACCCTTTCCTCCTCTACATTTAACAATCTTTCAAAATACTCTGCTCATCTCTTCCTTACTGCATCCATCTCAATTAACATCCTTCCATCCTCTGCTTTTACTCGTTCTTCCTTCCCAGACTCTCCCTTTCGCACCCTTTTCACCTCCTTCCAAAACATTTTCTTATTCTGTTGAAAATTCTGTGTCAGCCGCCTACCCCACCTCTCATCTGCTGCCACTTTAGCATCACGCACAGCCCTTCTCACTCTATTCCTCTTTTCCTTATACCTTTCATATGATATCTCATCCTTCCTCTGCAGCCACACTTCATATGCACGTCTCTTCTCAGCCACAGCCATACTTACTTCCATGTGCCAACATTCACTTCCTTTTCTTACACCACCACCCACACGTCTCACACCACACACCTCTTCTGCATGCCCCACCACAGCACTCTTAAACAACTGCCATTCCTCCTCCACGCTGCCATTTTCCTGATCTTTCACTGCGTTCCACTCATCTTTCAATTTCTCCTGATACTCTATCTTTTTCTCTCTTTTATCCAACTCACTCACATTCAAAACCTTCCTGCCACACCTAACCCTCCTAGCTCTCACCCATCTCTTACCTACTCTTAACTTTCCCTCCACCAGGCAGTGGTCAGACATACCTCCACCCTCCCCTCTCAGAACTCTCACATCCAACAATCTTCCTATTACATTCCTAGACACAACCACATAGTCCATCAAAGCTCTATCAACAACCCTTCCACCCTCCTGTCTCAACCATGTATACTTGTAAATATCTTTCTTCTCAAACCGCGTATTCCCAATCACCGTCTCTCGCTCAACACACATCGCTATCATTCGTTCCCCATTTTCACATCTTCCAGGCACACCATGCATACCAACTACGCCTTCAACTGCTACATTTCCCACTCTAGCATTCAGATCTCCCATCATTACCACATTCACATTCGCTCCAAAACTCTGCAGAGACTCATCAACATCATTCCAGAAAGACTCCCTATCTTCTTCATCCTTTTCACTACCAGGCCCATATGCACTCACAAACACCCACAACTCACGTTCAAATTTCACTTTCACCCACATCAGTCTCGATGACACCTCCTTTCATTCAGTCACACATTGCTGTACTTCCGGACTCACTAACAAGGCCACACCTTCTCTTGCCCTTCCTCTATCAACACCTGATAATCTTCCATTCACACTTCCAAACATAGACTCCCCCATCCCTTTCATCTTCGTTTCACTCGAAGCTAACACATCTAGTTTGGGTACGGGGATAACTCCATCCCCAATCCCTTTCTCTGGCCTGTCTCTTTTTAGGAACTAAAAAACAGAGGAGGGGGTCCCTAGTCCCCTCACCCCGCCCCTTTTAGTCACCTTTTACGACACGCAGGGAATACGGTGGCAGTATTCTTCCTAACACAACCTGGCCGCAGAGTAGTAGTACCACCCCATAGTGCGGCCAGGTTGTGTCCCCTTTCACTATTGTGTCCTCTGTATCTATTCCACAACAAATCTCTTTTTTCTTTTTCTTTTTACATTCATTATCAAACCATTTCTTTATTCTCTTTTCTGCTTCTTTGTGCTGTGGAATGTACTTCTGGATTCCTATTTCATAAAGTTCACAGAATTTTCTATATCTAGCATTTAAATCTTGTCCTCTAAGCTCCTTTTCCCAATCAATTTTTAAGAAGTACTTCTTTAGGTCATGATAGTTTCCCGTTTTATAATTTAGGCTCTTTTTGTAACTTTCATTGCTGTTAACTATATCATATGCAATCCTGAAGTTGCAATTTAGTATTGCATGGTCACTTTACATTAAATTGTCAATATCGTGTTCTTGCCTAGTAAATATAAGATCCAGCACTGAAGATACATCGAGTCCTCTTTTTCTGGTGCTTTCCCTTACATGTTGCATTAGGAAAAACTCCTGCACGAGATCCAGGAGCTTTTGGTCCCAACAGCTTTCTTGGCTTATTACATCTAAAGTATTCCAATTTATTTTTGTATTAAAACCTCTAGTTAGTATAATTCTTTCCGATTTCCCTTCCATTCTATGTAGTAATGCTCTGAAACTCTGAATTGTACTCCCTGCCAGTTCCTCATATTCGCCTCTTTCCCATGTGTTTGATCTGGGTGGCCTGTACAAATTGGCCACAGTTACTTTCCCTTCAGATGTATTGAACTCTACTGCAATCAGTTCTACTTGTGAGGGTATATCTAGTTCTGTTTCTTTGACTTTTAGATTTTACTTTGTTAATATTATAATTCCTCCTCCTTTTTTAAAGTACCTAACTCTTCTCCATATATTGTATTCCTCTAAGTGTAGGATGTCATTTGATATCCTTGGTGTTAATTTTGTTCTAGTTAGCCATATTATATGTGGTTCATTTTCTCTGATATAATCATTCATCTCAAATAATTTAGATACCATTCCATCCACATTTGAGTACATCAAGTTAATCAACATATTTACATACTTGTCATAACTTGGTTCTACTACCTTCCTCCTTTTTATTCCCTCCTCTTTATGTACCACTTTCTAACCTGTAATCCGATTACTTAAAAAAAAAAAATGTATTCTTCTCCTCCTCTGATCGCCCCTCGTTCTTTGTTTTTCCTTCCCCCCCCCCTTTTTTTTTTAATAATAATTCCAGTTCTTCTTGAGTTACACATCTTTTTATCCATACATTTTGGAACTCCTCTTTTTCCATGAGTTTCTTTGCATTTTTTAGTATCTCCTCCACAGTTTTTATACTCTGGAATGTTACCTTAAGAGACCTTGACTTATTTCTCTCATATTTCCCTAACCTTTTGTGTTCCTCTGTCTTTATTACATATTTCCTCTGAAACTTCCTTCAATATGTTCATTACATTTACCATCTTTTTGTCTCTCGAGATCTTGTTTTTTATTGCTTCCTCTTTTATACCAGTGATTATTATAGATTTGCTGATATCTGCTGAATCTCTGACCAATTTAGGATTGTTTTGGATTATTTCACTTCCTTTTTAATGCTTTTTTCTTCCACCCTTGTTTCTAAGTCTTTCTTTACTTTCACCATTTCAGCATAAGTGGTACCCACATCATTTTGTAGCTTTGCATCGCTTCATTCACCTGTGTTATCGTCTCCTCAATATCACTGCTCTAATCTATCAGACTGCTTACTTGCCTAATTGTCTATCATTTTTGAACACTTCCATAATACTCTCGTGGTTGACTACTGTACTTTCCATTTCACCAATTTTTCTCCTAATTGAACCCACCTCTACTGTCAGCTCATCTATTGCTGTATCTTTCTTGTTGATTTCCTTTCCTAATTTTTCTATTTCTTCCTTCTGCATGTGCAACTGTTTCTTAATTTCATCCATTTCGTTCTGAAAAGTCATCTCTAATCTGTTTACTCATTCTATCAGTTTATTGTAAGTCTCCATTTCAACAAGTTCTTGGTAGAAATCATCATCCTGCTTTCTTCGTTTATCCCTTTTCTTTTCCAAACTGACTTTACTAAAGTAGGTGGCCATCATGCAGTACTAATTAAGAGCACAGATATTACTTACATTCCCTGGCGCACAGTCACAGACAAAACAACTGATCAGCTGACTGTGAGCATTCTTGCGCTACTTTGTTTACATTACTATTTGAACAACAGTCTTACTTAAAACTTCTTTTTATATTAGGACACCATTTAGTCTAACCTGGTACAGAGCTTGACTGATATAAAGATACTAATTTAGGTGTGACCACTGGCCAGGTTTGGCCAGGTAAGGAGTGATAGTGACGTGCGTCCACTCTTCTCAGCTCCTTGTATGTGTGTGTGTGTGTGTGTGTGTGTGTGTGTGTGAATTAGATACCATTTTCTTTGTCTTCTGTTTCACAGCTTCATATGAGTAGGCATCCTAAGAGCATAAGAACAAAAACTCTTGGGGAAGAGAATACAGTACAAAAAGAAAGGTAAGGCATGAAGAGAAATTGTACGATGGATGAACTGAAAAAATGATATCAAAGTGAACGAAAGGAAATATAAAGAAAGATAGTGAAGACAATATACTCACCTTCCTAGGTCTGAATAGTAGTTGAATATGATTGTCCGGCATTTGCTGATAATGTTTACCATAAGTATCCAGTCCATGAATGGGTGGATGATGAAAATTTTCACACTCTTAAAACTCTGACTTCCTACCAGTGGAGGGGAATAGTCTATTTCTTCCTATCTAATTCCCCTACTCCTCTCTTCTCTACATCTGGTATTCCTTTTTCCTTCATCTTCCTTTCCTGATATGGCTTCATTTTCTTCTCATTCCGTCAATTCATTCGTATCTTCCATCCCCATTTCAATCTTCTTGTTTCTTCCTCTTCCCAATAATTTTACTACTTCAAAATCCCTTTTTATTATTTTATATTGTTTTTTCAGCTCTGATTGACTTTTAATTTTCACTGGTCATTACTTTCCTATTCACCTCTTCCCTCCATTGACTCTTCTTTCCTGCTTCATTCCTTCCAACTCATCTACCATTTATCTCTTCCTAAGGAATCCCCCTTCTCCTCCTCTTCTGCATATTCTTTTCTTAACCCGCCCCGTCCCGACGACGTATGGGTACGTCACCACGATTTGCATTTGCCAGTCCCGGCGACGTACCAGTACGTCGTGCAATTGCAAGGTACCTAATTTGCACAATTTTCAATTTTCGCACGTGATTTTTCGTATGTATACACGGGACACCTTCCTCTATTCCTGTACAAGATACCAAGCAGGGACAATGCCTTACACTGCATAACCTCCCCCCTCCCCCCCTCACGCCATTGTCTTGGCAAAGGACCTGTTACCAGTGACCTGGCTAGTAAAGTTATTCAGGGCCAGAGTGATTCCCCAATCGATGACAATGTGGAGGACAATGTTTACATAGCATTGGAAGAAGAAACAGCCAGAAATAATGATCAGGTAGTGTGGCAAAAATAGGTCAGGTATGGTGATTAGTTAGTGAGTGAAACAATGCTTATAATGCCTTTATTACTGCTTGAAAACCAATATACTGTCATACTACATATACATTCGTACCAAGTAAATAAATAAATACCGTTTATGAATGGATAAAATAGTTACCCTCCCATAGAACTCGTTTTCTTTGGTGCCAGCATGTTAGAAAACCCACTCAGGTAAGGAGGAACTCCTACCTGGATTGGGCACTTTAAACCTCAGGTGAGCGATTTCTCTATGAATTTTCGATGTTTCTCACCAAAAGCGAAGGTTTTAGCCAAAAAAAAAAAAATCGAAAATACCTCGGGACTGGGGGATGTCGGAGGTGCGGAAAGCCTCGGGACGTGACGGGTTAAAGAATCCCCTTGTTTCATCTAGTCCTCCCCCCACCTCCCTTTAACCAACTGCATTCGGGTGTCATGTATACATGTCGTACCTGGGCCATCTGGGTAACATGTACTCGCATACATGATCTAGTAATTTGCACCTTTGTTTGAATATCCAGCTAGTTATTTCCACAACACACAGCCACTGGCAACCCTCCGGCATGCATCCCAGTCATGCTCCAGTTGCCTGCATACCTCCGCCATGGACAGACTTACACAAAAATTTTTCCCTGTGTCTGGACCCTCGGGTGAGCACCTGTGGCCGCTGACTTCAACACCAGTGAAGTCTAAAGGCATGAAAAGGAAAGGCCTTAGTGACAGTGAAATAGAGAGAGAATTGGACCTGCCATTATTGCCAATAGTGAGTGAGGAAAGTGACTCCTCATCTGACAAAAGTGACCTCGCTATGCTGGGTGTGGAAATGCACGCGTCATATGAGGAGGATGACCGTGAGTTCTGCATTATGTGGTGATCTCTTCCCTCTACATGATCATCAGCCTTTTCTGATTATGAAAATTGGTCAGCTGATATTGATGATCCTCCAGAGGGGGATATTCGCACAGTGGGAGAAGATGGAACAGGAAGTAGGGAGTGAAGAAAGGGAGGAGGTGGAGGATGGCAGGAGGAGGAAATGCTGCAGGCTGAGCTGCACACCAGCACATTATTCACGACCTACTGTGAAAATTTCCACACATCCTCCCTCAAAACTAGCCTCTCCCACACATCCTGCATCTGTACCTGCCTCACCATGTGCCTCGCCACACAGGCCTGCCTCACTATGTGCCTTGTCATGCCAGCCTGCCCCCTTAAGTGCCTTGCCTTGCCGGCCTGCCTCACAACATGCCTCACCACACCGGTCTGCCTCACCATGTGCCTCGCCACACCGGCCTGCCTCACCATGTGCCTTGCCACACCAGCCTGCCTCACCATGTGCCTCACCACACCGACCTGTTACACCAACATGCCTTGCCATGCCGGCCTGCCTCACCACAGATCTCATCACACTGGCCTGCCTCACCACGTGCCTCATCACCACAGCCAAGTATGTCGGGTATGGTGGTGCAGGTGCATGTCGTAAATCTGTTTATGGCAGGCAAGTGCCCGTCCCCGATTATCACCATCACCACTATGATCACCATCACCAGCATCATCACCATCACCACCACCATCACCTGCCTCATCTAGTGATGATTTAGTGGACTCGCCACCATGCTGCCATGCTAGGGGCCGTGGCAGGGCACAGGTCGTGCCACGTGCACGGCAGACAAGGCGGGAACCAAGGTTGGGTATGTTTGAAACATTTGCCTGGGAGGAAGGGACAGGGTTTCAGTGTGAGGTACCTGTGTTTGATGACACAAATGTATGTGTGCAGCCAGAATTCCCTTGTAATCCATCATCTACCTCTATGGATTTTTTCCTTGCTTTTTTTTTGTGACAGCAGTCATGGATTTCATTGTGAAAGCAGTAAATGCATTCTGGGAATTCTGCTGCAATTGAGGTGAAACCTCACACATAACAGAGAGTGTGAAAATGAAAGAATGGACAGTGAGGAATGTTAGCGAGATGTATGTTTGGCTGGCATTGACCATGTTGATCCCTCATATTAACAAGCACAATATTCATGATTATTGGCTCGTGGATGATATTGCAGCTACCCCCATGTACACTAAGTATGTGTCACGGGACTGGTACCTCAACATCCTCAGGTACCTGCATTTCTCCACGAACATGGGCCCACATCCAAACAATATGCTGTGGAAAATTTGCTCGATTCTGCAAATGATGAAAGAAAATTTTTAATCCTATTTCAGGCCATTTCAGAAAGTTGTCATCGATGAGTCGCTTGTTCTGTTCAGGGGATATCTTGCCTTCATTCAGTACATTCCCTCAAAAAGATATTGTTCTGAAATTAAGTTTTCTGTTTTGTGTGATTGCAAGGCTGGGTATGTGCTAGTGATGCGAAGTTATCGCAGGACGGCCCCCATAGCTTTTCTGGCTCAGTTGTGAAGAAGCTGATGGACAGGTATTTTGGTAGCAACCATATCCTATTCACCAATAATTACTACATTTTTTTTTTTTTTTTTTTATGCGAGGAAGAAGGAATCAAAGGCCATGAGCCCGCAGTAACAGTTCCCTCCAAGAGAAAAACAAAATACAATAGAGAGCCAAATTCAAGATCCGATCATTTTGAGATGCCTGGACACACTGCGTTTGAAAGACTGGAGATCATAGGCAGCAGGAAATACAGATAGAGGGAGACAGTTCCAGAGCTGACCTGTTGCATAAATGAAAGACTGGGAGTAATGGTTAACTCTTGCATTAGAGAGTTGGACAGAAAAGGGATGAGAGTTTGCTGCCAGATGGGTGCCACGCGCACGTCGTAGAGGTGGAGGAATGCAAGCAGACAGTTCAGAGGAGCAGTGACCATTAAAGTAGCGATAGAAAAAAGATAAAGATGCAACAGTGCGGCGAAGAGACAGAGGTTGAAGGGAGTCAGTAAGAGGAGGAGAGTTAATGAGACGAAAAGCCTTTGACTCCACCCTATTGAGAAGAGCTGTGTGTGGGGAGCCTCCCCACACATGAGAGTTGTACTCCACACAGGGGCGGATAAAACCCCTGTATAGAGACAACAATTGTGCAGGGGTAAAGAAAGAGCGGAGTCGGCTTAGCACACCCAATCTTTTGGAAGCAGATTTTACAAGAGATGTAATATGATCTTTCCAAGATAAGTTCCGAGTAAATGAAACCCCATGCATGTTCAAGGATGATGCAGGATTAAGCTGAATATTATTAAACATTAATGGGTATACCTGTGGAAGATTTTGTCGGGTTGATAGGTGTAAGAACTGAGTCTTAGATGCATTAAAGACAACCATATTATTTTTACCCCAGTCAGAGATACAAGCCAAGTCAGACATTAGGTGTGCCATAGCCTCACCCCTTGTTTCTTGAAGTAACTGTTGAGATGGGCGTTGCGGGAACCGAATGGAAAGGTGAAGGGTGGAGTCATCAGCGTATGAGTGGATAGGGTTAGATGTACTCGTACAGCTTAGAAGATCATTGATGAATAAAAGGAAGAGAGTTGGTGACAGGACAGAGCCCTGAGGAACACCACTGTTGATAGATCTAGGAGAAGAACGATGGCCGTCTACAACAGTGGCTATAGAACGACCAGAAAGGAAGCTAGCGATGAAGGCACAGATAGAAGGATAGAAACCGTAGGAGGGCAGTTTGGAAATTAAAGATTTATGCCAGACTCGATCGAAAGCCTTTGAGATGTCAAGTGCAATGGCAAAGCTTTCGCCGAAGTCCCGAAAGGAGGATGACCAGGAGTCTGAAAGGTAGGTGAGAAGATCGCCAGTGGAGCGTCCCTGATGGAACCCATACTGACGATCGGAAAGAAGGTTGTGATAGGAAAGATGCCTTAAAATTTTTCCATTAAGAATTGACTAGAAAACTTTTGAAATACAGGACGTTAAAGCAATTGGACGATAGTTGGAGAGTTGGGAGTGGTCACCCTTCTTTGGGACTGGCTGAATGAGAGCAAACTTCCAGCAAGAAGGAAAGGTACAAGTTGACAGACAAAGGCGAAAGAGTTTGCCTAGGCAGGGTGTAAGCACAGAAGCACAGTTCTTGAGAACAACAGGAGGGACCCCATCAGGCCCATATGCCTTGATAGTACTGAGGCCAGTGATGGCAGAAAATACATCAACTGAAGAAATTTTAATGTCAGCCATGAGGAAGTCAGAGGGGAGAAGTGATGGAGGAACAGCACCGGAATCGTCTAAGGTGGAATTGGAGGAGAAAGTCTGTGCGAAGAGATCTGCTTTATCAGTAGAAGAAATAGCTACAGAACCATCAGAGTAGAAAAGAGGAGGGAAGGATGATGAGGTAAAGTTGTTAGAAAGATTTTTGGCAAGGTGCCAGAAGGAGCGGGAAGAATTCGAGTTGGAGAGTTGAGAGCATTTAGTATGGATGAAATTATTTTTAGTAGAGCGAAGAACAGACTTAGCACGATTCCGGGCAGAAACGTAAAGATGATGTGATTCAGGGGTGGGTTGGCTCCGGTACCTTTTGTAGGCCCTCTCCTTGTTGCGGACAGCATTAGAACAAGCGTGATTAAACCAAGGCTTTCTTGCGTTAGACAAAGGATATGAGAAAGGAATGTATGCTTCCATGCCCGAGAGAATAACCTCTGTAATGCGCAAGGCACACTCAGATGGCTCACGGCCATGGAAGCAATAATCATTCCAGGGAAAATCAAAGAAGTACTGCCTGAGGGCCTTCCAGTTCGCGGCTCCAAAATGCCACAGACGACGTTTCCCTGGAGGGTCCACAGGCCGTACCGGAGTGATAGGACAGGTTAAGGTAATAAGGTTGTGATCGGAGGAGCCCAACGGAGAGAAAAGATTAACAGAGTAAGCAGAAGGATTAGTTGTGAGGAAGAGGTCAAGTATGTTGGAGCTCTCTCCAAGGCGGTCAGGGATACGGGTAGGGTGCTGTACAAGCTGCTCTAGGTCATTAAGGATAGAAAAGATGTAGGCTTGTTCACCAGGTGGATCCGTGAAAGGAGAGGAGAGCCAAAGGTGGTGGTGAACATTGAAATCTCCAAGAATGGAGATTTCAGAGAAAGGAGAAATGGACAGAATGTGTTCCATCGTAGAAGTAAGATAGTCGAAGAATTTTGATAGTCAGTAGAATTAGGGGATAAGTAAACAGCACAGATATATTTAGTCAGAGAATGACAGGAAAGCCGAAGCCAGAGTGTGGAGAATTCAGAAGAATCAAGTTCAGGAACACGAGAGCAAGATAAGTCGTTGCGTATGTATACACAACAGCCACCTTTGGCTTTGAAATGAGTCTAGAGAAAGTAGGAGGATACAGAAAAGGGTTTGCTGTCGGTTGCCTCAGACAGCTGAGTCTCCGTCAGAAAAAGAAGGTGAGGTTTAGAGGAGGAGAGGTGGTGCTCAACAAAGCGAAAGTTAGATGAAAGGCCGCGAATGTTGCAGAAATGAAGAAGAAGAGAGTCAGACAGTGGTTCCAGGCACCTCGAGTCGTCACCGGGAGAGGGGCAGATGGTGGGGGCATTTATGGTCCCCCTGGGGACTCCGAGGCTTGATTAATCGACGCCATTTTTGTGAATTTTGAATAGGAAGTGTAGTGTGTACTGTGCATGTAGTTTGGTGAAGATAGTTAGAGAAATTTGTACTGGAGAGCATGCTGGCCTACTCTCTGTGTAACTGAGACACTGAAAAAGTTCAGCAAAGGGGGATGGTCAGGAACTAGTCCTGAGGGCTGATGAAACGGGAGCTCCAGCACTCCCTGTCATCAGCTTTCCATCCACCTCGGGAATACTGCCCTGCTCGACTGGTGCTACAGTCTACTCTCCAAGTCTTGCAAAGTCCATGCAAGAACACAAATTGGTTCGTGTGGCACTGTCCATGCAAAGAGGAAACATTGACCATCCTTTCCCAAGGGGGAGTGAAGGACCTTGAAATCAGATAAATTCCTTGTTGTTCACTGGCACGATAAGAGTGAGGTAAATGTCCTCTCCATGGTCCATGAAAGTAAGTTGGTAGACACAGGCAAGATCGATAGGAGAACAAGGCAGCCAGTCTTCAAGCCTGATGCTGTTGTCAACTATAACGTCAACATGCGACTCGTCGATAAATCTGATATGCTGATCCTCACCATCGACTGTCTGAGGCGATCCTGTAAGCGGTACAAGAAGACATTCTTCCATTTACTTGAAATTAGTGTACCGAATGCCTTCATTCTGTACAAGGATGTTACACAGACTAGCACATCCCTCAGACAGTTTGAGAGGGATATAATTTACGGCATTCTGGAGAGATATGACCAAGTAATGCATTCTGTGAAATGGAGACACAGTGTACAGCAACTGCCTGACCGGCTGCAGTGCAGCAACTACCTCACTAGGCATAACATGGAAGCGCTGCCTCCAACACCTGCAGGCAAAGAAGCCATCCGGTGTTGCTATGTCTGCACCAGTTCATCGCGCTGACCACAGCAATGCTGTATGATGAGGTGATGGAGTGCTGAATGTGAGGTGGCACTGTGCACTACATGTTTCTTCGATTTTCACTCAAAGACTGAGTGGCAGAAGCCTGGGTCTTATGCATAATTTAGTGTTAGCTTAGTACATAATAGTATGTTGGTTTTTGTGTAATAAAAAAAAAATTATTTTACTGCCCTGTGTATATTTATGTGAATAATGGAGGCAGAATGTTTGTTTCATGTTGAAGTCGTTACCTTATTTTTTATCAAAAGTTTTCATGTTTATACATATTTGTTATGATGAAAAAGTACGAATCACAGGAAAGAAAAAAAAGTCATAGTGGTAAGTAATTCCGCTTATGGAATGTACATGAACAACTACTTTGTTCACAATATTCTTTTTTAGTTTTTTGTAGTAGTAGTTGTAGTTGTAGTGGTAGTAGTTGTAGTAGTAGTGGAAGTATGTGTAGTAATTGTAGTAGTTGTAGTAGTGGTAGCTGTAGTAGCAGCAGTAGTTGTAGCAGAGACAGTTATAGTATTAGTAGTAGTTGAAGTAGTGATAGTAGTAGTAGTAGTAATAGTAGTATTTGTAGTAGTTGTAATATCATACCCAGACTTCTGGTTGCACAGTGGTGCCAGAATCGTGCGACAATGCAAGCCAAACATATATCTCCGTGTGTGTGTGTGTGTGTGTGTGTGTGTGTGTGTGTGTGTGTGTGTGTGAGAGAGAGAGAGAGAGAGAGAGAGAGAGAGAGAGAGTGTCTGTCTGTCTGTCTGTCTGTATGGCCGTGTGGTGAGCAGGCAGCCTGCCTCAACGTTGTTGCCATGGTTATAAGCCTCCCAGCAGCAAGTATGGCCAATTATGGAAAATTTTTCACGTAAAGAGTGTTTGTGGTGGATTTTGGTCTTCAGGAAGTGTTATCCAAGTGTTATTATTGTGTAGGGCTAGTCTAAGCTTTAGTTGTGTCACCAGACCTCTGCCACCCATAAGGGACACCGGCAAAAAAACAACGAAAATTGCCCCCTTTCCCCACTCACTCACTCTCCCTGCACTCACATCACAGACCATCTGATTCAATCAGCTTGAATTCGGAGGATTTGTGAGTATTATGACACTTTGTTTTATATTTTTAGTTACGTTATAACTGAGATATGAAAGTTTAAAAATAGACGATTTTCTCAGGAATGCCCGGCTGTGGGAAGGTTTAGCGGGAATGTGTGTTGGACGAGATGGGTTAAAGTATAATTGCTTCTCCTCCTCCCCTCCATGTGACCTCTGACCTGCTAAGGCGAAGACGTGCTTTCGGAGCTATTCCCAAGTCTCCATTTAACACAGCACTTGCACAACGATTTTCCTGGTGTGTATGTTCTAAGGAGTTTATGAAATACTTCGTGGTGAAAGAGGAATGTGAGTATACGTGTTGTTCATTTTGTGGGATAGTAAGTAGACTTAGTTTAGAAATTAGCTTCATTTAGAAATCCGGAAAAGCAGTGAGGCCAGTAATATGTTAAGTGACAAGCTGAAAGATATGGAGAATGAGGCTGATATGGTGGCTGATAAGGCTGTACCATATAAGCAGAGGAAGTGCAAGCAGAAGTGTTGGGCAAGGTAGACAACTTAGAAACTAGGCTAGATATGACTGAGACCAGGCTAGATGATAGTGATGTTCTCCATCCAGAAAAGGGAGGATACACGGCTAAGTTAAGCAACACTGATGGGAGTGTGTCTATTAGGAATAGGTTTAAGGTTCAAGAACATGAAAATGTGGGATGTGCCTACCCTCATACTTGTCGGGGATTCGTGTAGGCCTCTTAGACATCAGGTGAATGAGTTTTGTAAAAACTGTTCTAGGAAGACCCATTTTTGCTTTCCAGGCTGTAGGATGCAGGACGTGACTGAGAGATGATGACTTAATCAGCAACAACTAAGAAGACTAAGTTTTTGTTATTGCAGTAACTCTGTGGTAGCTTTAGGCAGGCCAGAGGAGGTACTTAAGAATTATAGGGACCTTATTAGGAAGTTCAAAGCCCTTCATAGGAAGTTAGTTGTCTGTGGTCTATTGCCAAGATTTGGCGTTGGTTCTGTAATTCTTAGAATGATAGGATTCAACAGTAGGTAGAAGGTTTGTGTAGGAAGAATGGTGTGATTTTTTAATTTTAATGTTGGAGACAGTTTTAGTCACGGCAGGAAATTCTGTAGTTGAGGCGTCCATCACCTCAATAAGGTACGAAAAGCTAGAGTCAGTAAGATTCTAGATGACAGTGTTAGGCATACATTAGGTAGTAATAGAGTGGTGGAAAGGCGGACAGAAAATGGCATAGTTCGTCACAGTTCAATGCATGAGGTTAATGATGGTAAGATGAGATGTGAGATCAGACCATCAGGAGAATCAGGTGGATCTGGTCTCACATCAGGTGCAGGTATACAATCAGAAGATATATGGGTAGGGTGGGAGAGTCTAATCAGTGGTTCGTAGGAATGTCACAATATTGACTGAGGATGTCAATGGTTAAACAGGATAAATTTTAGTGTCTTACAACCCAACTAGCTCCAGTCATACCAGATCCATCCAAACTCTGATTATTATGCATAGGAATGGGAGAAGTATTATTTCAAAGCGAGATGGTTAGTTACTGATGCAACTATCGAAAATCCCAATATAATTATAATCACAGAATCACGGTGAAACCGTCGTGACAAGCACCTTATTGGAGAATTATCGCTACAAAACCATAAAATATTTGAAAAATCGCGACTGTATAATACTGGCAGGGGAGTTTAAAATATATATTAAAAAGCACGTTATTCCGAAATACTGTAAATCAGTGTACTGGATGTTAAATCATGCGATTCTTCATATGTCGAAATTTTCAGAGAGAGTAATAAACCAGTTCATATTGGCTGAAAAACAAACAAACAAACAGACAATTCAAGTTAAACGAAGAAAACAATAAATTATTGCCCCACGAAATAAGGTAATTCATAGACTGCTCTATTTTGTTGAATTATATTAATACGAATATTGACTGGAAATATTTATATGTAGACAAAGACGGGAATAGCTTGTTAGAACTGACGTACGATGTATTTTTAAGTCAGGCAGTGAATGCATCTATGCATAATAATAATATACTCGACAATGCCCTAACAACGGGCAGTGATCTAATAAATTTGCTTGAGATCGATGAAAACTTTAACATCTCAGTCATATCATCAGATTTGAATTTAACAGATATTAAGGTCAGCACAAATAGCCTCTTAGTTCCCATAACTTTACAAAAGTTTTATTTCGATAATACGAGAAATAGATTTGCCAACACCAACTGGATTAAGTTACTACAGATGCATAACGTCGACGATTATGGGATATATTAACTAATGGACTGATGTTTATCGAACGAAAAAATATGTTGAGAATTGCCCTAAGAAATAATCACTCTAATAAACCGTCCTGGATGTCAAGAATACTGAAGAAGTCAATGGCTACAGGAGAACATACCATATATATATATATATATATATATATATATATATATATATATATATATATAATCCAAAAGGTAATCACAATGACGGTACCGAATATGTACCTTCGCTGAGGGGGTTATGTATTTGTCGGCGTTGGTTTGTTTGTTTGTCTGTTGGCCTGTTAGCAGCATTATTAGAAAAGGTATGAACAGATTTTGCTGAATTTTTTTGGAGGGGTAAGGTATGGCCCAAGGAACAATCCATATATTTTTGGTGGTGATCCGGACCAGGAATTTTTAAAAGGATACTCTACCATTGCAGGA
This sequence comes from Coenobita brevimanus, assembly GCF_032717465.1. Lineage (NCBI taxonomy): Eukaryota > Metazoa > Arthropoda > Malacostraca > Decapoda > Coenobitidae > Coenobita > Coenobita brevimanus. The sequence goes on along the minus strand of NC_137014.1, from coordinate 16,150,059 downwards.
TAATGGCAGTTTCAACATATTTGCATCTAACTCGATAAATACTGCCTACAATGACTGCACAAAAATTCTAATATAACATCTCCATAAGATCTACCACACACTCCGCCTTGGCGGAGGTTTACAATCTCGGATTGCTCATGTTAATATTACAGTAGCAATGTCCAAAATTATTCTTAAAACTAAACGGGATTACGAGTCGAATATTTCCCGTGAAGCAAAGTCAAACCCTGTAATATTTTTTTTTTCATTATTTGCTGAGTATGAAAAAGGTAAAAGTTAGCACTAGCCTTCCAAGCTCAAAAGGCGATCTCGTCCCTGATAACCAAACGATAGCAACAATACTGAATGATGCCTTCCACAGTGATTTGACAAAAGAAAATAGCATAAGCATACCCATCTCACAATCGGTTTTCTCTGGACCAGATGATGATACGTTATTAATCAACTAAATGACATAACGTGAAGGGTTAAATTATCTTTGGAAAATCGACCCCAATAAAACATGCTCCAGGCAAGACATCTCACATTTTGCGTGAATAATACAGACAGTGTTTCCGCTAACTAAAATAAACAATTAATCAGTAACTGAATGTACAGTACAGTACCCAATCAAGGCCAGCTCATTAATACAGTATATCACTTATCTTTAGAAAAGAGTGATAGAAAACGCGCCACAAAGTAGCCTACTGCTCAATATGCCTAACGTCAATGCTATGGAAATTTTGGAAAAATTAGTTGTTAGATCTACTCGTAAAATTACCGTTTTCATTTAACAAGCATACTTTATAACATGTAATCAGTACGGCTTGCGTAATGACACATCATGCGTTATAAATTTGTTTGAAAATCTTACAACCATATACGAAATCTGGGATGTAAAAATACCATCTGATGTCATGTACTTAAATTTCCAGAAAGTGTCTGATAAAGTTACCCATCTAAGACTACGAACAAATTAAGTTCGTAGACTGCTGACTGACTAACGAATCACAACAGTCGCTTAGTTGTAAAGGGCGAATCATCAGACAGGCTAGAAGTAGCAAACAGAGTTCCTCAAGAGTCAGTGCTAAGACCATTTCCATCCACTGTTTATATTAATGATCTGGAAAATGGACTCTTTTCCAAGGTAACAAAGTTTGCAGATGACAAGAAAGTTGTAGGTAAAGTAATTTCAAACCAAACAGAGTTTATGCAAAATGAAATGGATATGTTAATGAACTGGAATGAATAACAGCAGATGACACTCAATGTAGATAAATGTGAGGTAATGCACTTTGGTGACAAAAACATTAAGGAATAACATCCATGTTCAATACCTCCCTGATGGAAGTTCGAGTAAAGGACTAGAATGCTTTTGGAGTTTTTACCTGTTATGATCGCAAATAAAACTTGTGTGTACTGTAGAAGCCAGTAACGAGGCGAACAAAATGTTCGGTATCAAAGCAACAGAACTTTGACAGAAAAACTCCTGATATATTTTCTAAGTCTTATACGCCATTAGTTTGACCACACCTAGAATGCTGTGTGCAGCAATGGTCCACCAGATTTAATTATTGAAGAACAGGCTTGAGAGAGAGTAGCGCAGAACCACAAAAATAGTCCTATGGCTACGAACTTTACCCTACGAATAGGGACTACAGAACGACATTCTCTCTCTCTCTCTCTCTCTCTCTCTCTCTCTCTCAAAATAAATAAATAAATAAATAAATAAATAAATAAAATAAAAATAAAAAATAAATAAATAAATAAATAAATAAATAAAGCGACGGCTCAGAAGAGATCTAATACAGTTTATTTTTATTCTTAAATTTGACGATGTTAGATATGATAAATTTGTTTCAAATACAGAATGATACTGTGATGAAAAATAATGGAATGGAACTCAAAATGAAGAGATGCAGCACTAATATAGGGAAAAATTACGTTAATATTCGCATAGTGGAACATTGGAATAGGCTACCAGAACAGTATTAGCCCAAAAATTACAAGTAACTTTGAAATTCGGCTAGAAAAATATTTTGCTACTATACGCTATAACTAACTTAGTGTTGTTTATTTCAAGGTTGAAGCATATGCTGATGACTGTGAGACGTTTGCTTAATAACTAGATCATTCGGTGAATGTGTTAGCTTTTCTTTTAAAGATCTATATTACGGAAACTGAGTAGTGCATAGTTGCATAGTTGTTCCTCTCCTGCTTCTCCTCTAAACATCTTCATGCTTGTTTGTTCTAATAAGCATGGTGTTTTTCTAGCTTACTCCTGCTCGTTTAACCGGATAGTGTGGTGAGTGGGGGAAAGCCTTCATCCTTTCAATTCTTTTCCCTTATACTTGGTTAGATCTTTGTAGAAGTCGCAGTTTTTCCAACAGATAACCTCGTCATGGTCTAACAGGCGTCCTATTATCTGTAGTTCTTATGTACTCCTAGCCCACTTCAAAACCTCCCTCTTCCTCCTCACTTTTTACTTGTATCTCCATTAGCTTTTTCTCCTTCCCCCTTCTCCATTCCCTCCAACTTTTCTTCCCTCCTCTAAAACCTCTGTCACCAAAGCCTCCCTTCCTCCTCCTATCTCTCCCTTAACCCACCGCATCCCGTTGACATACATATGTGCCCGAACGTTTTGTCACTGTGACTCCCGTTGACGTTTATAAATGCGCTGCAATTGCAAGGTCCATCATTCGTATATTTTTCAAATTTCGTGCGTGATTTTTGGTACATATATGCAGAACACCTTCCTCTACCCGAGGCCAGGTGGGAACAATGCCTTACCCAGCATGATCCCCCCCTCCCACACGCCACTGTCTTTGCAACTCACCTGTTACCAGTGACCTGGCCAGTAAAGACTTGTCATGCCACAGTACGAAATTCAAGGCCAGAATGATTCCCCAATCGATGACAGTGTGGAGGAAAAGTTTACGTGGCATTAGAGGAAGAAACAATAAGAAGTGGGGAGCAGGTAACGTTGCCAAAAATGGTGCGGTATGTTGATGTGTTTGGTGAGTGAAACAATGCTTATATCACCTATATTGCTGTGTGAAAACCTATATACTCTTGTACTACGTATAAATTGGTACCAAATAAATAAATATCTACTTCTTCTGAGTGGTTTGGAATAGTTACCCCTCCCATGGAAAACATCTTCTCTGGGGCCAGGCTCAATAGAACATAGTACCAGGTGAGAGTAGGGTCACCTGTACTAGGCATTTCTAAGCTCAGGTGAACATTTTCTCTCTAAATTTTCGATGTTTCTCATAAAAAGCGGAGGTTCTAGCAACAAAAAAAAAAAAAAAAAATCGAAAATCTGCCGGGATAGGGGGAGGTCATTGGTGACAAATCTGCCGGGACGCAGCAGGTTAAGAATTTCTCCTTCACTTTCTGTTGCCCCTCATTTCCACTCAGATTTTCACAGTTTTCAGCGTTTCATTTGACCTAAGATAAGGGTGAGGCAGGTGGTTATATTTCTTGCAGACTAATCCCAATAGAAGCGTTCATAAACTCCCCCAAATTGTCAATCTTCACCTGATAACTTAATGTGAAGAATAAAAATGTGGTCGACTAAACTACTGTTTTGTAAATGTTTCCTTTATCACTTCATTCATATGTATAATTTTATGAGCAAATTTACCCAGTAAAATGAGGAAACGAATCTTCATTATGACAAAGTTGAAGGGAATCACTAAACTAACAAAAGTAACCGTCTAAACGTCAGGACACATATTCTTCGTAGCTTAATACCGAGTACATACATTCCCAGTCATAATCATATAACACTTTCAGACATATATATCTATATATAATACTGACATCAAGTCGTTTGGCTGCAAACTATTTACAGGAATCAGATGAAGATTGTATGCACACGCCAGTGCCAAGTTTTGTTGTCATCTTTCTGGAAACATTGGTACTTGGGATTTCGGTTACCGGCTTCGTCTTCGAATGATTTCGGCCTAATAAATTGCATTCTTTTTATAAAGTATAGTTGTGATAATTATTCTCTTCAGCATCTGCCAGATGAAACATTAATCTCCTTGATAACTAAATGATAAGTGTTTCAAATTAAACATGCAGGGAGACTTCTAATAATATGTGATGAATGCTAACGGACCACTTGTCATTTTATGCATTCTAATAACTGTTCTGTATTATTTAACATAGTGAATCATAGATAGGAAACTGGTATGATGACCGTATTGAAGAAATTACGTACTCTTCATCACTAGATATCATGGAAGGGATCTTAGAAAACATACGGCTGAACGAGCCGTGAGTTAGTTGGCAGGGTTCCTAATGAAATTACCCAGTGATTATTGGCAACCCCTGATTTTTTTTTATGCACTCATTAATAATCAGCTGTTTTATGTACCATTATTGACGACTAGTGGCGTTCAGTGATCTTAACCACCCTTTCGTTGTTTCATCTCTCTTTCGCTTCTCTCTTCAGATTCCCTTCTCAGTATCGTCCTCCTTGTTTAACCTTCCTTTCCCATCCTCGTCAGAGTCCTCTCTATTTTTCCACCGCTCCTCCCTTCCCCTCTCTCTACCCTGCTACCACTTTTCCTTGTCTTCTGGCCCATCTGTCATTCCTGTTCCCTCTTCTCGCCAGATCTTCCCTTTCACAAGTCCTTCTTTGCATATAATTTCCTCTCTGCCCCCTAACGCACCCTCCCCTCCCTGGCCCAATCTACATTTCGCCACCCTTCTTTCTTCCTTTCCCATCCTCTATCATCCCTTCTAGCCCGAAGTCCTCCCTTCCCCCCCCCTTCTCTCTCTCTCTCTCTCTCTCTCTCTCTCTCTCTTAACCACAGTAATAATATCTTCAACAATAACACACATTTATCTCTTAGCAATAATTCTTCTAACCAAATAAAACTTCATTACGTGTTCCAGTGCAATGACACTTCAGTTTTAAAATTCTTGCAACATTAGGTAGGTGAGGGAGCTCACCATCTACTCACTCGGTGTAGTGCTGCTCTCGGATGCCTGCCCTTTCCTCTCTTCCTTCCTTCTTTCCTTCCTCTTCTGTCTTTCTTTCCTTCATTCTATCCTCTTCCTTCTGTCTAGGGGTGTCTCTACACTGTGACAACCCAAATGGTTTTCTGGGTACACCAAGAAACCGTTTACTATGCTGGGTGGTAACCACATAACCAAATTGTGGCGCCTGGTGATTTAGTGGGTAATTAAGGCGCTCCAATCGGATTGAGCTGGTACAAGTTTATATCCAAGGGGAGTTGGGGTTTGTTGCTCACGTAGTGCCAGTAAGGGATAAGTGAGGCTGGTCACTCATCTTAAATGTCAGGACCAATTCTCCTAGCCCCGGGCTCCTACTCTCCTCATAGGACAACACTGGATTAGATGATGAATGAATGAAATGAATTAGGAAAGACTTCTCATTTAAAAGGCTTAATATCACTTTTATCGGCTGCCTTTACCAAGGCGGAGCAATAATGATTTTGCCTGCCTCTGTGTGTGTGTGTGTGTGTGTGTGTGTGTGTGTGTGTGTGTTTCTTCCCATTACATCTCATGAACGGCTTGAGCAATCAACAAGAAACCTTCGAAAATGGGCAGTCAGGGTCAAGGTCAAGGTCACCAAATGGCTGCCAAAAGTCAACTAGTTTTTATCTTCCACCTTTAGCACCATTATATCTCATAAATAGCTTGAGCTTTCAACATGAAACCTTCAGGGTGCCAAATATGACCAAAATATTGCTGCCACCCTTGCCCTCCCCGGGTGTGGCGTTCCCCGGGCTCCCCGAGTTTGCCTTTATGCCTGTGTTCTTGAAGAGAGCTTTGACTGGATTATTCAACATATTTCCTCACCTTCCCAGTAAAAAACACCCCTATTCACAAGGAGCATTACACCTCGCATTGCTCAACCACCATTCTATGCCCGTGCTGTTCACTCCTTTCTGCCCTTCCACACCGCTCTCTATCTGCCCTCATAACTGAATTTCTAGGAGATAACTGAGACAAACCCTCCCACCACCAATATCACCCAAATTGCAACTCCTGCCATCACAGGGTGTACTTCTCTCTGCTCCACCAACCATCACCAGCCTGCTCATTCCTTTCTACTATCCATTCATTGCTTGTTCTCCCTTATATTGGCTGACCTGCAACTCCTGATTTGACAGGATATATTTCTCTCGTTATAACTCCCTACCATTCCAGTCTTCCTCCACTTTCATCCTTTTGTTTTCCCCTTGTTCACACACACACACACACACACACACACACACACACACACACACACACACACACACTTTTTCTTATGGCGGTCCACTGTAGTTGATGATGACGCTCACTTTGCCTCATGATTGGATTGACAAGATGATGAAGATGATGTCACCTTCCTCGACATTGATACCATTGAAGATAACTGTTGAGTTCGATACGAGAGCCACATATCTTATTACAAAGATGACAGGGATGCTGGTGTCCAGAAAGGATGACTCCTGTGGTGTCCAGGTGTCGCTGAGTATGCTTTTTCTCTGTTCTGGTCAGGTCTTCTGCGCGATGTTGGTCTGTCTGATGCCAGCTGCTCGAGGGCCTGTGGTCTGATGCCACCCTTTTTTAGTTATTTAGGATGATATTTGTATCTTCCTTTTTTTTTTATTATTTATTCATTTTTTTTCCCGGTCGCCTGCAGGTCGAGTTCCCTCAGCCAGCCATCCGACCACACAGAACCCGCCTGAGGAGGCGAGGTTCAAGCATTCTGGTGACATTGTCCAGCCAGTGTAACTGCAGTTGTGCAAGCTTTGTTTCCATGCTAATTGTCTGAGTATGATGAAATGTTTCCTTGCAAGTTATTTTCATCCATTTAGGTTAATCTTAGAATAAGCTGATAGCATCTAGTGTGGAAGTTTTCTAGTAATCTGATACAATGTCTGTTGGTTGCCCGTTTCGGAGCCATATAGTAGAGCAGATACACATATAGTCTGGTAGACAGCTGCCTTAGTGCTTCATCTAAGGTTGTTATTAAAAAGTACTTTGGTCTATACAGCCGAGGACAAAAGTTTACCTACTATTCCATTAGGTCTATTCCACTATGTGGGCATGGCCGTCACATTCCCCTGATGCATCATACCAGACAAATTTCTGTGGCCAGATATACATATTGCGCCTCTCTTTGAATAGAGAATATTAGCTAGGGAAGGAATAGGAGAAGTGGAAAAAGTGATATTCAGCTAACACTAAACCTCTCGTAACAAAGGTGAGTAACAGAGTTCGTTTGATAGAGTTCGTTTCCAATACTTATGCCAAACGTCCTTCTTTGGTGAGTGGTAGTAGACGTAGTAAGTAGCAGTAGCAGATGTTGTTGTTGTTGTTGTTGTTGTTGCTGTTAATGTTGTTGTTCTTACAGCCCCAAGTTTATCTGTAATGTAAACAAGTGGACTGCAGGCTAAAGCTAGCTTTCTCAAGCAGTGCACCATCCTTCTTATGGAGAGATAAGGGGTGAGATGAGGGACTTTTGTAAAACCAGGCAGTGAATCCCCCCAGCTGTAACGGTGCCATCACAGGAAGGCGTCCTTCCCCACCACCACTTTGCTGGGTACAATCATCTAAAGGCGCAGCGAACTTTTGTCCCTGCCTGTAGTTGTCCAAAAGTAACAGATGCTTGATATATCCTCGACTGGACTTTTAGATCAGGAGAGCAATTAGGAGTGAATGCTTACAAGGTAACTGAAATGTTCTAGCGTCAATTGGTTCTCCATTTAACTGAAAGGGGGGAAGGTTACGGTGCTGATTTTGATTCGTCAATTGGGTTATTAATAAAGATTTCTATGAAGCGACCTTGAATCCAAATGCTGAGTATACAGTGGAAAATGAGTCTAGTGCCCTTTGCACTGTTACAAGATCATGGGCAATAAGAGCACAGTCTCCATTGTTTTGTATTTCCTTAATGAGTGCTGTATTAGTCTTGGTGATTGCTTGCAGGTGCCTAAGGTTGAACAGGCTGCCATTTAATCTGTACTTTATATTGACACCATCTTCAGTCCCAAGACTGAGGTAACAAAAATAGGTTACACCCATGAGAAAAATGTGAAAGATTACATCACTCTGCATCATTTTTGATGTTTGAATGTTTACATATTTCTTCCATTCTATTTTAATGCTGATTACAAATATTTATCGTAAGTTGTTTTACTCCACCATGTATAGTTTTAAGTAATACAGATATAATTTTTCGTGGTTACTGTATAGTGAAATACATGAATTCGGTTATTAGGATGACAGCAAATATTTGTTTTAGTAATTATTCAGGCAAAAAAAATAATATACGTAAATGTTGTCATAATACAGGTAAGTATTAATCAAGAATCAATTAACAGGCAATATATGGTTAATTAATTTGGGTTGGTAACACTGATGCCGTGACCTTAAGCATACGTGTGTGCAGCAAAAAGAGCTGAGCACCTCCACAATCACTTATGCAAACCACAAATTCCGCAACTGCGGAAGTGTGATTTAGTTTGCAGCAAACGCAAACCTGCCCGCAAACCAGCCTTACCTCTGAGAACTTTGAGTGGCTTGTTTTTATGATGGTCAACATGGATCTGCTCAAGATGGAATTGTCTCAGTTGTTTGAGGAGTCTGTGACTGAGGAGTGTGGACTGAGGAGGTTAGAGATGAGGAATAGAGGTGGACTGGTGTGTCAACTTGTCGGCTGTGAGCTGTGAAGTGTCTATCTATCTATATACCTAGGCTGCTTCCCCCAAGGAAAGGGAGGTAGCCGAGACAGGACGACACACTCCCCATTTACTCATCCATTCAAACACATTCATTCGCATCTTAGCCCCAAAGGGGAGAACGGACAGATCCTCACCGCACCACACCGCACAAGGGTCAACTGCGCAAAGCACTCAGTGACATCCGCAGCAGGGCCCGACAGCAGAACTGGTTTACCTCTGCCACATCATAACAGACCCATCCCCTTACCCGCACCTGACCTGACTAGCTGATCAGACCAAATGCGGAAGAATATCCACCTCAGGGCTGCGTCATCACTTATTCATTCACAATTTCTCTCCATTTATTTCTGTCACGCACAGCCACTCTTCCTTGCTCAACAGACATCCCTCTCGCATGCAGCGCTCTCTTCACACTGTCCATCCATCCTATTCGTGGTCTTCCTCTCAGCCTTACACCTCTCACATCAGATCTAGTTATCTTTTTCACCAATCGCTTATTATCCATTCTCTCCATATGCCCAAACCATCGCAACACCCTCTGCTCAACTCTACCAGCCATCTCCCGAACAACTCCAGTTCTCCTTCGCACTTCATCATTTCACACCCGATCCACATGCGTCACTCCACACATACTCCTCAGACACCTCATCTCCATTACATTCAAACTTTTCCTCTCTGCTACACCCATATTCCATGTTTCAGCCCCATATAATGCAGTCGGTACCACAACACCCTCATACAGCCTTCTCTTTACATCCATTCTAAGCGAACGACATTTAAACACTTTTTTCATTCCTCCCAGCACCTTTCCTACTTCATTTATTCTAAACTTCACTTCTGCATCTATTTTTCCATCCACAGCAACATGTGACCCTAGATATTTAAAACACTCTACCTCCTCAAGCAACTCACCATTCAAAACTATATTCATCCCCCTACCATCTATCAACCTCGTACACTTCATCACTTTACTCTTATTCTCATTTACCTTCAATTTTCTCCTTTCACACACCCTTCCAAACTCCTCTACCAACTGTCTCAATCTCTCCTCTGAATCAGTCACCAGTGCAGTATCACCTGCAAATAGCAGCTGCTTCAGATTCCACTCTCCACCATCAACATTCACCAGACTCAGACCTCCACCTAAAACTCTTGCATTCACCTCCCTTGCGACACCATCCATGTAAATATTAAACAACCAAGGCGACATCACACAACCCTGTCGCAGCCCAACTCTCACGGGAAACCAATCACTCACAGCATTTCCCACTCTTACACACGCTCTACTATTTACATAAAAATTTTCACCCCTTTTAGTAACCTACCATCAAGTCCATACAATCTTAAAACAGTCCACAAAGCCTCCCTATCAATTCTATCATACGCTTTCTCTAAATCCATAAATGCCCAAAACACATCCTTGCCTTTCACTAAATATTTTTTACACACTTGTCTCACAGCAAACACCTGATCAACGCATCCCCTCCCTCTCCTAAAGCCACACTGCTCATCACCAATCACTCCCTCTGTACCCTCTCTAACTCTCATAATTAACACTCTACCATACAACTTACCTACAACATTCAACAGACTTATACCCCTAAAGCTAATACATTTATACTTATCACCCTTGCCTTTATACAACGGGACCACACAAGCACTTGCCCAGTCAATTGGCACCATACCTTTCTCAAAGCACACATTCAACAATCTTACTAACCAGTCAACAATAGTCACTCCACCACCCTTCAGGCATTCCACAGCACACCCATCCATACCTGCAGCTTTCCCTGTTTTCATCTCCTTTACTGCCTTCTCCACTTCCTCCTCCGTGATCAAAGAAACATTCAACTCTCCCAACACATTTATTCCTTGCACCCTTCCATCCGCCACAATCTCACCCACCCTTTCCTCCTCTACATTTAACAATCTTTCAAAATACTCTGCCCATCTCTTCCTTACTGCATCCATCTCAATTAACATCCTTCCATCCTCTGCTTTTACTCGTTCTTCCTTCCCAGACTCTCCCTTTCGCACCCTTTTTACCTCCTTCCAAAACATTTTCTTATTCTGTTGAAAATTCTCTGTCAGCCACCTACCCCACCTCTCATCTGCTGCCACTTTAGCATCACGCACAGCCCTTCTTGCTCTATTCCTCTTTTCCTTATTCTTTTCATATGACATCTCATCCTTCCTCTGCAGCCATACTTCATATGCACGTCTCTTCTCAGCCACAGCGATACTTACTTCCTCGCACCACCATTCACTTCCTTTTCTTACACCACCACCACCCACACGTCTCACACCACACACTTCTTCTGCATGCCCCACCACAACACTTAAACAACTGCCATTCCTCCTCACGCTGCCATTTTCGCGATCTTTCACTGCGTTCCACTCATCTTTCAATTTCTCCTGATACTCTAGCTTTTTCTCTCTTTTATCCAACTCACTCACTTTCAAAACCTCCCTGCCACACCTAACCCTCCTAGTTCTCACCCATCTCTTACCTACTCTTAACTTTCCCTCCACCAGGTAGTGGTCAGACATACCTCCACCCTCCCCTCTCAGAACTCTCACATCCAACAATCTTCCTATTACATTCCTAGACACAACCACATAGTCCATCAAAGCTCTATCAACAACCCTTCCACCCTCCTGTCTCACCCATGTATACTTATAAATATCTTTCTTCTCAAACAGCGTATTCCCAATCACCATCTCTCGCTCAACACACCTCGCTATCATTCGTTCCCCATTTTCATCTCTTCCAGGTACACCTTGCATACCAACTACGCCTTCAACTGCTATATTTCCCACTCTAGCATTCAGATCTCCCATCATTACCACATTCACATTCCCTCCAAAACTCTGCAGACACTCATCAACATCATTCCAGTAAGACTCCCTCTCTTGTTCATCCCTTTCACTACCAGGCCCATATGCACTCACAAACACCCACAACTCACGTTCAAATTTCACTTTCACCCACATCAGTCTCGATGACACCTTCCATTCAGTCACACATTGCTGTACTTCCGGACTCACTAACAAGGTCACACCTTCTCTTGCCCTTCCTCTATCAACACCTAACAATCTTCCATTCACACTTCCAAACATAGACTCCCCCTTCCCTTTCATCTTCGTTTCACTCAAAAGCTAACACATCCAACTTTCTTCTCACAAACATTCTCCCAATCTCCTCCCTTTTAGCCTCAATCGTACTACATCCACGCACATTTATAGACCCAATCTTCAGGGTACGGGGATAACTCTATCCCCCATCCCTTTCTCTGGCCTGTCTCTTTTTAGGAACTAAAAAACAGAGGAGGGGGTCCCTAGTCCCCTCACCCCGCCCCTTTTAGTCGCCTTTTACGACACGCAGGGAATACGGTGGCAGTATTCTTCCTAACACAACCTGACCGCAGAGTAGTAGTACCTCCACATAGTGCGGCCAGGTTGTGTCCCCCCCGCCACAGGGGGGGAAATAATTTAATTCATTTATCTCAATGATGAACGATTTACCCTAGTTTCGTAGTAAAAAGCAGTCTAATATAATAATGTAATAACATTTGAAATATATATTTTAATTTTACTATAAATATACATTTACATAACCCTTTCAGTACTACAGACAATTTCCAAACTTCATAAAGCCTAGTGTTAGTCCGAATACTATAAATAAAGACATAATTGTAGTGAATGAGTAACTAGAGATGATTTTTAACCCCTTAATTACAATAAAATATCATCCAAAATTTATTAAAATCATCTAGTGGTATGCAGAATAAAATGAAACTGATGCCGTGGTACTAAAATGTATACAAATTGTTTGTACTTGCGTTTGCATTTACTGAACCGCAAATTCGAAGAAACTGGTGGATTTGCGGTTGTGAATGGCAATGGTTTGAGTTTGAGGATTTGCTTTTGTGGAAGTGAATTTTCATTTGCGGTGCCCAGCTGCATGCAGCTGATAATTCAATATCTTCTACATTTTGGTTGGTGTTGGTTGCATTGCAAGTTTGTACATGTGAAATGAGCACTCATAGACGTGTGTGAACAGTCTACATATTTTCTGCTATATATATGGTGGTTATGTTCTCATCAAACAGACAAGATTTAACACATTTTGTTAAGAACGTCTATTTCGCTTACTTTGATGTCCAACTCGGTGATCAGGACAAACCCTGGACTCCACACAAAGTACACAGCACTTGTGTGGAGAGGATGAGACTCTGGAAAACTAATAAGAATAAAGCAATACCCTTTGGAGTACCAATGGTGTGGAGAGCCACAAAACCACAATGATGACTGCTGCTTCTGCATCATTAAGGTTGATGGGCAAAGTGAAAAAAAAAAAAAAAAAAAAAAACATTGTATATCCCAGTATAGTCTGTTACACATGAAACTGACCTTCCAGTTCCTCTTTCCCCTGTTGTTTTAGAGAACACTGCAGCCGAAAGTGATGGAGAAAACGAAAGTGATACCCACAATCCGGACGAACTTGAAGATACCCCACAGCGGTTCACACAGGAAGAACTCATCTACCTAAGGATGTAACGGAAGTTCTAGGTTCTAGACTAAATCTTTTGGTATCAGGAGCCTTATTCTCTTGGTATCGTGACAGGGAACGAGAGCTATTACCAATCTTTGCTTAGGACGAAGTAATGGTGTTTTGTCGTAACATTCCAGACCTGCTGAACTATTTTGGAATCGAAAACAATCCTTCTGAGTGGAAGCTTTTCACTGACTCCTCCAAGAATGAGTTTAAATGGTGTTTTGCTGCACAATGGGAATCAGTATACCTTCATTCCAGTAGCACATTCTGTCCAACTAAAGGAGACGTATGAAAATGTGAAGAAGCTGTTGGTTAATATCAAGTATGGGGAATACAACAGATGGGTGTGTGGAGATTTTAAAATCATAAGCATGCTTCTAGGTCAGCAGGAAAGCTACGCAGCAATGCCATGTTATGCAAATGGGACAGCCGAGCTAAAGGCAAGCACTAGGTGGTCAAAACTTGACCACAAAGAATAAATCTGTTGTCTGGATCAAAAAATATTTTGCATGAACCCTTGACTGAAGCCACAAAAGGACTGCTTCCACCTTTGCACATCAGACTGGGTTTGATGAAACAGTTCGTCAAAACTATGCTTGCAGATCGACTTTACTTACAGTACTTTTCAAAAAGTTCACACACATCACCAATGAGAAAATTAATGCAGGATTACTTGTCGTCTGTGTGATTCGTAAATTAATGAAACCCACAGCTTGAAAAAAATATGAATGAAATCCAGAGAGGCATGGATGACTTTCAAGTCTGTTGTCAAGGGCTTTTTGGGAAACAGTAAGTGTTCAAATTACAGTGCCATAGTTGAGACCCTGTTGCAAAACTTCAGGAAATTTGGGTGCAACATGAGCGTTAAGGTGCATTTTTTACACTCACATCTCAGATATTACCAGGAGAAACTCGGACACCTCAGTGAGGAGCACGGTGAAATGTTTCACCAGGACATCAAAGCGAATGAGCGGAGATACCACGGAAAGTGGAAAGTAAACGCCATGGCGGATTATTGCTAAACCCAAAAGATAAACTGCAAACAACTACCAGGAAGTGGAAAGAAGCTGAAGAACAGGAAATTTGAAAAGGAATGCAACTACCCTAAAATCATGGTATGTGCAATCAAAAATCATTTTACCATTTATATTCATTATTCATTCCTCTTTTCCATTGTATTAACCATTTATATAAAATTATATGGCACTTTCATATAAATATCTTGCCTCACTGATAGAGGAACAGCAAAAAAAAAAAAAATTGTCAGCCATTAGTGCAAATCTGTACGTAATAGTGGAAAACTGAGAACATTTTTAAAATCAGCATAAAAAAACGTTTAAAAATTGCCTATCAATAGACATCGTCATTCACTTCATCTCAAAATGCAGAATGGTGTCATTAGATCTGGAACATTGACACCGACCTCGACTTTAAAGGGCCAGACAGTATGTCGCCTGCCAGAACAGGTGCTAGCATCCCATCATGTAACTGTTTCAGGAGAGTGGGGAATTCAGGAGGAATCCCCACTTTCTCGATTAACATCCAAATGAGGCTGTGGTTTACTGTGTCCAGTTGAAAAGACCATGAATAAATCTGCTTTGTTCATGATTTTTTTTTTTTTTTTCTGGGGGGAGAGTTGTCTGGTAGCAAGTATCATGTCGGTTGTGCTGCAATCTTTCCTAAGCTACGTTGTGTTTCTGGAAGGGTATGTTCTTTGACAAATTCGATTACTTAGGAGAGCAAAAGTTTTGCTAGAATTTTGCCTGCTACTGATAATATGAAGATGACCCTACTGTTACCACATATTGCCCTGCCTCCCATCTTGTTATATAGTGTCATGAAATTTGCATCTTTCAGTATTTGTGGAATTATTCCATCCGTCTACATTTGTGCGACTCGTGCAGGTGAACTTTAAGTATCTTCCTTGTTTGTATAGCTCACCAGGGGTGCCGTCTGGTCCAGCTCCAGCACTTTTATTGTTCTTAAGTCCTCGAATTGCTTTGATCACTTATGAGAATAGTGGTACATTATCCTATTGGTCTAGCAATCGTACATTTGGTAGTCTGTTTATCATAGCAGCATCAGCAGGGTTTGCTTGGTTTAGCATACCTTTCGAGTGCTCAGCCCACTTCATAGCAATCTGTAGATTCACATCAGCGGATCTATCTGGAGCAATGTCACATGTTTGAGGGCCAAAGATTGGTTTTATTGCATCATGGAAGCCATTAGTGTTGTTACTGCCGGCAAAGTTCTAAATTTGTTTTGACTTCTGAATCCACCAATCATTTTTCATGTCTTAGCGGTCTTTGTGTTTTAGCCTTGATGTTAGAAAGATGGATTCTTAGAATAAGCAACTGGGAATTACTGAGCCATGAAGCCTCTAGCATGTTGTGGATGGCTGGAGCATTTTGATCAAACCAGTCTTGATGTCAATGTTTTCTGTAGCCAATTACTTCTACATGGCAGTTTGCACCAGATTCCATTTCTCGCAAATGTCTGTGACTTCCATGTCGCAATCTAGTTTTCATTGATGGTTCTCCTGAATCGGTTTGCAGTGTTATAATTCTTCAGATGTTAAAAAAATCATTTTCTTGTGTGATACCAGCATTTGTTGCAGGGGTCGATTTTACATTTTGAGTTTTTATTGAATTTGATGATGGTCTGTCCAGCATTCAGCTCCACACATAGCCCTTGTGAAAAGCATTCTTTTTTTTTTTGTTAGATTGTAGCACAATGACGTAGTCCATGAGATGCCAGTAGTGTGAGCGGAATGCTTCCAGGACGTCCTATATTTGTTATTCATTTGAAACATTGAATATGTGATGGTTTGGTGGTAGGTGGGGGTGCCCGTCATCCACTCACACAATGTACAGTAGAGTGATGCCATATGAGCACTACACTGAATGACATGCCAAATGATTTCCTGTACCCACGAAACCATTTACTACGCTGGGTGGTAATCATATAACCGGGGTTTCTGGCAGGGTTCAGTGTCCCCCAGATTCCCCTATCCAAAATCACTTAATCATGGCAGTAGTTTCAGAGAGCCTCGGAGGGCCCAATACTTGCCCAAGGCCCCAACCAAATGGGCAGACTCGTGTGGCCATGTGGATTGTGAGAGATGTGAATGAGGAAAGCAAGAGGGTGGAAGTGGTGAATGTGTTCAAGAGTGCGAGATATGCCATGATGGCATTGTGTGAAACAAAGACAAAAGGGTGTGAAGTGGAGGAGTGGGAGGGTGTGAAATGTGTAAGATCGGGAATGAATGGGAGAGCAGGATGTAAGGAAGGAGTTGCGTTGTTGATGAATGAGGTGTGGCAGAGTGGAATGAGAGACTACAAATGTGTCAGCTCGAGGTGTATGTATGTCAAGTTCAAGTTTGAGAAGGTGAAAGTGGCAGTGATTGTAGCGTATGCACCATGTGAGGACAGGAGTGAGAGAAAGACAGGTTTTGGGATGAGCTTGGTGAAGTAGTGGGAGAAATACCCAGGAGCTATTAAGTGATCGTGATGGGTGATATGAACGGAAGAGTAGGCACTGGTCTTGAGGACGACATAATGGGTTGTTATGGAGTACCAGGAGAAAATGATAGTGGGAATCGACTAAAGGGTATGTGAAAGAGAGGAGGTTGTGCATTTGTAATTCATATTTCAAACACAAAGATGCACATAATTATACACGGTATAGAGGAAACGGGGATCGTGTTGAAAGAAGCCTGATTGATTACGTGCTCGTGGAGAGGTCGATGATGGGAATGGTTGCTGATACGAGGGCTGTAAGAGGACGATGTGGAGGTCTGTCAGATCATATGATTGTGGTATGCAAGATCAAGCTGAGAGGAGTGAGGTGGATCAAGAGAGAAAGGAACAATCAGGGAGAAAGACTGAAAGTTGAGAAGCTGAAGATCAAAGAAATGGCAGATGATTACAGGACCAAAGTAGAGGACGAGTTAGAATCAGTGAACTGGAATGAATTGGATCTGGACAGCCTGTGGAAAGCATATATGGACTGCTTAGTTAGGAATACTAAATTGGTGTGTGGTGTGGCAAGAGTATCAACAAAGAAGAAAGGTACGATATGGTGGGATGAGGAGGTTAAGAGAGCAGTGGAGGAAACGAGGAAGAAGTGGCTAAAGTGGTTACAGGATAGGGGTTCAGTTGAAATAAGAACTGAGTATATCGAGAGCAAGAAGCACGTAGAGACTAGTGAAGAGGATAAAGAAGGGGGTAAATGATGATCTGGGAAGAAAAATGAATGCGAACTACTCTGAGAACAGGAAGTTATTCTGGAAAGAGGTTCGGAAATGTAGAAATGAAAGCGGAAAGAAATGTGATGGTGTGAAAGATGCAGGTGGTAGGTTACTAACCCATGGAGATGAAGTAAGGACCAGATGGAACGAATATTTTGAAAGTCTGATGAATGGGAATAGAGAGAGCAGAGCGGCTGTAAACATGATACGTTTTGGGGGTGTGCAGAGAAGGAATGCAGTGCCAGGAAACGTGACCCTCACAGGTGATGAGTGCTGTGAAGCGGCTGAAAAATGGGAAAGCAGGTGGGGCTGAGTAGGTGTATGCAGAGATGATTAAATGTAGTGGAGAGAGAGAGGAATGAAGTGCTTGCTGGAGATGTGTAAGAAGGCATGGATGAGTGAAACTGTGCCTGCAGAGTGGAAAAAGACTGTGATTGTACCCCTGTACAAAAATAAAGGTGAGCGAAGTGAGTGCAAGAATTATCGTGGCGTAAGTTTATTCAGTGTGGCAGGGAAGGTATATGGAAGAATTATTATAGAGAAAGTAAGAGAGATATCAGAAGTCCTAGCGAGTGATGAACAGGATGGGTTTGGGAGTGGCAGAGGATGTGTGGATCAAGTATTTGCAGTGAGACAGATAGCAGAGAAGGCTTGTGTGCAGGACCATAAGGTGTTTATGGCATTCATGGATCTGGAAAAAGTGTACGACAAAGTAGACAGAGAGGGATTGTGGAAAGTTTTGTGCCTGTATGGTGTAGATGGTA
Organism: Coenobita brevimanus; assembly: GCF_032717465.1. Classification (NCBI taxonomy): domain Eukaryota; kingdom Metazoa; phylum Arthropoda; class Malacostraca; order Decapoda; family Coenobitidae; genus Coenobita; species Coenobita brevimanus. The sequence goes on along the minus strand of NC_137014.1, from coordinate 16,131,798 downwards.
AGCTGCTAGGTGCTGTCAAGAGTTTTTAAGATGGTAGCGAAGCATGTGTAAGGGTTAATGGGCATCTAAGTGAATGGTTCACGATCAGTGTGAGCGTGCGACAAGGTTGTGTGATGTCCCCATGGTTGTTCATATATATATATATATATATATATATATATATATATATATATATATATATATATGTATAGATAGATAGATAGATTGATAGATATAGATATACTGTATATATATATTGTATGTATATATATATATATATATATATATATATATAGAGAGATATAGAGATATATAAATATATATATGGATGGGGTGATGAGAGAAGTAAAAACACCAGTAATAGAGAAAGGGATGGCGTTGGTAATGAATGGTGATAGATGGAATATCTCAAATTTGTTGTAAACTGATGATGCAGTACTGCTTGCAAGTACCGGACAAGAACTTGGTAAGCTTGTGCAGAGTTTTGCTAATGTCTGTGAGCGTCGTGCCTTGAGAGTATATGTAGAGAAAAGTGATGGGTATTGAGAGAGAAGGTGACTCCCATTGTGATGTCACTGTGAATGGAGTGAGACTGGAATTGGTGAGAGAGTTGAAATACTTGGGTATAGTGATAGAAAAGAGAGGAAAATGTGCAAAAGAAGTTGAAAGTAGAGTGACACAAGGACGAACAGTAGGTGGTGCAATGAAGGCCTTGATAAGAAACAGGGGCTTGAGTGTTGCAGCTACACGAGGCTTACATGAGGGAGTGTTAGTGCCAACTCCAACATATGGGTGCGAGACTATGGTGTGGCATGAAAATGAAAAGTCAAGAGTAACAGTAGTGGAGACGGGACCGCTGAGGAATGTAGTGGAGTACAGAGGGTGGATAGCATACGAAATAATGTGATTCGTGAAAGGTGTAGAGTGATGAAGTCGGTGGACACCAGAATCGAAGGGAGTGTCCTGAGATGGTATGGTCATGTGGAAAGAATGGATAACAATAGAGTGGTGAAAAAGGTATTCCTGAGCGAATCTGAAGGAAGGAGGAGGCGAGGTAGGCCAAGGAGAAGGTGGAGAGATGTGGCGGATGAGTGTTTGAGGAAGAGAGGTTTGGAAGTCGGTGAGGCTAGGGAACTGACAAGAGATCGAGCTGGCTGGATGAATGTTGTGAGGAGAAGTGTATGATCGGGGATTTTGGCATAGCAGCGTTCGGATTAACTCGATGGGATACGTTTGTGTGAAGCTGCAGAATGTGGTGAATGTTTTTGGCGTATCCGCTAGAGCCAAGATTCCGGGGGCTTGAATGATGAGTGAATGGAAGCATGGCCTGTTGGATGGGCAAGTTTGTGTTGTCTGGACGTTGCTACTCCTCACCCTGCCCTTGGGTGGGAATGGAGGTCCGGATGATGATGATGATAATGATGATGATAGATGATGCTCAATGCAGAGTATGAGTAACCTCACTCCGTTCTGATTTGCTTTGCCTATTGCATGTCTGCCAAGAACGTCTACCAGAGTAATTTGTCTTTCTCAGTTCTGGCACTGAAATCACCCAACAACAAGAAGAGGTGCCAAGGCACAGCAAGCCCGTCCCTGACAGTCATTTTAGTGCTGACGTATAAAGACAACAGGATATCCAGTCTAAGATGTCACTTACCAAAGCTGGAGTAATCTGGTGTAAACTGACGATTTTATGCCCATTTGAAATTTTAGGCCCGACACACCTGACAATGGCCCCCCTACCGCTAACGGGGGTGACCCTCCTGATGTAATGAGGCATGTTATAGGATGCAGATTTGAAAGATGCACCGTTAGGTTTTGGTTTCATGTCTCTATGACAAATTTGAAAGGAGTTATGGAGAAAAAATAAATAAATTTTGGGGGCTTATAGCCTGGGCCTTGGCCCAGTTTGGCCCCAAATTTAATCAGGTGATCAGAAGGTCATAGCCCATCATCCCTGTAATTTTAGTCAAAATCACACTAGTAGTCAAAATCACACTATGCTGTACTGTAATTTTTAGCTCGTGCGCTACTTCGTTTGTGCCTGCTTGTCAGTTCATCAGTATCAATGAAGGTTCGTACATGCCATGTCACAATTGTAAATAGAGGTAAAGTATATACAAGATCATATCAGAAAATGTTTCCATTATGCATTGTGTGTGTGTGTGTGTGTGTGTGTGTGTGTGTGTGTGTGTGTGTGTGTGTGTGTGTGTGTGTGTGTGTGTGTGTGTGTGTGTGTGTGTGTGTATTCTTAGCTATTAGGTGTGATCCCAAACTCAGTGGATCTAAGAACATCTTAAGTGAACTTCAGGCCACCTTAAAGCACCTGAAGTGATTCCAAGTGGACCTAATTTTTCATGAAGTGAAGGCAGTGGGGCAGAGACGATCTAAATGGACATGAATGTAACCGATTTGGCGTGCATGGATCTTAAGAAACCCAATTCAACCTGGTTCCTTCTATCTGAACCTAAAAGTTACATTATTACCTTTAGTCTCTACATTCCCTATGCAACAGCTTACCTGAAATTAAGAAAAAAAAAGTGTTTATATAAGAAAAAATACACCCATCATCATCCTCAACATCAAATCATCATCATCCACAGCAGCAGCAGCAGCAGAAGCAGAAGCAGCATGATAATTTTTTGTCTATCTAAGGATGTGACTCAAGATTCAGAAAAAAGGCAAGATAAAGTAAGGAACTAGGAAAACTATCAACATCATGCAAAGTTAAGTCTAGTGTGAATCTGTGGTTAGATACTGCAATCTCGGCCAGACTTGGAGTCATCTTCATGTATGAAGGAACACAATACATGTATACAGGGTATCCCATGATAATGTGAAACTTCAAGGTTATTCTTAAGCTAACTTTTAATTACCGCTATATCATCAAAAATCCGATTCTCATCCGGTAGGAAGCAGCGATTACTTATTTCTTTATGGGAGAAAATAATCTCTCATATTTCATCCAGATGGCTACTAGTAAATTTAGTTTAAAAACGAGTGAGAATTTGACCAACCTAGATAATGCACTTTTTTACATAGAATAATCCCAAGAATAACCACCTGAATTTTTTCAAACGTTTCGTGGAGCACTATGGACAATACACACACACACACACACACACACACACACACACACATCTATATCTACTGTATATCTATATCAATATCTATATCTAAAATCTCTCTCTCTCTCTCTCTCTCTCTCTCTCTCTCTCACTCTGTGTGTTTGTGTGTGTGTGTGTGTGTGTGTGTGTAATTTATTTATTTATTACAGCACGTAATATAAACCCCTTCATATGATGTCTTTTATGCATTATTCTTTATACTACCATCAGTCATGTAGACCAGGAGGCAAAACTGGCCTGGTTAAGAACAGTCTCCATAAACCTCTACGCCACCAAAGGATGTTACTAAGCTGAATCTCGTCATTTGGCGGGCCCATAAATATATATATATATATATATTATTATTTGAACTATCAATCTTGCAATCAATGAACTTAAAGAAAGCAGACACTATATAGCACCAATAGGTTATAGGAAATAAAATATGATGAGGGGAAGACGTTGCAACGCTATGCCGTCCCTACAACACACGAGGATTCAATCATTGTTAAAAGCCAAAGCAAAGTTATCTATGAACCACAGGCATAACGAAGTCAACCATTCAATCTGCGAACGTTGAGAGAAAGAGAGAGAGAAAGAGAGAGAGAGAGAGAGAGAGAGAGAGAGAGAGAGAGAGAGACAGACAGACAGACAGAGAGAGAGACAAGACACTTAAAAGCATGTAAATTATTTTGAAGAAAAAAAAAAAGATGCAGTGTATACAATTGTACCACTGATGGTGCCGTCCCTGCAACACATGGGAATTTGCTAGGTAAGGGATAAAACTAGATTCTAAATACGCTAGGTCGTAAAAAGATTATCAAATAACGATTGTATATTAAGTATGTACACATTCTTCAAACAGAAAGCTAGCTACATGGATCATTATTTAGGGAATACCTACTTTACTTGATATTTCTGAACTGTTTTCCGCGTCATGATTACAAGACATGCAAACTAGGTCTAATCATCGTGTATTTTTTTCAGAAGGATAATCTAGTTGACTTTGATGTTTCTTGGGACAATGGTTTCCATATGATGGTTGGCAGTTAAACAATATATTTTGAAAAGATTCCCGAGGCAGCAAAGACAATTGACCGCGTCTGCTGTCCCCAACACGTCTGTGGTCGCGGACTCTTAACCCCCTGTTCACTTTGGCCCCTCACTCTGCTCCTCCCTTCCACCAAGTATCACCATCCCTACCAACTATACAAAAATTACCACCGTGTCTATCCCTACTACCACACTCGTCAGCTTTTTTTAACTATTATCGCCTCCGTCATTGCACTCCTCACCAAGTTCACTGCTTACGAGCGAGGGCGAAGCCTCGCAAGTCTCTCGTCAAGTAGTGGCATTTCCTCACATATGAGAGGCCCAACCCTGCCCGACCGTAACGCTTTTGAGAAGCTTATACCTCAGCAACCACAGGGCCGATCACTAAGTGGTTTGCACCATATGATAGCCTGATTTTTAAAAATTTGTTTTTGACATGTTTCATCAAACACCGGCGGTGCACGTGGCACGTGACACGCGCCAAATGCAGCATGTCGAAAATCTTCAAAATAGGGCCACAGGCTATACAGTTTGTCGTAAAGGCATGAAACTTGGTAGGTAGATAGCCATCAGTATACTCTAGGCATCCTCGGGGTGTAAGGCGACATTTCAGTGCTTTCTAATTTAAATGGCCTCCTTCGTACCTGCCGACAAAGGCGTTTTACCGATACTACACAACCAACAGCACTATTACTTGTCACCATCATTTTTTTTTTTTATTAACAACAATGTTTTATCAGCTCGATTACATTTCCATCCTTTTTTACTAGCACCACCAGAGTTACCACCATCCCCTCTATTTCCATCCTTACTCTAGTCACCATCCACACCACAACGATCATCCTTACCACAACTACCACTCTCAACGCCGCCACCCAACCCCAGCGTCACCATTGTCACACTCACCACCGTAGATCCGTATCTGACACCACTACTTCCAGACATACCCATCGACCACAATCTCCTTTACTAACCATGCCCACCATCAACCATCTCACAAATCGTTTCGATATCTTCGCGTTGCCGTCACAACTCTCCCCCCTCGCTTTCTTCCTTCAGTGTCCTCGGGTAGATGCATATGTGCCATCTCTCTTCTCACTTCATATTTTGCTGCTGCCAGCTACAGGCATGCTCCTCCTACACCACACCCACACCAAACTTCCCCACACTTACACCCACGAAGTTCCCCACAAGCCTACACCACATCTTTCACCCACTCCCACACCATTTACACCTCAACCAGTCAGGCACCACATACCCACAACACATCAGTCGTCACAACATTCGCCTTACATTTATCTTCGCTAACACACACACACACACACACACACACACACACACACACACACGTTAAATCTGAATACAACATAATCTCGAGTTCAACAGTAGAATAAATTTTACAAATTTACATGACTTATTAAACAGATTTTGAAAAAGCGGTATTGGTACATAGCATGCCAAATAAAGATTAACTGGATATCAAGGTAAGCACTGTAGCACGCTAATGATGTACTTGTAGTTATATTCATGATACTTCCAGATCAATTTATTTAACTTAGAATGGACGTCTTTTTAACAGAAAGATTATTCAGTGCTATATCTAACCCCTTCTTTTTCAAACGTTCCCTTCATGCAGATTAAAATTGACTCGCGGCAGCATTAATGCAACTGAAAATCAAATTGCCTAAGCCGAGTAACCAATGGCTGGGCTGGAGAGAACAAATATAAAATGAGTCCTCAGAACAACTGAGTAAAGGCGAGTGATTAATCGTTCGACCCTGAGTGGTAGCGCGTGAAAAATGATCCCCATCTTCCTCTCACAGGTATACACACGTGGACAACATCCGGTCGGAACGCCTTATCCAGCCAGTCCACCAGGCGTCAACCTGGTATTATTGTTACCACCCGTCTCAATAAATGGGCTCATGCTAAATACAAAATTGGGTTCTCACTTGGAGATGTCAAATATCAACTGAACATTTAGGTAAATCGTCTTCCGGTAAAAAAAATTCTTCAATCATCATACTGATCTTTGTAGCAATGTTTTGTGAGTGTGTGTGTGTGTGTGTGTGTGTGTGTGTGTGTGTGTGTGTGTGTGTGTGTGTGTGTGTGTGTGTGTGTGTGTGTGTGTGTGTGTGTGAACATTAAAATGTATTTTCCTCGAAAGACAATGGGATCCAGTGCCAAGAAAGGAATATGACCCCTAAAACAATTGCACGAAAGGAAGAGTGTGAAATAAAATACAGAGATTTAAAAAACATGTTAAGAGGACTCTGTCTGTCTGTCTGTCTGTCTGTCTGTCTCTGTCTCTCTCTCTCTCTCTCTCTCTCTCTCTCCACCCACTTTTCCTTCCTCCCTCCGTCCTTCCTCCAGCAATTCGTTTTCATGTTCTCCCTCATTCCAGGGCTGGCTTCCTACGTACCTACCGATCCTACCTATCCATTTATTTCCAGGTTTTAATTGCTCCCTCTCTCCCCTTTTCCATCCTTTCTTACCTTCTCAACTTTCAATTCTTCCTTCCTACCTACTTACTAACGCTTACCATCCAGCCCTTCCCAGCTACCTACCAACCTCCATCCAGCCAGTACTACCTACCTATATACTTAGCTACCCACTTCCATACAGCACTTTGTACCTACGTACTTTACTTTCTTCACCAAGCTCTTCCTGCCCATTTTCTCGCCTATCCCCTTACACCCAACACCCTCTACTTATTTATTTACCCACTGTTCCCTGTCAAGCCCTTCCAACTTATTCCATCCCTTTCACCTTCCCTCCTTTAATTTTCCCAGCTAATTCCTCCCTTCACCCCTTTCTCCTTCCCTCTTTCTCTCTCCCACCCTTCCTTTCCAGGTCTTCCTCCCTCCATCTCTCAAGTCATCCTCCCTCCTTCCCTCTCTTCCTTCACCTCTCCAGCCGGACCCTCCCTCCTTTTGTTCATTCCACGATCTATCCAACCAACACCTTCCTGCTTTCATTCCCTCGCTCCACCTCTCCAACCAAACCCTCCCTTGTGCAGTTCCTTCCACCATCTGTCCAGCAGAACTCTCCTTCCCTCACAGCCTCCACCTCTCCAACCTAGTCCTCCCGCCTTTTGTTCCTTCCACCAACTCTCCAGCCAAGCCTCTCTCCCTTCCGCCTTCCCTCCACCTCTTCAATCAAACCCTTCCCCTTGTTGTTCCTTCCTCCATCTATCCAGACAATCTCTTTCTCCTTGCCTTCCTCCCTCCATCCTTTCTTCAGGGTAACACATCATCATCATCTTTATCATCATCATACGAACCTCCTTTCCCAACCTAGGGCAGGGTGAGGAGTAGCAATGTCCAGACGGCCCAAACTTGCCCAATCCATTGGGCCACGCTTCCATTCACTCATCATATATATATATATATATATATATATATATATATATATATATATATATATATATTGAACAACCATGAGGACATCACACAACCTTGTCGCACGCCCACAATGATCGTGAACCATTCATTTAGATTCCCATTATACCTTACAGTCTTCACTACCATCATAAACACTCTTGACGGCACCTATCAGCTTACCATCTACACCGTTCATGCGCAAAACTTTCCACAATCCTTCTCTGTCCACTTTGTCGTATGTTTTTTCCAGATCCATGAATGCCATAAACACCTTATGGTCCTTCTCACAAGCCTTCTTCACTATCTGTTTCACTGCAACTATTTGATTCACACATCCTCTGTCACTCCTAAAGCACCCTGTTCATCACTCACTAGGACTGATGATATCTCTCTTACTTTCTGTATAATAATTTTTCGATATACCTTCCCTACGACACTCAATAAACTTATGCCGCGATAATTCTTACACTCACTTCGCTCACCTTTATTTTGGTACAAGAGTACAGTCACAGATTTTTTCACTCTGGTGACACAGTTTCACTCATCCATGCCTTCTTACATATCTCTGACGCATGCACTTCATTCCACTCTCTCCATTACACTTAATCGTCTCTGCATACACCTACTCAACCCTACCTGCTTTCCCATTTTTCAGCCACTTCACAGCACTCTTCATCTGTGCGAGTGTCACGTCTCCTGGCACTGTATTCGTTCTCTGCACACCCCCCAAATCAGTCATGTTTACAGCCGCTCTGCTCTCTCTATTCCCATTCATCAGGCTTTCATAATATTCTTTCCATCTGGTCCCCATGGGTTAATAATCTACCACCTACATTCTTCACACCATCACATTTCTTTCTGCTTTCACTTCTACATTTCTGCACCTCTTTTCAGTATAACTTCCTATTTTCAGAGTAGTTTGCATTCTTTTTTCTTCCTATATCATCATTTACCTTCTTCGTTTTTCTGTTCACTAGTCTCATTACGTGCTTTTTGCTCTCAATATATTCAGTTTTTAATTCAACTGAGCCCATGTCCTGTAACCACTTTAGCCACTTCTTCCTCTTTTCCTCCACTGCTCTCTCAACCTCATCATCCCACCATGCCGTACCTTTCTTCTTTGTTGTAACTCTTGCCACACCACACGCAGCTTTAGCATTTCTAACTAAGCAGTCCCGATATGCATTCCACAGGTATCCAGATCCAGTTCATTCCCATTCACTGATTCTTTCTCCTTCCCTACTTTGGTCCTGTAGTCATGTGTCATTTCCTTGATCCTCAGCCTCTCAACTTTCAGTCTTTCTCCCTGACTGCTCCTCTCTCTCTCCTGGTCCACCACGTTCCTCTCATCTTAATCTTGCATACAACAATCATATGATCTGACAGACCTCCACATTGTCCTCTCACGGCCCTCGTATCAGCAACCATTCCCAGCATCGACCTCTCTACGAGCACATAATCACTCAGGCTTTTTTCAGCATCATCCCTGTTCCCTCTATATCATGTATATATATGTGCATCTTTGTGTTTGAAAGACGGGTTACAAATGCACAACCTCCTTTCCTGGCACATATCCTTCAGTCGCTTCCGATTATCATTTTCTCATGGTACTTCACTTCAACCCATTATGTTTTCCTCCGAACCAGTGCCTACTTCTCCGTTCATATCACCCATTACAATCACGTTATAGCTCTTGAGCATTTCTCCCACTACTTCATCCAGCTCATCCCAGAACCTGTCTTTCTCTCACTCCTGTCCTCACACAGTGCATACGCTACAATCACTGCCACTTTCACCATCTCAAACTTGAACTTGACATACATATAACTTCAACTGAGACATTTGTGGTTTCTCATTCCACTCTACGACACCTCTTTCATCAACAAAACAACTCCTTCCTTGTATATTCCTCACCCATTTCAGCCCGATCTTCCACATTTCACACCCTCCCACTCCTCCACTTCACACCCTTCCATTTTTGTTTCACACAATGCTATCACGGCATATTTAGCACTCTTGAAGATATTCACCACTTCCATCCTGTTGCTCTCCTCATTCACATCTCTCACATTCCACATGGCCATGCGAATCTGCCCATATGGTTGGGGCCTTGGGCAGGTATTGGGCCCTCCGAGGCTTTCTGAAACAACTCTCATGGTGGAAACAACTGTTATGGTGGATGAGAGCGCCCACCTTCCACTCAGTGGAGAGATGAATTGTGATCTCTACGCTGTGTTACAAGCCAAATGGTTTCCTGTACCCAGAAAACCATTTACTACGTTGGGTGGTAATCATATAACCGGGGTTTTTGGCAGGGTAAGTGTCCCCCTTATTCCCCTATCCAAATCACTCAATCACAGCAGTTCAGGGTAACACCCATGGTACAATTCTACGTGCCTAAATCACCTGACAATATCGTGTGTGTGTGTGTGTGTGTGTGTCCAAATGGTAGTTCTTTAAGACAGAGGAAAGTAGTTCTTCGAAAAGGGCCAGGAAACGAATATAAAAAAAAACTATTGAGAAGAGGAAAAAGATAGGGGTAGGGATGGCGGTAAAATGTGATGATGATGATGACGATGATGACGAGGAGGAGGAGGAGGAAGAAGAGGAAGCGAAGCAGGAGTGGGAGGAGTAGGACGAAAAGGAGACGACGACAATACGTGAAGAGAAGAGGGGGAGAGAGAAGTGAAAAGTGGAGGAAGAGAGGGAACTTAAGTAGAATTAAAGTGAAGGCGAGGAAAGGAAAGAAGTACTAGGCATGAGGATGGAAGAGGGTGCAGACAAAGGGAGATGGAGATATGAGAGAGGAAGAAAGGGAATACGTAAGGATGAGAAAGGAAGCAAGAAAAGTTGCTCAATCTATATTTCCGTCTACTTATGACCTCCAGTATTTCAAAGGCAAAATGACGAGGCACCTCGAAATGAACAGGTCATGATTTAACTTACTTCCTTTAATTATTTTGGTTTCTCTTAAAGAACAACTTTAAAGGTTTTTAGGCTTTGTTTCTACTTTTTCTTTAAATAAAAATAAAACAGTTTTGACCTATTCTTAGTTCAGTAATATCGTCCGTCCTTAGCTTTACTAAAATGCTATGGTTGCTTAGGCCCTGAAAGGGTTCTGTGACGTATTTTCACATTTCATTCTATCTGCTGTACCTCCGTAACACTTAATTCAGAATAAGAAAAACTTGCCATATTGAATGGATAAACATTGGCTGTATGTATTTTGAAAGCTAAGGAAAATCGTCTAGAGAGCAAAGACGAAATGAAGAATATCTCATCTGACTGAAGAGATTAAATGCGGCAGTTTTAATATTCATGTTCCTGTGATTCACTCAGGAGAATGAAATCGTGCGGCGTTAGCTGGAGTTACACAGGGGACAATGGAACTGTGAAGGAGTTAACAGTACCAGTATTAACACCCAGACTTTTACGACTTACTCTCAACAGCATGAAACTATCCGGCGTAAGGTGGAATAAATACGACAGAGACGCTACTAAGGAATAAGGAAAACGATATGAAAAGAAATGAGAAATGTCTTTGAGAAGAAACATGAAAAGAGAGCAGGGAAAGCCCACAGATAAAAGGGAAGGGGAAGGAGAGAAGAGAGGGAGGGAGAAGGGGGAAGAGAGAGTGGAAAGAAAAGAAAAGAAAGAAAGAAAAGGGAAAGGAATGAATGAAACGAGGGAGGAAAGATAAGGAAGATAAAAGAAGAAAGAGAGAGAGAGAGAGAGAGAGAGAGAGAGAGAGAGAGAGAGAGAGGACAGAATTAGGGGGGGAGGGAAAAATAAAGGAGGGATGAGGAAAGGAGCGGAATACAAGAAAAAAGAAATACCCCCCCCAAAAAAGAAATAAGTAGAGGAGGAGAGGAGGGGGCAGGAGGGAAGTGGGGGGGAGAGGCGTGGGTATTAGGGTTGGAGTAGGAGGGCAATGGTGGAAAGTGTTGTCCAAATATGTGGGCATCCTAAATGCGAAGAGGAAGGGGAAGGGGATTGTGAAGGAGGACGAGGAAGTGGAGGGGGAGATGGAGGGAAAGAGTAGGGAAAGTTGAAAGGGGATAGGGAGACGAGGCAAGTTTTGGTTAGAAGAGAGAGAAAGAGGGAGAGAGAGGAATGGGTTTGAATAAGGTTTGAAAGAAAGGTGGATGGGAATGAGAAATGATAATGTATAAATATTCATCAGAAATGGGAAGGGAGGAAAAAAATATAAAAGTTTACGTAAATGAATGATTTGTATAAGATGGAGGGGAAAAAAAAACTGTGTAAAATGAATGTAATATAATTTAAAAGTATATATACACATGGTAAGGTTTACGAAAGGTATTAGGGAAGAGAAAGGACCATGTATATAAAATGTGTGAAAGACACTAGGGAAGGTGGCCAAGAGTATATGAGAATGGTTAAAGAAATGTATGAAATGTACGTTGGAAGGGAAATTGAAATATATAAAAGAAGTTATGAAGGTAAAGCGAACGAAGAGAGAGAGAGAGAGAGAGAGAGAGAGAGAGAGAGAGGACGGAGTAGAGGGGGTATGAAAGATGAGTTGAACATACACGAAGCAAGTAGGGAGTAAGAGGGGAACGAATTTAACAGAGTTTAGAAATTACAGAAACAATGAGGAATGTGTGATGAAAGTGCATAAAGTATACAAGTGCCTGGCGGCCCTATTGAACCGCTCAGCACTCACTCAAATGACAGCCGTTTCTTGATCGCCCTTGTCTTTGCTAGAAACCAGCGATTAATGCATCGATACAGGAGCAAGCGCTTCGGACCCATAGTTTGTTCCGGCAAACAATGGGAATAATTAGGGGTCAAAACACCCCGTTAGAAAATGTAAATTGACACGAAATTGAAACAGGCCAATCTGTGATCCTATTGCAACTATCCTGCCAAGTTTCATCGAAATCCTTTTTCCAGTTTCGGCTGCAGTACACACACACACACACACACACACACACACACACACACACACACAGTTATAGTGTATAGGGATCTATATATTTGCTACCCCTGGATGACTGTATTCAACTTGAAGACCTTCCTTTACAATGGCGGTAGATGCTGACCAGCATCTTGACATCTCAGTCTGTTGCTGACTGACTGAATGACTGAAATGCAAGTAAGTGAGATATCGAACTACAGTGCAATCGTATTCTCCCTAAAGTTTTCACCTGATACAAACTTGGGAAGAGGTCTGAGGATCAGCCAAGGGGGTTACCATAGTTCATTTTTTTTTCCTTTTTTAAGACAAACAGTTCGAAAATCAAGGTCACATGGCAGGATCAGCTTAATGTTTTGATCCGATTTTCACCCAACTAGACTGAATGATTGTGGGTACAGCGAGAGCCAATGGGAGTTGACTTTGAGAACATCGGATGAAAGTTACAGGGGTAGGTAAAATTTCGACAGCTGTGTGTGTATGCATTAAGTTAAAGCTGTTTAGATATGAACTGGACCAAACATGGTGGAGGGCTTGGGTACCTGATTAACATTTTTATTAAAGAACATTAGGTTAAAGGTCAAGGTCACATGGGAAGGTCAACTTAAATAGTTTGTACTCGATCTGATCAAACCTGACGGAAGGGTTCAGGGTAGGGCAAGGATTAAGGGATTCCATTTTCAAAACAACAGTCATAGGTTATGGTCACAAGGCAAGGTCAAAGGTCGACCTGTGAGTGTTGAAGTGTACAAGTATTTACTAATGGCTGTTAGTGTGAATTACGCTAGCTTGCACTAGTTTTATTACTCTTGCTAAACTCATCCACAAAATTCACTCAGCTTGGAAATTCTCCATCCGGAGAGGCTAGGAGAATGGGTGATTAAAGTGCAGAATATCTGTCTTGAGCTTCTTGTTATTGCTGTTGTTGTTGTTGCGGTTGTTGTTGTTGTTGTTGTTGTTGTTACTCTTGTTGTCGTCTAACTCCCATCTGATGGAGAATCCAGTGGAGTACAGGCTGAAACTGCCTTACTGCAATCCACCATACTCCTTTCAGAGGCAAGCTAATGAGTTGAGAGGCGCTTGAATAACCAGGCAACTCTGTTAGAGTATATTAGTACCAGCGAGTGAGGGTGTCCCTCTCCACCACCCCACTCTAGTGTTGTTGTTTCCAAATGATTGTATTCAGCATTAACGCTGTGGACTCTAGTAGGAAAACTGATAAGAGAAAGAGGAAAGAGACCGACGAATGTATGTTGAAAATGCACAATGCGTAAAGAAAGTTTAATGCATAATCCTTAAAGCAGGATTAAGTCTTACTTATAGTTCACCCTTGTCAACGGCAAAACACTTGATTTACCTTGAGAATGGCCTCTTTACAGATTCAGCTGAAATATGTTTTCATATGACCACAGGAGAGAGAGAGAGAGAGAGAGAGAGAGAGAGAGAGAGTAGGGGGACGGAGGAGAAAATGTTGAAAAATATAGACAGTGTGTGAAGAGTAATGAAGGGGAGGGGGGAGTATGGGGGAGGTGGAGACAGGAGGCGTGAGAGGAAATGGAAGAGAGGGAGGAAGACGGGAAGACAGAGAGAAGGGAGAGGAGGAGGGAGGGAGAGAGGGAAGGTGCTGGAGTGGGAGAATGATGAAGGAGAGACAAAGTGACAGGGAAGCCATCCATCACTTAGCATCTCAGAGTCGCAAGTTCCATTTTTACACTTCAAAACAGTCCCCATTCTCTCCTTCACCCCCACCTCTCTCTCTCTGTCTCTGTCTCTGTCTCTCTCTCTCTGTCTCTGTCTCTCTCTCTCTCTCTCTCTCTCTCTCTCTCTCTCTCTCCGCATGCCATTTTATTGTTTTTGTTTCCCTGCTACCCTCCAAGTTACCAGGCGAACAGCATCGATACTACCACATGTAATAATAATAATTATAATAATAATAGTTGTTATTATTATGATTATTATTATTACTAATTATTATTATTATTATTATTATTATTATTATTATTATTATTATTATCATTATTATTATTATTATTATTATTATTAATAGAAGAAGAAGAAGAAGTAATAGTAGTAGTAGTAAGTGGGGGCGCTAGCCATCCACTCACCCGATATAGTGCTGCTCTCGGGTGTCTCCCCTTTCTTCTGTTCCCCCCTTCCTCTTCTGTTTTCCTTTCCTTCATTGTTTCCTCTTCCTTCTGCCTATGGGTGCCTTTACACTCCCTCTTCTGTCTCTCTCTCCTTCAGTCAATCCTCTTCATTCTGCCTATGGATGACACTACACTGAGCGACTAGCCAAATGGTTTCCTGTACACCAGGAAACAATTTACTGCGCTGGGTGGTAACCATATAACCAAATTTAGTGGGTAATTAAGGCGCTCTAATCGGATTGCGCCGGTGCAGCTTTATATCCAAGGGGTGGTTGGAATTTATTGCTCACATAACGCCACTCAGGGATGGGTGAGGCTGGTCACTCATCTTAAATGTCAGGACCAACTTGCCAAGCCCCGAGCTCCTACGCTCCCCATGGGGCAACATAGGATTGGATGATGATGGTGATGATGATGATGATGATGATGATGATGATGATGATAAGTGTTCTTCATTATTATATTATATCATAATAAATAACAACGACGACGACGACGATTATGATGATGATGAGGAGGAAGAGAAGGAGGAGAATTCAGGCTGTATCATGTTTTCTGTATCTACTCATCGATTGTAAATGAAATGTTTTTGAATTTGTCCAAGCATCTCTCTCTCTTTCTCTCTCTCTCTCTCTCTCTCTCTGGATATTACTGAAAATGGGAACAGTTGAGTGGTACAGGAGAGGGAGAAATGTAATATCCCTTGGGAGAACTATATCCTGGAATATGGAGGTGAGAGAGGTAGGGTGAGAGAGTGCGAGGTAAAGAGAGAGAGAGAGAGAGAGAGAGAGAGAGAGAGAGAGAGAGAGAGAGAGAGAGAGAAGAAAGAAAGAGCAGAAAGGTAGAGAGTGGGGAGGTAAAAAGTGAAAGAGGACGTAGGGGGTGAATGAGGAGGTGTGGAAGTGTGAGAGTATGAAGATAAACAGGAGAGAGAGGGAGAGAGAGAGAGAGAGAGAGAGAGAGAGAGAGAGAGAGAGAGAGAGAGAGAGAGAGAGAGGGAATTTTAGACGGAGGGACTTAGGTAAAAAAGGAAAAGGCAGTGATGTTGAAGGAGGGAAAGGTGTTATACACGGGAAGTAATGGGTGGGGGAGAAAGAGGTGGGTAAAATGACAAGGGAGGTAGCTGGGGAAGGAAGAGAGAGGCAGCAACAGAATAAGGAAGAGGATACAATGAACAGACAGAGGATAAAGTTAGACTGGGAATGAAAATGAAAGTGAGGGAGGGAAAAGAGAGATGCAGGACGAGAGAAAGCCAAGTAAGGTATGTAGGGAGAGGAAGAGGGAGAGAAAGTGCAAGGTAGGGAGATATTATAGAGAAAAAATGGAGATAGAGTGAAGATAATGAAGAAATGGAGGGAAAACAAGAGTGAGGCACAGTGTGGATGACGAGGAAGAGTGAGGCATAGAAGGAGAGAGAAAGAGTGAGGCAGAGTGAGGTTGAGGGGAAAACAGAGAGAAAAACAGGGAGAACAAGAGGGAGGTAGAGCGGGAATGAGGGAGAGAATAAGAAGGAAGGCGATGCAAGCGGGAATCTGTGAATATGAGCGCACAGTAGGTAGGTAGATAGATAGATCGATAGATAGATAGATAGACGTAGGTAGACAGATCAACAGATAGAGATAGATAGATAGAGGTACATATAGATAGACAGGATGAACTGATACATAGAAATAAAGACGAATGGAAAGAAAAAGAACAAATAAAGTGAAAGAAAGGAAGGAAGAGAGAGAGAGAGAGAGAGAGAGAGAGAGAGAGAGAGAGAGAGAATATTGAGTGAGAGGGTATTTCGTTTTTTCTGGTGTAAGTAAGGATGTATTTAATTATGTTAGCATGTGGGTCATGGATTAGTGTTCTAAGTGTGTGTGCCTCTTCAATAATACACCTCTTCCTTTTTTATGCAAGGAAGAAGGAACCAAAAGCCAGAAGCCAGCAATATTGTTCCCTGCAAGAAAAAAAAAAAAAAAAAAAACACCTACACCCACACACAATAACTGAGAGCCAGTGTCGAGATCCATTCATTTCAAGATGCCTGGACAATCTGCGTTTGAATGACTGGAAGTTATAGGCAGTAGAAAATACAGATAGTGGAAAATATAAGACAAAACCTGTTGTATACATGAAGGACCGAGAGTATCTACTAACTCTTGCATTACAGAGGTGGACAGAAAAGAGATGAAAATTTAGTGCAAGACAAGTGCTACGTGCCCGCTGTAGTGGTGGAGGGATGCAAACACACAGTTCAGAGGAGCAGTGACCATTGTATAGCGATAGAAAAGAGACAAAGATGCAACAGTGCGGCAAAGAGAAAGAGGATGAAGGGAGCCAATAAGAGGAGGAGAGTTAATCAGACGAAATGCCTTTGACTCCACGTAGTTGAGTTGCATGTGGGGAGCCTTCCCACACACGGGAGTTGTACTCTACACAGGTGTGAATAAAACCCGTGTATAAAGTCAAAAACTGTGTGGTTTTCTTTTTTATTTTTGTGAGGAAGAAGGAACCAAAGGCAACGAGCCCGCAAACTGTTCCTTCCAATAGAAACACAAAATACAAGAGAGAGCCAAATTCAGGATCCGATCATTTCGAGATGCCTGGACACACTGCGTTTGAAAGACTGGAGATCATAGGAAGCAGGAAATACAGACAGAGGGAGACAGTTCCAGAGTTGACCTGTTGCATAAATGAAGGACTGGGAGTAGCGGTTAACTCTTGCATTAGAGAGTTGGACAGAAAAGGGATGAAAGTTTGCTGATGGACGGGTGCTACGCACCCGTCGTAGAGGTAGAGGAATGCATGAAGACAGTTCAGAGGAGCAGTGACCATTGAAGTAGCGGTAGAAAAGAGATAAAGATGCAACAGTGCAGCGAAGAGACAGAGGTTGAAGGAAGTCAGTAAGAGGAGGAGAGTTAATGTGACGAAAAGCCTTTGACTCCACCCTATTGAGAAGAGCTGTATATGGGGAGCCTCCCCACACATGAGAGTTGTACTCCACGCAGGGGCGATTAAAATCCTTGTATAGAGTCAACAATTGTGCAGGGGTAAAGAAAGAATGGATTCGGCTTAGCACACCCAATCTCTTGGAAGCAGATTTTACAAGAGATGTAATATGATCTTTCCAAGATAAGTCCCGAGTAAATGAAACCCCAAGCATGTTCAATGATGATGCAGGATTAAGCTGAATATTATTAAACATTAGTGGGTATACATGTGGAAGATTTTGTTGGGTTGATAGGTGCAAAAACTGAGTCTTTGATGCGTTAAAAACAACCAGATTATTTTTACCCCAGTCAGAGATACGAGCCAAGTCAGACATTAGGTGTGCCATAGCCTCATCCCTTGTGTGTTGAAGTAACTGCTGAGATGGACGTTGCAGGAATCGAATGGAAAGGTGAAGAGTGGAGTCATCAGAGTATGAGTGGACAGGATTAGATGTGCAGCTTAGAAGATAATTATGAATTAAAGGAAATGAGTGGACAGGATTAGATGTACAGCTTAGAAGATAATTATGAATTAAAGGAAGAGAGTTGGTGATAGGACAGAGCCCTGAGGAATACTGTTGTTAATAGATCTAGGAGAAGAACGATGGCCGTCTACAACAGCGGCTATAGAACGACCAGAAAGGAAGCTAGAGATGAAGGCACAGATAGAAGGATAGAAACTGTAGGAGGGCAGTTTGGAAATTAAAGATTTATGCCAGACTCGATCGAAAGCCTTTGAGATGTCAAGTGCAATGCCAAAGCTTTCACCAAAGTCCCGAAAGGAGGATGACCAGGAGTCTCAAAGGTAGTTTTTTTTTTTTTTTACGTGTCCGACTCTGGGCAAAGGCTGCAGGGCCTATTTCTCGGGGGCAGTGACCTATTCCGAGGCCCAGTAGTCCTCCTACACCTCCACATGTCACCATTTCGGCGCTAACACCCACCGTCCATATTGAATACATGCCAGGGCTGTCTCCTACGAGACTGGTGTATTGGTATTAGCGGGGGTATTTCTACGACATGTTGGCGGATCATCTGGTAGATCAGGAAAGTCTGCTTTTAGGAGTTTCAAATCCTTAAACTGTTCCCTGCCCCAGCCGGGATTCGATCCTGGGTCCATTAGGACTGCAGGCCGCCTCTCTACCGATTCAGCCACCGCCTCCTCCAAAGAGAAGATCGCCTGTGGAGCGTCCCTGACGGAACCCATACTGACGATCAGAAAGAAGGTTGTGATTGGAAAGATGCTTTAAAATTTTTCTATTAAGAATAGACTCGAAAACTTTTGAGATACAGGTTGTTAAAGCAATTGGGCGATAATTAGAGGGTTGGGAATGGTCACCCTTCTTTGGGACTGGCTGAAAGAGAGCAAATTTCCAGCAAGAAGGAAAGGTACAAGTTGATAAACAAAGGCGAAAGAGTTTGCCTAGGCAGGATGTAAGCACAGAAGCACAGTTCTTGAGAACAACAGGAGGGACTCCATCAGGCCCATATGCCTTATTAGTACTGAGGCCTGTGATGGCTAAAAATACATCAGCTGAAGAAATTTTAATGTCAGCCATGAGGAAGTCAGAAGGGGGAAGTGATGGAGGAACAGCACAGGAATCATCTAAGGTGGAATTGGAGGAGAAAATCTGAGCGAAGAGATCTGCTTTATCAGTAGAAGAAATAGCTACAGAGCCATCAGAGTACAAAAGAGGAGGGAAAGATGATGAGGTAAAGTTGTTAAAAAGGTTTTTGGCAAGGTGCCAGAAGGAGCAGGAAGAATTTGAGTTAGAGAGTTCAGAGCATTTAGTACGGATGAAATTATTTTTAGCAGAGTGAAGAACAGACCTAGCACGATTCCGGGCAGAAACGTATAAAAGTTGTGATTCAGGGGTGGGTTGGCTCCGGTACCTTTTATATGCCCTCTCCTTGTTGTGGAGAGCATTAGAACAAGCATGATTAAACCAAGGTTTTCGTGCATTAGTAAAAGGATATGAGAAAAGAATGTATGCTTCCATGCCCAGAGAATAACCTCCGCAATGCGTAAGGCACACCCAGATGGCTCCCGGCCATGGAAGGAATAATCATTCCAAGGAAAATCAAAGAAGTACTGTCTGAGGGCCTACCAATCTGCAGCTCCAAAGTGCCACAAACGATATTTCTTTGGAGGGCCCGCAGGCCGTACTGGAGCGATAGTACAGGTTAAGGTGATAAGGTTGTGATTGGAGAAGCCCAACGGAGAGAAAAGATTAACAGTGTTAGCTGCAGGATTAGTTGTAAGGAAGAGGTCAAGTATGTTGGAACTCTCTCCAAGGCGGTCAGGGATACGGGTAGGGTGCTGTACAGGCTGCTCTAGGCCATTAAGGATAGAATAGGTGTAGGCTTGTTCACCAGGTGGATCAGTGAAAGGAGAGGAGAGCCAAAGGTGTTGGTGAACAATGAAATCTCCTAGAATGGAGATTTCAGAGAAAGGAGAAATGGATAGGATGTGTTCCATTGTAGAAGTAAGATAGTCAAAGAATTGTTGATAGTCAGTAGAATTAGGGGATAAGTAAACAGCACAGATATATTTAGTCAGAGAATGACAGGAAAGCCGAAGCCAGATTGTAGAGGATTCAGAAGAATCGAATTCAGGAACACGAGAGCAAGATAAGTTGTTGCGTATATATACACAACAGCCACCTTTGGCTTTGAAATGAGTATAGAGCAAGTAGGAGGGTACAGAAAAGGGTCTGCTGTCGGTTGCCTCAGACAGTCTCAGTTAGAAAAAGGTGAGGTTTAGAGAAGGAGAGGTGGTGCTCAACATAGCGAAAGTTAGAGGAAAGGCCACAAATGTTGCAGAAATGAAGAAGAGAGTCAGACAGTGGTTCCAGGCATCTTGAGTCGTCACCAGTAGAGGGGCAGAAGGTGGGGGCATTTATGGTCCCCCCTTGGGGACTCCGAGGCTACGTTATTCGACGCCATTTTTTCTAAGATTTTGAAAAGGAAATGTGGTGTGTACTGTGCATGTAGTTTGGTGATGATAGTTAGAGAAACTTGTATTGGAGAGCATGCTGGCCCACTCTCTGTGTTACTGAGACACTGAAAAGTTCAGCAAAGGGGGATGGTCGGGACCAGTCCCGAGGGCTGATGAAACGGGAGCTCCAGCTCTCCCTGTCATCGGCTTTTCATCCACCTTGGGAGTACTGCCCTGTAAAGAAGGCACTGAGTATACTTAGCACATCTAATCTCATGGAAGCAGATTCTACAAGAGAGGTAATATGATCTTTCCAAGATTAATCTCCATAGACTGAAACCCCAAGACAGTTCAAGGATGATTCAGAAATGAATTGGACATAGTTAAAAATCAGAGGATATTGATGCGGCAGATTGTGACTAGTTAAAGGATGTAATATTTGAGTTTTTATGCATTGAAAACAACAAGATTACTTCTATCCCAATTAGGGATAAGAGCCATGTCAGACGTTAGGTGCGGCATAGCCTCATCCCTTAATTGCTGAAGTAATTGCTAAGGTGGTCACTGTGAGAAGTGAATGGATAGGTGAACGGTGGAGTCATCAGCGTATGAGTGGACAGGGTTTGATGAACAGCTTAGAATGTCATTGATGAATAGAAGGTAGAGAGCTGGTGATGGGACAGAGCCCTGAGGAACACCACTCTCGATAGCTTTAAGAGTAGAATGGTAGCTGTCTACATCAGCTGTAGAACGACCAGAAAAAGATAGAGATGATGACACAGAAGGATAGAAACCATAAGAGGGCAATTTGGAAATTTAAGACTTATGCCAGACTCGACCAAAAGTTTGGTAAATGTCAGGTGCAATGGCAAAGCTTTACCAGAGTCCCAAAAGAAGGGTGATCAATAGTCTGAAAGGCAGGTGAAAAGATTGCCAGTAGACAGTCCCTGGCAGAACCCATGCTTTTGATTGGAAAGAAGGTTGTGCTTAAAATTCTTTTCATAAGAATAGATTCGAATACCTCTGACATACAGGATGTTACAACAATTCTGGTGATTGTTAGAGGGCTTGCAATTGGTCACCCATCTTTGAGACATGCTGAATAAGAGCAAACATTCTCATGTCACATCACATGCTAAAACCGCCTCAAAGAAACTTGGATTATTGTACAGAGTTCATAGCTTCACTGACGAGCAGTTAGCTATAATTTATAAGTCATGTGTACTCTCAGCTAGAATACTGTTCACCCTTGTGGCATGGATGTGGAGAGGCTGCACTAAAACAACTAGACAAAATTCAGAACAAAGCTGTTGGAACTATTAACAACCCTGATAAGACAAATAAACTTTCTCCCGTACACGTAAGGAATGGTGCCTCCCTTATCTGCATTATCTTACAGATACTTTTATGCCAAATGCTCAGACGAAGTTGCATTCATTGTGCCACCTCTCCATACTTTCCCTCGTTCTACAGGGGCATCTAGCACCGCTCATGACTGGAATGTCACACAGCCATATGCAGAACTTCTATCAGAATTCTTTAATTTCCCGAATTGCATCTCTCTGGAACTCGCTTCTCCGGAGTTGTTCCCCCCCCAACTTCAACCTACAGCTGTTCAAGTCTAATTGTTACATATTTTTTTATGGAGGATGCCAGTAATGTGGTGAATGGATTATTTTTTTATTCATTTGCTTTTCCTTCCTCTATTCTGTTATTTAAAAACAAATGAGGGTAACAGGAGGGGCCCCATCAGGTCCATATGCCTTGTTAGTATTGAGGATAGTGATCACAGAAGATACATGAATTGAAAGCGCTTTAATGTCAGCCATGAAGAAGTCAGAGGGGAGGAAATGATGGAGGAAGAGCACTGGAATAATCTAAGGTGGAACTGGAGAAGAAAGTCTGAATGATTGGTTCTGCTTTATCAGTAGAGGAAACAGCTACAGAGCCATCTGTGTAGAAAACGAGGAGAGAATTATGATTAGGTAAAGTTGTTAAAAGGTTTTTGGCAAGGTGCCAGAAGAGGTGGTAAGAATTTGGGTTGGAGAGTTCAGAGCATTTAGTACGACTGAAATTGTTTTTAGCAGAGAGAAGAACAGATGCACGATTCCTGGCAGGCATACAAAATAGATAAGATTCAGGGATGGGTTGGCTCCAGTACCTTTTGAAGGCCCTGTCCTTGCTGTAGACGGCATTAAAAGGTGATTGAACGAAGTTTTTTTTCTTTTTTTTTTTTTTTTTTGCATTAGACACAGGACAAGAGAAAGGAATGTATGCTTTCATGCATGAAAGAATATCCATAGTTCACAAGGCCACTCCAGTGACTTTAGGTCATGGAAGCAATAATGACTGCAGGGAGAATCAAAGAAGTACCGTCTGAGGACCTCCCAATCAGCAGCCCAAAATGCCACAGCTGCCACTTCTTAGGAGGGTCCACAGGCCTTACTGAAGTGATAGGAGAAATTATGATTATAACGTTGTGATCAGAGGAACCCAATAGAGAGAAAGATTAACAGTGTAAGTAGTAGATTTAGTTGTATGGAAGAGGTCAGATAATGTTGGAACTCACTCAATGGTGGTCAGGGATAAAGGTAAGGTGCTGTACAAGCTACTCTAGGTTATTAAGGATAGAAAAGATGTAGGCTTGTTTGTCAGGTGGAACAGTGAAAAGAGGAAAGTGAAAGGTGATGGTGAACATTGAAATAATCTAGAACGGAGATTTCAGAGAAAGGAGAAACTGACAGGATGTAATCCATTTCAGAAGTAAGATGGTCAATCAATTTTTCATAGTCAATAGAACTGGGGGACATATAATCAGGACAGATATATTTAGTCAGAGGATGACAGGATAGCCGAAGCCAAAGAGTAGAGAATTCAGAAGATCCAAGTTCAGGAACATGAGAGCAAGGTAACACATACATATACACAACAACCATCTTTGGCTTTGAAGTGAGTATAGAGAAAGTATAAGGCTACAGAGAAGAGTTTGCCATCAGTTGCCTCTGACAGTTGAGCCTCGGTGAGTAGAAGAAGCTGAAGACCAGGGTAGGAGAGGTGGTGTTCAACAGAGAGAAACTTAGAGGAGAGGGCACAAATGTTGCAGAAATGAATATGGGGTGAGTATGACAGTGGTTCCAGGTATTTTACCTGGTCTTTGCCAATTGAGGGGTGGGTTTAGAGGACTTTCACGGACCCCCCCTCTGGGGACTCGAGGCTTGGTGCTGAGATGCCATTTTTCATAAATTTTTAATAGAAAATGTAGTGTGTAATGTGAAAGCAGTTTGATATTGACAGTATGGGGAACTTGTATTCGAGATCATGCTGGCCTACTTTGTGTTACTAAAACACTGGAAAAAATCAGCAAATGGTGATGGCCAGAAGCTAGTCCTGAGGGCTGATGAAATGGGAGCTCCAGCCCACCCAGCTCACCCTTGGGAGTACCGCCGACTGGTGCATATTGCATCACATTATCCCCTTGTTTGACATTGATGAGAATTATACTGATAGGAAGGCTATGTAAACAACATTCAAGAAAATTCTAAGATGCAAAAAGAAAAATAAACCACTAAAGAAGAGATGCGGCGAAGCCTCCTGTATCATGTGGAATATGGCCCAAGATGTGTAAAATGATTCAGTTTAAAGGTGGCAGTGTGTAGGCTAACACAGAGTGGAGTTCATGTATGTAATAGTATAATAATGTAAATATGAACTATTGCAGGGAGCATGTGGAGTTAAGTGGCAACAAATAAGAATGAGGTGGTGTTTATGTGGCTATGCTGGTATGACAGAATGGGCACCATGACATGATTTGGCCATCGAATTCGTTTTCGTTTTTGAAGGCTCCAACATGCTTGCATGCGTCGGCTTTAGTCACCCAATGGCGGCTTTCCATGCTGCTCGACCTTTGGCAACTTCCCTGTTCAGCCCATTAATCCTAACGTCACACTCAGTGACCTTGTCTCAGGTTTTTTTCGGTCTGCCTCTCGCTACCCTACCCACAACATTAACACTTCTCACTTCTGCACCCAGTTATCATCCCTTATCATCTCCACATGTCCAAACCATCTCAATCTACCTCTCCTCATCACAAAACCAATACACTCCAGTTCCATCCTATCTCTCAACTCTTCCATCGCAAACCTAGCCCCCCCAGGCCTTGCACTCAAGGATGCACAGCACATCCAAGTAATCATTGTCATTTCTGTACGTTTGAGTCTGCGAATATCCTCTTCTTTTACTGCTCATGTCTCACTATTATAGAGAATTACACTCCTAACACATGCCACATACAAAGATCACTTAGCATGGAGGGAGAGCCATATCAGTGTCAGGAGAGGCAACAGCTCCTTGAACATCTTCCAGACACTCCTCACTCTAGTCACTAAACTAGTTTCTGCCCATCTCCAGCACATAACATGTCTCCTAAATAACAAAACTCTTCCACACACTCAAGAAACTCACCAGCAAGTTTAATCCTTTCACCCCAGGCAATCTTCACATGCCCTTCCCGACATACCGCACACATGAGATCAGCATTATCTCGCAGTCTACCTCTAATACCACTACATGTTTTATGCACCTTCTTATCACAAACACTCTAATACCACTACATGTCTTACGCACCTTCTTATCGCAAAACACTGCGGAGTGAATAGAGAGTGATAGATTTACCAGCAGATGATGTATGTGGGGTGGAGGGAAACACTGTGAGATGGCGATCAAGGATGAGATAGAAGGGCATTAGGAGCGGTAGATGAGTGACTGAAGGGAAGAATCCTTGATAGCTGAGGACTGGGCAACGTCGAGGTGATTTGTTCACGGTCACTCCCTCCAGGCTTAATTTGACTGGCTGAAGATTGATAACAGAAAAGAAAATGTAATTGTGGACATAGCGAAAGACGTAAACACCATACTAAGGAGGATGTGATGGTGTAGTTGGAAGCATAGTCAGTCTGCAGGGAACAGGGCCGGGGTGTGATTAATTCTAGGCCCAACGACGTAATTCGTTTACCTAAATCTATTCTTATCAATGTTATGATATTGTGTATGTGTAGATTTGGGTAAGTTTGGGCGCTGATATTATTCATGTGTTGAGCTCCCGCCGCCAGGCGGCGCTTGAGTTGTTGTGACACTGGGGTTGGAGGGAAGGAATAAAGCATGTAGCAGACCGGCAATAATCTTCTCAATAACCCTCCATGGTTATACATCAAGGACCCAATACTACAACATGGTGGTAGTGGTGGAGCGTCTGCTATGAGGTCTGTGGGTCTGACTGTCTGGGATGTTCCTGGTGTGGTAGTTCCTGCCTGATAAGGTGTACGTGGGAAGGCGGCTGGAGGTACCGACGTCAATGGTAGGAGGATGATGCTCAAGTTTAGGCCTATTTACTGTACTGCTAATGTTTCTGGATATGGCCGTTGCTGCTGTTAGACGGATTTGGCCCAGCGAGTATTGCTGAATGCTTACGTGTTCCGCTCGAGCTGTAGGAGTGTGGGAGAACCTAGACCAAGGAGTTAGCTTAACCTAGCCTATTCATCGCCAGGATGAGCCAGGACGAAGTCACAGGACCTACTGGTACTGCAGGTGTTTTTGCTGCAGTGCCACACATTTCAACACCAGGACATCTTGATATACACTCACCTAGTATTGTTAATGACTGGAAAGTATGGAGGCAGATATTTGAAAATTATTTAATGTTGTCTGAAGCTGACAAGAAATCAGAGAAATACAGAGTTGCATTATTTGAGAACTGTATTGGACTTGAAGCTCTGAAATTCATTAACAGTCTGAAATTTGGTGCAAATGAGAACCGAAGTAAACTATGTGATATCATTCGGAAATTTGAGGACACCATTGTTGGCGAGCAGAAGGAGTTCTTTCACAGATTTAAATTCAATAAAAGAGACCAAGGTGAGGAAGAAAATACTGAGCAATATATGTCTATATTAAGGAACATGGCCAAATCTTGTGGTTTCTGTGAATGCATGCATGACAAGCTCCTAATGGACAGGTTAATTTTAGGCATAAGGAATGAAAAACTGAAGGAAAAGCTGATATCACAAAGAAAACTAGACTTACAAAGTGCTATTGACATTTGTAAAGCAATGGAAGTGGCAACTCTTCATATGAAGGAAGTCAGAGAGGCAGAAAATTTAAGTAAAGTTGTAGCAAGCAGGCAGAATGATAACTTACAAAGAGGTGGAGTAAGGAGCCAAAGTAAGAGTCACAACACTAGACAAGATCAGTTAGGCCCAGGCAGGCCAAATAGGGGTCAGTCTTACAGTTCATTTTCAAAGTACAGTCGTAATGATAAGTCTATGATGTGTAAATTTTGCTGTAAATTTCGTGTCATGATAAAGGAGAAATGCCCAGCTTGGGGCAGATATTGTAATAAGTGTGGTGTTAGAAATCATTTTGCTATATCAGAAATTTGCAATAATAGAGTAAATTATGTAAAAGACAATGGCTGTGAATCTAGTGACTCAGAGGAAAGAGTATACAGTGTTGAGACAATTTGCTCCTTGCCTTATGCTCAGAAGGGTATATTTTGCACTATGACAATTAACAATAAACCAGTGAGAATGCAAGTTGACT
Organism: Coenobita brevimanus; assembly: GCF_032717465.1. Lineage (NCBI taxonomy): Eukaryota > Metazoa > Arthropoda > Malacostraca > Decapoda > Coenobitidae > Coenobita > Coenobita brevimanus. The sequence goes on along the minus strand of NC_137014.1, from coordinate 16,104,686 downwards.
GTGGTGCTACTGTTAGTGTCTTGCCTCTAAAGTATCTGACAGGACATAAAATATCAAATGAGAGAGTAACACTGCAAATGTGGGATGGATCCAGACTGACAGTAAAAGGGAGAAGTACAATAAAGACATGTCAACCCAAAAGATGGACATGAATACTATGTAAATTATGTAGTAATAGGGGATAAAGCAGGTCTGGTTCCTCTTCTAAGTGCACAAACTGCATGTGAGATGGGTTTGATTACAGTTAATTATGAGAACTTTGAGAGTGTTCACATGATCAGTTCACCTCCTAATTTTGTTGAGAAATTTTCCACTGTGTTTGACGGTACATTTGGTTCCTTACCTGGTAAGCCAGTACACTTAACTCTCATGGAAGGGGCAGTTCCTTCAATTAGACCTGCTAGACGTATCCCAGAATCATTAAAGGATGGGGCTCGTAAAGCACTTGACACTATTCAAGGAGCGAGTAAGATAGTACCAGTAGAAGAGCCGACTGATTGGGTAAATCAAATGTCACCAGCAACAAAAAAGAATGGTGAGCAAAGAATATGCATTGACCCCCGTCCTCTAAACTCTGTATTAAAGCGTGAACATTACAGGCTACCAGTTATGGACGATGTACTGCCAAGGTTGAAGGGATCAACAATGTTTTCTGTTTGCGATTTGCAAGCAGGTTATCACCACTTGGAATTAGATGAGGAATCTAGTTTATTGACTACTTTTGCAACACCATTTGGTAGGTACAGATGGTTGAGGTTACCTTTTGGACTGAAAGTAAGTAGTGAAATCTTTCAGAAAAGGCTGCACCAAGCTCCGGAAAATCTGGAAGGTGTGTTCTGTGTAGCAGATGATGTAATAATTTTTGGTGTTCAAAACACTCATGATGTGAGAATGATGAAATTCTTGGAGAGATGCCAGGAGTTGGGGGTTAAGTTGAACCAAAAAAAGTGTCAGTTCAGGCTATCTGAGGTTGAATTCATGGGACATAAACTTAGTAGTGAGGGTCTGAAACCAGATCCAAAGAAGGTTGCAGCCATTTTAGACATGAAACCACCTACTGACAAGGAGAGTGTAGAAAGGTTCATGGGTATGGTTAATTACTTGTCTCAGTTCCTACCCAAATTGACTGAAGCAATGAGACCAATATCAATGTTAACTCACAAAGGTGTTGAATGGAACTGGAGTACTGTTCAAGACAAGGCTTTTTATGAAGTAAAAGAGCTACTAACTCATGCACCTGTGTTGGCATACTTTGACCCCGCCAAGCAGTTGGTGATACAGTCTGATGCCAGTGATAGAGGTATTGGTGCCGTGCTGTTACAACACGGTCATCCGTTATGCTACACTAGTAGGGCTCTTAGTGACACAGAATCAAGGTATGCCATAATTGAAAAGATGTTGGCAATAGTTAATGCTTTGGAAAAGTGGCATCAATTCACTTATGGCAAGGAAGTTATATGTTATACAGACCACAGGCCACTTGATACTATCTGTAAGAAGCCTTTAGAAAAGCACCAAAGCGCTTACAGTCCATGTTAATCAGGGCTCTTGCATATGATGTAGTAGTGAGATACATGAACGGTAAGAGTATGTACTTAGCTGACACCCTAAGTAGAGCATATCTCCCTGTGGATAAAAAGGATGCTATTAAGGAGTTTGAAAGGATAAATGCTGTGGGTTTCTCAATGGTAGAAGGTTGCAGGATCAGTGAGATACAACAGGCAATGATAAATGATCCTGAGATGCAAAATTTGAGATCTGTTATTGAGACAGGCTGGCTGGAACATAAGCGTGATCTGTGTCCATCTGTAACGCCATATTTCAACTTTAGAGATGAGCTTGGGGTGTCAGACGGGTTGATATTCAGAGGTGAGAGAATTGTTATCCATAAGAAACTGAGAGCTCAGGTGAAGGCTGACATTCATTTAGGTCATGTGGGAACTGAAGGGTGGTTGAGAAGGGCTAGAGATAGTGTTTATTGGTCCAACATGAATTCTGAATTAAAAGAGATGATTTCTGCTTGTGAGACATGTAGGACCTTTGAAATATCACACTCAAAAGAACCACTGATTAGTCATGAGTGCCCAGAGAGGCCGTGGAAGAAGATAGGAGTTGACATATTTGACCTAGAAGGTAGAAAATATCTTATCACTGTGTGCTACTTCTGTAACTTCTGGGAACTTGACAGACTACATGACACTAAGACCAGTACTGTCGTTAGGAAACTGAAAGCCCACTGCGCTCGCTATGGTATCCCAGATGAAATAGTTAGTGACAATGGACCTCAGCTAGTATCCTTAAACATGAAGTCATTTACTAAGAAATGGGGAATCAAACACACCACAATTTCACCATACAACAGTAAATCTAATGGTAATGCAGAGTCTGCTGTAAAAACTGCAAAGAGAATGTTAAGAAAGACAAATAAATCTGGGGAAGATCAGTATCTGGCCCTTTTAAATATAAGGAATACTCCCACACAAGGCTTGGAAACAAGTCCTGTTCAGAGAATGATGTTTAGAAGAACAAAAACTGTAGTACCCACATCTAAAAACCTTTTGCAACCATGTCTATCAGTGAATGACTCAGAAAAGGATAGGATGAAAACTCGCAAAGATAGGCAGGCTAGATACTACAATGAAAAAGCTCATGAACTACTCAACTGGCATGCGGTGACACTGTTAGGATTAAACCTGTTAGGTTAGGAGACAAGGAATGGAAGAAGGCTAAAGTGACACAGCAAGTAGGAGACAGGTCATACATAGTTAAGACCGAGGACGGAGACACATGTAGAAGGAACCGATATCACCTGAGAAGTTCAAGATAACCACTGGTGACTGACTTAGCAATGACATATGATCGTATAGCTGGAGACAATGACAATAGACAAGGGGAAGATGAACACAAATCTGTCGTGGAGACTGAACAGGAAGAGAAAGTTTCAGATCAAACGCCTTCACCTGTGAAGCAAACTAGGTCAGGACGGACAATAAAACCACCTCTTAGATGTAAGGACTATGTTACTTAGGTTAAGTTTACCATTGCTTATGTTGCACATGAGGTATCACTTGTCAGTGGAATAGTATTATATATTTATCTTTGTGTTTTCCAGTGATTGAAGGGAGTCCTGGACATGCACATTTTGTAAAAGGAATATTCAGTTACTGGTACTTCACTCTTAGCATGAACACTATACTCTAATCACGTTTCCGAAGGATACATTTGCATTTCTTAAGTTCCAGTAAGCCCATATTTTAATAAAATGAGGGGGATGTTATGATATTGTGTATGGTAGATTTGGGTAAGTTTGGGAGCTGATATTATTCATGTGTTGGGCTCCCGCCGCCAGGCGGCGCTCGAGTTGTTGTGATGCTGGGGTTGGAGGGAAGGAATAAAGAATGTAGCAGACCGGCAATAATCTTCTCAATAACCCTCCATGGTTATACATCAAGGACCCAATACTACAACAATCTACAGCTTAATTCAGCTGTTTCCTGTCGTAGTATGGAGAATGTCTGGTTGCTTATCTCGTCAGTCAGTGACTATATTTTAAATCGCAAACAAGTAATGAAGGGAAAAAACATATAACATAAGCTCTATATGCCGTGCAGCCAGACACCGTAATGACGGAGGGGTTGACTGCGAGTAAGTCGCCTCCATGCCACCCTGTCCTTCACCATCAGGTTGCTCTTCCTTGATTCCACATCGCCCTCATTCATATACATTTTAGTCCCATGACTCGATCTCATTCTCGGGCTGTCTCCTGCCATGCACCTTACCTGCATACTCCCATATTCTCCTAGTCAGTCTCTTATTCTCCATTTTCTCCACAGCATTAAAAAATGTAAAAGAAAAATTTATCTATCCATCTATTCAACCATTCATCATACAGTCCGTTTTTTGCCCGCAGTTCAATTCTGACATTTAAGGTATGGCTGACAACACTTATTATATGAGCAAGAAAACCATATCATCCCCTGGATATAAACCTTTACAGTCCTAAACTAGCTGGAGTTCCTTAGCACACTAGACCACCAGCCGCCATTTGGTTATGTCGTTACCACCAAAAGTAGTAAACAGTTCCTTGGATTACACGAAATAAGTTGGTTCATCAGCCAGTATAGAGTTAGATTATCGGCTGCACTGCATTGAATGAGTGGATGGCGAGCGCCCTGTCTTCTATATATCGCTATCACAATTTTCAAATACGGAATGTGTGTGTATATATATATATATATATATATTGTTACATAGCCTATGATTTCATCATCCTTTGTGTAATTCTAACGTACAGTATGCTGCATGTTTGATCACGAGCGTGTTCTACCTCACGACCCCCTTCTACCCTTATAGTAGAGTAAGTCGTTCTTTCTGTTGTTCAGAGCAGGAGTGTCAACTCTTTGTCCCCTATGGCTTCATTTGCGCGTCCTTCTTACAAGTTGTATCAAGCTCTGCCGGCCCCTATATAATGAGCTCAGTCTACATTAATTGCCACTTAGATCTACTCCTCATTTTGCTCACATCTCTGTCCTTCCCTGTATAGTTGTTATTATTGTGAGTGCTCAGGAAGTCTCCAGCCATCTAGCAGCTGTGTAATTTGAGTATAAGTGTTATTACATTTTTTCCTTGTACTGTAAAGCATGAGGTGTTGATTCGTAGGCCTAGTGAGGTTTTTGTGATTCATGTGTTTTTATGTCAGTCATTTTTGATAATATTTTGTATCTGTAATAATATATCTTGCATTCACTGAGTATTATTTGGTTTACTCATTTTATCAGGGCTGACTTAGATAAATTTACACATGCTAATTTTCGTGTTAATAGAGGCTATTGCAGTTACCCATATATTTGACCTGTTTTTTGCCATTACATTATCCTTATGAGTCCTGAATGTTTAGTTGTTAGTTTGAGCATTAAACTTTAACTTGTAATTTTACCTAACACTTTGTTTTGAACCTGGAACTTTGCGGGACAGTTTTCTCTGTTCCGTAACATAAATTTGGCGACCTCTTATCAGGATATTCAGGATATTATCATAAGGATATTGTTTGATATTTTGTGACTGGATTTATTCATGATGTCTACTATTACTACGCTTGATGAAGCCAAAGATTTTTTGTCAAATGTGCAAACAGTGTGTGATGTAGAAAACAGAACAAAGAATGAACTTCAGCTTGTTGCTCAACAATTGGGAATTGCAGTTCACTCTCATCATTCTAAAGATAAAATTGTTGGCATGATTAATAAAAGCTTGTTTAATGTAACTCCTCCAAATGAGCAAACGCAGATTCAAATAGCTAAGTTACAGCTAGCTCTGCAGGAGGCTCGTGCTAAGGAGGCTGAATTTCAGGCAAATGCTAAGGAGGCGGAGTCTCAGGCTCGAATTCAGGAGGCTGAATTTCAGGCAAATGCTCGTATTCAGGAGGCACAGGTACAGGCTCAGGCACAAATTGAACTTGCTAGGATTCAGGCAGACCATGAGTATCGCATGAAACGAGGTGGAACTGGATCATCTAGCTCTGATGATTTTGATGTGGCTAAAAATGTTAAACTTGTCCCTCCTTTTAATGAATCTGATTTAACTAAGTATTTTCAGTTGTTTGAGAGGGTAGCTACAGGTTTTAATTGGCCCAAAAAGTATTGGCCAGTACTCCTTCAAACTGTTCTCACCGGTAAAGCTCAAGTAACTTAAGCATCTTTGCCTCAGGATCAATCTCATAATTATGATGTAGTTAAGAGCTTGATTCTTAAGGCCTATGAGCTTGTTCCTGAAGCCTATAGAGTAAAATTTAGGACAACTTATAAGCAAGATAAGCAATCCCATGTTGAGTATGCAAAAATCAAAGAAGATCTGTTAGAGCAGTGGTTAAATTCTAAGAATGTGGATTCTGATTTTGACAAATTTAAGCAGATGATTTTGCTGGAGGACTTCAAAAGGTGTATTAATAATGATGTAAGCCTATATCTTGATGAGAAAAGAATAGATAATTTGTCTGATGCTGCAGTTTTAGCTGATGAGTATGTTCTCACTCACAAGAGATATTCTAAAGAAAAAAAGGAAAGCTGAGAATAAGTACGTTGCCTCTACTCAGAGTACAGGTAACAGGAAAGAGAATAAAGATGATGTTTCTCAGGAAGTAAATACCAGCTTCACCTCTAGATTTCAGAAAAGTAAATGTACTTATTGTAGTAAGCTTGGTCATACTACGGAGAAATGTTTCAGGAGACAGCGTGATGTGAACAAAAAGGAGTCTTTAAATATTCAGTCAATCGGTCTAGTGTCCACCCTTGAGAGTTCCCAGAATTCTTTAACTGAGTTAACTGAACCTGCTTTGAGGGGTAAATTAAATTCTCATGATGAAGCTCCTCTTTTGAGCAGTAACGTGGGTGACACTCTCAAGAGTTCATGTGCTAATTTCCTGTCTGATGGTTTTGTCAGTCCTCTGGACAGTAATGACAGGAAGTCAGTTAAAATATATCGTGATACAGGTGCTTGCCAATCCCTTATGCTGACCAGTGTTCTAGGCTCTAATGTTAATTCCTCTGATGAAACTGTAATCTTACAAGGTGTAGGGAATAATTGCTTCTCTGTCCCTCTGTGCAGAGTGAATTTAGAGTCTGGTTTTGTTAATGGTTCTGTTATGGTTGGGTTGGTTGAGACACTCCCAATGTCAGGTGTAACTTTCTTACTAGGAAATGATATTGGTGGAAGTCAAGTGTGTCCAGCTCCTCAGTTGTCTAGTGAGCCAGTGGCTGCGGCCCAGGATTGTGATGTCCCTGATCTGTTCTCTGCATGTGCTGTCACTAGGGCTAAGTCTAAAGTTACACGTGACTTAGAGGATAATGATGATGATGATGTTATCCTAGCTGACACTTTTCTTGCTAATTTGGACCACTCACCAGATGAGGCAGTACCCCGTAGTGTTGATAATTTGTCTCGTCAAGAGTTGGTTGAGTTGCAGGTTGCTGACCCTGAGTTGAAAGGTCTAGCTAACTCTGCTTGCAGTGAGGAAGAGTCAGCCGGTGCTTCTACTTGTTATTATATAAAGTCAGGAGTACTTATGAGGAAGTGGAGACCCCCAACAGCATCAGCCGACTGTGAATGGGAGGTTGTACATCAAGTTGTCATCCCTTGTGTTTGTAGGCAGGATATCATTAGAGTGGCTCATGATTCCAGTTTGGCAGGACACCTTGGAGTGAGGAAGACTGTGGCACGCATTTTGAAACACTTCTACTGGCCAGGTATCTTCAGGGATGTTTCCTGGTATTGTAAGTCTTGTCACACCTGTCAAGTTGTGGGGAAGTGAAATCAGACCGAAAAGGTCGAACCTCTAGTTCCCATTCCTCCTTTTGAGGCGCCATTCACCCGTGTGTTGGTGGATATTGTGGGCCCTCTTCCTAAGACTTCTCCAGGATTTTCTTATGTGTTGACCCTGATTGATATGGCTACTCGTTATCCTGAAGCCATTCCACTTAGAAATATCTCAGCAAAGAACGTGGTTAAGGAAATGCTAGGGTTCTTCACAAAGTTTGGTCTGCCCAAGGAGGTACAGTCAGACCGGGGAAGTAATTTCATGTCAAATGTTTTCAAGCAGTCTCTGAAAGAGTTGGGCATCACCCAGATCACGTCTTCAGCTTACCATCCCCAGACCCAAGGAGCGTTGGAGAGATATCATCAAACACTCAAATCGATGCTCAAGAATTACTGTTTGGAACATCAGAAAGACTGGGATAAAGGTCTTCCATTTGTTGTATTTGCCACATGAGAATCTCCAAATGAATCACTGGGCTTCTCACCCTTTGAACTACTGTTTGGCCGTGAAGTAAGAGGACCCCTTAAGCTACTCAAGGAATGCTGGCTGTCGGAGGAAGATGACGTCAACCTGCTGGAGTATGTGATGAAATTCAAAGAACGGCTGTCCACTGCTTTACAGCTGGCGAGAGAGAATTTAGGAGCTGCTCAGGAGAAGATGAAGACTTGGTATGATAAGAAGTCCAGGTTACGCCACTTTCAGCCAGGAGATCAGGTTTTGATTCTGCTACCAGTGCATGGGCAACCTCTTCAAGCCAAGTTTAGTGGTCCTTATTTCGTGGAGAAGAAACTCAGTGATGTCAACTATGTCATCGCCACACCAGATCGTAGAAAGAAGCAACTATATCACATCAACATGCTAAAGTTATATCACAGGCGGGACGAAAATAACCCAGTCTGCACTGTAGCTGTTCCACCCGAGTCTGCAAGTGAAGCTCTCCCATGCAGCATGAGCCTGAGTGATAGTTTGGGGAAGAATCCTGATATCATGAATGATTTCCAGACTAAGCTTTCTCATCTAGCTCCCGAGGAAAGGCAGGAGTTGTCGGCATTACTGCAGGAGTACCCGCAAGTATTCCGTGCCACTCCAGGAAGAACCACTGTGTTGATGCATGATGTCGATGTTGGAGACGCAAAGCCAATTAAACTGCCTCCTTACAGTGTGAACCCAGTGAAAGTTCCTCTCATCCAGAAGGAGCTTGGCTACCTGTTGGACCACAAGATGATTGAGCCCTGTCAGAGCGAGTGGAGTTCTCCTGTCACTCTAGTCCCTAAGCCAGGTGGGTCACAGCGGCTTTGCATCGACTACAGGCGTGTTAATCAGATAACCAAAACAGACACTTACCCTCTCCCTTGCGTGGAAGATTGCATAGACAAGATCGGAAAGGCTAGGTACATAAGTAAGTTTGATTTGTTAAAGGGATACTGGCAAGTACCTATGACTGAATGTGCTAGGGAGATCTCATGTTTTGTAACACTAGGAAAGACTTTTGCATGTTCTGTAATGCCATATGGTATGAAGAATGCACCAACCACATTTCAGAAGCTCATGAATGTTGTAACAGAGGGTTTGGCAGGGTGTGTTGTTTATATTGATGATGTATTAATCTTCAGTGACAACTGGAAAGATCACCTATGCCATGTCAGTAAATTTCTTGAGCGTTTGGTTCAGGCTAATCTTGTAGCTAATTTATCAAATTGTGAGTTTGGTCAAGCTAAAGTTCAGTACCTTGGGTACGTAATTGGTGATGGACATGTTGCATCACCAGGAGCTAAGGTTCAGGTTATAAGTGATCTTCCCAGACCTAAAAGTAGGAAAGAGCTACAAAGATTTTTGGGAATGGTAGGTTATTACAGGAGATTTGTTCTTAACTTTTCAAATCTTGTATCACCACTTACAGACCTACTGAAAAAGGGAGTTAAATTTGTCTGGACCGATAACTGTGAATCCTCTTTCAGCAAGCTTAAAGCTATCCTATTAACCCCTACACCGCGGGCTTGTTTACCAATGACTTGCGTGTCCCGCGGGGTTATTTGGGCTCCGACAGACTCTCAAAAAATATTTGCCAAAAATCAGTTATTAGTCCTAGAATAATAAAATTATATATGCTTATGGCACATACCTTCAGCTTTCTCCTGGAATGATTGTTGAGCCTTCGTCCGTTACCGTAGGACTTGTGGAGACCTCTGAAGTAGGGTAACGAAGTCTCCACTTTACACTTCCCGACAACCCGTAATATGATTACCACAGCCAGATACAAACACTATAAACACTATTCTACAATTTTCAAGTAGTTTGGGATCCATACTAAAAAAAAAAAAAAAACACTGTGAAAGCAATGGAAATTACGAGCGCGTCTGATCGTCGCACTGGCACTAGTTTGCTCTTGGTACTCTGTCATTTATTATTCATAAAACCCCTCACACTTTATATTTCTATTACTATATAACACTTATACATATCTACAGTCTTTATCCATAAGTTTCCTTCAGTAGTATTAGTTTATTGTCACTGTAGGGATTCAATTTCTTTCAGTAAAATACGTAGCATTCACTTTCTCGTCCTGTATACTGGCATTGAGAGTGAATGTCACTTTCATCTTCACTCTCATAACTCATAGCATTCAGACATCCTAGAGTGAAACTTTCACTTTCATTACTCCTAGGGTATATACTCGTATTCTTATAATACTACTCATTTACATTTCTATTTACGTTCTCTATTTTATTTACGTTATTTACATTTCTATTTTATTTACACTGTGTTATGCACTGTCACTTGAAATAACTTATAAAACTATTTTCCATTGTTCACGTATATTTACATTCATTACTTTCACTTGCTGTTTACACATTATTTACACATTATTTACAGTTCCACTTGCACTGTTTTACTCAACAGAAAGATCGTAGTCACTCTTTTATCAATTGTCAGCCCTTTACCTCTTTCCACACGAGGTTTAGTAGGGGGTAAAGGTCACAGGGCCCTTTGCATGGGGGTGAAAAAAGGCCTTGAAGTCAGCAAGAAGAAACATACGTACCCTCGCTTCGGAAGATGAGAGTAAACTGATAACGGGGGGCCGGAGTGGAGGCCTGCTTAGGGGTTATTCAGAGTTACCAATATTAGCTCTTGAAACAGCTATGTCTAGCACTGAAATGATTGGCAGGAAATCTAGACCATACATTATAAATTAGGTAGTTCCAGGTGAATGTAAATATCACTTAGGCTTCTCCCTTCCCTCCTTACATGTATATTTATTACGAAAATAGATTAGAGGCCTACTTAGGAGATATATATTCAGAGCTACCAATGTTAGCTCTTGAAACAGCTTTGTCTAGCACTGAAATGATTGGCAGGAAATCTAGACAATACATTATAAATTAGGTAGTTCCAGGTGAATGTAAATATCACTTAGGCTTCTCCCTTCCCTCCTTACATGTATATTTATTACGAAAATAGATTATACGGCATATTTCAAGGGGAAAAAAACAGAAAATTAGCAAACGAGTGCACGTGAGGTGTTGTCAGGTGATAATTAGCCAATTCCAGGTGTATGGCACTCTCACTTACCTTATTTCTTTCTTGTATATATTATTTGGTATAAGAATAGGACATAGGGCTTATTTCAATGGATGAAATCAGTGAAAAATTCCAGGGAAGATTTACTTAGCGTAGCACGGCCGGGCAGGCGAGAGGATAGGGTAATGGAGGGGGGGTAGGGAGGGGAGACAAGAACGGGGAGAAATGGCTAAATTGTCAACAATGGATGGGAGTACAGATGAGATTAGGAGTGCTGACTAGTGTTGGACATTGGCAGTACTGATAGATGATACAAGCCCCAACTTGGAAGCCCGGGTGAATTCAAAATAACACAGAATCACAAAAGCGACGCCCCGCGGTATGATCCCTTGCTCCCAAGCGTTACGAAAGTGACGCCCCGCGGTTAAGGGGTTAAGTCAGCCAGTGCTCGCTACTCCAAATTTTGCTAAGCCTTTTAAGATGGCTGTTGATGCAAGTGATACAGGAGCTGGGGCTGTTCTGCTGCAAGAGGATGATCAGGGTATTGAACACCCTGTATCTTATTACAGTAAGAAGTTCACTCAACCTCAAAAGAACTACTCAACTATTGAGGAAAGAGCTTTTGGCCTTGATTTTGGGTTTACAGCATTTTTCATTTTATTTGTGTTCTAGTTTTGACCCCATAGTCATTTATACCGATCATAACCCACTGAAATTCCTTAGTAAGTTTAAAGATAAAAATCAGAGATTGACAAGATGGAGTCTACTTCTTCAGGAGTATTCATTAGACATACAACATATCAAGGGGAAAGAAAATGTTATTGCAGATTGCTTATCTAGGCTTTAGACAGATTGTTTTAGAGTAATAAGAAATTTCCTTTGTAAATTTCTTTTTTCTTTGTGAGGAGGTGTTACATAGCCTATGATTTCATCATCCTTTGTGTAATTCTAACGTACAGTATGCTGCATGTTTGATCACGAGCGTGTTCTACCTCACTACCCCCTTCTACCCTTATAGTAGAGTAAGTCGTTCTTTCTGTTGTTCAGAGCAGGAGTGTCAACTCTTTGTCCCCTATGGCTTCATTTGCGCGTCCTTCTTACAAGTTGTATCAAGCTCTGCCGGCCCCTATATAGTGAGCTCAGTCTCTACATTAATTGCCACTTAGATCTACTCCTCATTTTGCTCACATCTCTGTCCTTCCTTGTACAGTTGTTATTATTGTGAGTGCTCAGGAAGTCTCCAGCCATCTAGCAGCTGTGTAATTTGAGTATTAGTGTTATTACATTTTTTCCTTGTACTGTAAAGCATGAGGTGTTGATTCGTAGGCCTAGTGAGGTTTTTGTGATTCATGTGTTTTTATGTCAGTCATTTTTGATAATATTTTGTATCTGTAATAATATATCTTGCATTCACTGAGTATTATCTGGTTTTCTCATTTTATCAGGGCTGACTTAGATAAATTTACACATGCTAATTTTCGTGTTAATAGAGACTATTGCAGTTACCCATATATTTAACATGTTTTTTGCCATTACATTATCCTTATGAGTCCTTAATGTTTAGTTGTTAGTTTGAGCATTAAACTTTAACTTGTAATTTTACCTAACTCTTTGTTTTGAACCTGGAACTTTGCAGGACAGTTTTCTCTGTTCCGTAACAATATATATATATATATATATATATATATATATATATATATATATATATATATATATAAAGTTTGTGCTTCAGTGTCACTGAAATAATTCAAAATCCGCTGATCTTCATATATAAAGTAGTTGGGCTTTGTATTTTTATCCACCAAATGAAACATGCATGAGGTAAATCGGTGTTGAAATAAACTTAATTTCATTTAATTCCAAAATCACATTCGCAACGAAAATAATTCTGTTGTGTTCTTAAGGCCTATGACTCGAATTACTTCGCACTGATGATCTGAATGGAATTAAGTCGGTGATGCCGAATTTTAGTTAAAAAATCGAAACAACTAGCCTACTTTTGGGTTAATTTATCTATAGGCATGACCAGAATTGATCTGTATTAAACTGAATCGCCCTGCTGGGCATAAAGTGACCTACAAGGATGTGAAGAGACATTAAAGAACTTAATATTACTTAAAGGACTTAAAGCTACATGAAAGGGTGTAATATTACCTAAGGGGACCAGAAGCGACGTGAAATAATCTAATGTTATCTGAAAAGAACCAAAAGAGACAGCTCTAACATGTATTCATTTTGGACGGTGAGTGTTACGGCTGAAGTGGTTACATGTGGATATGTAGGAGGACTACTGGGCCTTGGGGATATGACCTTGGTTTAGACCCTGAAGCCTTTGCCCAGAGTTGGACATATTAAAAAAAAAAAAAAAAAAAAAAAACACTATATTACTGGTATTCTTCTTCTTCTTCTTCTTCTTCTTTTTTTTTTTAAATCTAAATACCAGTAGAGCTTTCTTTCAGGCCCTCAAGTGTATAGATCCCTCGCCTTAGCCATTGTACTTTAACTTTCTTAATAATGTCATGTTAGGAGAGTAAAAAGTTAACAATAAAAAACGTAGAAACATAATGTGAATCAAATTGCATGGATTACTCAGAATGGGTATGTGCATAAGAGACCAAAATTTCACATGACTAGTGTGAATAGTTTTTCTCCACAGGCCTTAGCTGGGGAAAAACATAAGAAATGCGAAATCAGAAAATGTAGTTTCGAAATTTTCCTAAAATGATTATTCCAAGTTAATGGAATAACTAGTACTTAAATAATAGCCAAACGCATGCTAAAGATGATTCAGTATTATTTTTTTTTTATTTTGCTAATATTTTCAAAACAAATTTTATAGACAAAAAGTGGGCCATATAATCCCTAGCATGCCCCATTCTACGTACATATGTACATATATATATATATATATATATATATATATATATCTATATATATATTATATATATATATATATATATATATATATATATGACATTTCCAAAAGTTCTCAATGAATTCCAATAAAATTTTGTGGAAGGCTGGGAGAAAGAACTGATTAAAAATGAGGGCGGATGCGGATCAGGATCAGGATCCTCCAGTGGCATTGGCGGAGGTATGCGCTCCCCGAGTGCTTTCTATTTGCTCATGTTTATTAACATACTCTTGCATAAGATTTTTTTGTACTATATGTTTTCTTTTTCTACTGTATTTGCTCTCTCTCTCTCTCTCTCTCTCTCTCTCTCTCTCTCGTGTGGTGTTTTCTTACTGTGTTTTAAATTGTACTCAGTATGGTAATTTTTGTCCCAGGTATAAGTGATTGTATCCCACTGTTCACATACATCCCTTTTGCTTGGCCTTCTGCAGGAGCAAGGGCTTGATCTGAACATAATTAAAGGAAATAAATTAAAATTCCCACTCTCCATAACCTCACTTATTTTAAACGCTATGTGCCCAGACATTTCAAAACTAACGAATCATGAATTTGGCTCTTTCTTGTTCAATTTACAACTGACAAGACAAATTTTATAGAATCAGACTTGGTTTCTTTATCTCTAAATGAATGAAAAGCATGCGGGAGCCGAATGCCAATCGCCTGCCAGAAAATTTTGTTGGTCAAGGCCAAGATTTTGGCCATATCTTGATACCCTGGAGGTTTCATGTTGATAGCTCAAGCCGTTCATGAGATACAGTGGTTCTAAAGGCGGGGAATAAAAACTACTTGACATTTGGCAGCCATTTTGGCGACCTTGACCTTGACCACGAGTGCCAATTTTCGAACTCGGCTAAGCTTTTGGCCATATCTTGATACCCTGAAAGTGTGTGTGTGTGTGTGTGTGTGTGTGTGTGTGTGTGTGTGTGTGTGTGTGTGTGTGTTTGCTGAAGAAACTCGTTCAGTGATAACAAAAATAGAATGAATATATCGTCATCATGCTTAAATACTTTCTCGTTTTCCCTGGAATAATTATTGACCCCGCCTCCCCCTCCCAACTTACTCATGGTTGATAGTAAACATTCTTCGGTTGATTCATTTTCTGCTCTCAATGGCCTCAGTACTAACAAGGCATATGGTCCTGATGAGATCCCTCCTGTTGTCCTTAAGAACTCTGCTTCTTTCCTTACACCCTGCCTAGGTAAACTCTTTCGCCTTTGTCTGTCGACTTGTACATATCTAACTGGACGCTTGCTATCATTCAGCCCTTCCCAATGAAGGGTGACCATTCCCAGCCATCAAACTATCGCCCAATACCGTTAACATCCCGTATTTCTAATTTTTTAAAGTTATTAAACAAACAATAAAAGCTCCTTTCCCATTACAACCTTCTTTTTGATCGCCAGCATGATGCCAGGGAAACACCCATAGGCTATCTTTTCACCTTCCTTTTATCCTCCTTTCGGGAGCTTTGGCGATAGTTTTGTCATTGCACTCGGCCTCTCAAAGGCTTTCGATCGAGTTTGGCAAAAATCTTTAATTTCCAAACTGCCCTCTTACGGTTCCTATCCCACTATTTGTGCCTAAATCTCTTCTTTTCTGGTCGTTCTATAGCTGCTGTTGTAAACAGACACCGTTCTTGTCTTAGAGCTATCAATATTTTTTTTTTTTTTTTTTAGTTAATGAATGGAGGAAGGAAAAACAAAGGGAAAAAAATTAGTCTATGTGCCTAAAGGCATCCTCCATTCATAAAATACCCATAATAACTGGACTTGAACTGAAGTGGATCAAATATTTGTGGGAAACAACTCCCAGGAAGCGAATTTCAGAGAGTAATAATTCTGGGGATAAATGAATTTTGATAAGCAGAGGTTCTGCATTGCGGGGGAGATAGTGTGAATTCATGGGCGCTCCCAGCTGCCCGAGTATTTCGGGAGCAAATGTGAGGGGAAGTAACAATTGAAGCCAGTTCGTCTGAACACTTACGGTAAAAATATCTATAAAATAATGCTAAAGAAGCAACATCTCTACTTACTGATAATGGAGGAAGGTCTTCTGTGATGGCAGGATTATTGATTAATCTAATGGCTTTTTTTTCATTTTGTCCAACTGCCTCAATGCAACCGCTCCACATCCAATCCGCAGTGGTGAACAGTATTCAATCTGAGAACGCACATGCTTTTGTACTGTATATTGTTACCATCTGCTCGTCAGTGAAGAACTCACGATCTCTGTAAATAAATCCCAATTTTTTGGAAGCATTTTTAGCAAGCGATTTAACATAAGCTATCAGCGTAGGTTGAGGTTTAGAGTAACACCTAGGATATCAATTGTAGTGGATATGGGAATCTTGATATCATTTAAAATTACGTGAGAGTCTAAGGGATTCTATCTGTTGGAGAAATTAATGTATTTAGTTTTCTGAGCATTAAATGAGACCAGATTTGTTTGTCCCCATTGATTAATTTTAGAAAGGTCCTTGTTCAGAGAAATAGCTGTGTTTATTTAGGAATTTATAATATCAAATTGTGTAAAGGTGTTCCTCATGGCTTTGTCCTATCACCATCTCTCTTCCTTCTATTCATGAATGATATTGTTAAGCTGCACGACTAAACCTATCCACTCATACGCTTATGACTCAATCTTTCACCTCTCCATTCGTGCCTCGCAGCATCCATCTCGCCAGTTACTTCAATAAACACGGGATGATCCTATGACCCACCCAGTGTCTGACTAGGCTCACATCTCTGATTGGGATGTCAATAATCCTGCAGTTTTCAGTGCATTAACAACTTCGTTCTGACACTTTTCGACCAGTCAAAACCTTCTTCAGGAGTATCCTTTAATTTTTAATAATATCCAACTCAATCCTGCATTATCTGTGAACATACATGAGTTTTTTTTTTTTTTTTTTTTTTTTTTTCGAGTGAGTATCTTTGGAAATCTGTTTCCAACAGATTAGGTGTGTCAAAGCCGACTCCATGCCTTCTTTATCCTGCCACAGCTGTTAACTTTATACAGAGGTTTTATTCGCCCCTGTGTCGAGGCTTTCCAATTACAGCCCTTCTCAACAAAGTGGAGTCAAAGGCTTTTCGTCTATTTAACTCTCCTCCTCCTACTGGCTCCCTTCACCCTCAGTCTCTTCACCGCACTGGTGCATCTTTATCTCTTTTCTATCGCTGCTTCACTGGTCACTGCTCCTCTGAACTGTCTGCTTGCATCCCATCACCAGTACAGAGGGTGCATAGCACCCATCTTACAGCAAACCCTTGTCTCATTTTTGCCCAGCTCAATTACGTAAGAGTTAAGTTGCTCCCAGTCCTTCATGTATGCAACAGGCGAACTGGAACTGTCTTTATATGTCGTCATTTCTTACCATCTATGACCTTTAACCTTATAAACCCAATGTATACAAACATCTCGAAATGAACGGATGTTGAATTTGGCTCATTTATTTTTTCCTGGAGAGAATAATCTTGCGGATTTTTAGCCTCTGGTTCCTTCTCCCTTGCATAAAAAAGTGGCTCAGAGAATAATGAAGCATACAAGTATGCCACGGCCTTTAGTTATGGTTGCACCTCTTCTCGCAAGGATCACTGTTATAAAGAATACAGTAAACACGAAGAAGCGAGCATGACCGTAGCATTAAAGTTGAGAGTGTCAAGGTGTCAGCAAGACCTTAATATTTTTCGGTCATTCATGGAACACTAGTATTTCTTGTGTGTGATCTGTCTGTACCACACATGTTGCAGAGTACCCTGCAACCATACAGAGAAGTAAAATACATACAATCATCATCATCAAATGTTCCACTAATGCTCGTAAAAATCTTCGTCCTTCTTTATATCTTCCCACCCAATTTTAATACGGGCCTCATAGTATAACCCTGTGCCCCGAAAGCATTGAAACGGTCCAGCCTTTCAAAATATCCTGCCACCTTGACCTCTGATCGATCATTGTCAAGAAGAACCACTTCATCCTTACCTTATCCTCAACTCTTCCATCAAAATAAATCGAAATCAGATCTTAACTGATTTATATGTTTCACGGAGAGAGAGAGAGAGAGAGAGAGAGAGAGAGAGAGAGAGAGAGAGAGAGAGAGAGGAACACGATAACACAGGGACAACTTAGAAAATAAAGAGAATTCCGATGAAGGCGGGGTAAGGGAGCGTGATAAAAAATAATACAGGTAGGTGAAGACAGGACATCCATCATTTTTTAACTCCGATGTCTCTACTTCTCTCTCTTCATTTCTCTCGACGTGTATTTATTCCTCGCTCACTTTCTCACTCCCTCGCCCACTTTTACATTCCTTACCCTATTTTCTCATTCCCTCGCATACTTTCTCAATTCCTCACCTATTATCTCAAGCTACATTTAAAGAGAGAGAGAGAGAGAGAGAGAGAGAGAGAGAGAGAGAGAGAGAGAGAGAGAGAGAGAGAGAGAGAGAAACTGAGCGGGAGGGAAAATACGAAAAAAGTCGAGAAGAGAGAGAGAGAGAGAGAGAGAGAGAAACTGAGGGGGAGAGAGAACGCGAAAAAGGTCGAGAAAGATAGTAGGATAAGAAGAATTTGTGACAGATGAAGGTGAAGGATGAGGAGAAGGAGGCAGATGAAGGAGACGGACAAAGAAGTATATTGGACAGAGACTGACAGAGGTAAAAGCAGAAAATGAAGGAGGATGGAAAAGAGGGTGAAGGGAAGGAAGAGTATAAACAAAAAAGGAAGTGACTGAATGTGAGGAAAAGTAGGAGACTGTAGAGAAGAAAAAAGATGAGGCGGTAGGAAGGAAGAGAGAAAGACCGCAGAAAAGAAAGGGGATAGGAAAAGTGAAGGGAGGATCCAGTGGATGATTGTACATTTGACGAGAAATGACAAGGGTGAAGGGATAGAAGAGTGTAAGAAAACTGAAAAATGAGTGAGGAGGGTCGAGAAAAAGGTGGATTAAAAAATATTTGACAAATAAAAGGAGTGAAAGCGTGGCAAAGGATGGGCAGAAGGAAATACCTTAGATTTTAGAGAGGAGGAGAGACTTGGAGGGTGCACTGAGAGAAGAGAAAAAGATATCAAAGACGGAGAACAAGGCGGGATATATATATATTTTTTTTTATGTGACCGACTCTGGGCATAGGCTTCACAGCCTGATTCCAAGGCCCAGTAGTCCTCCTACGTACCGCACACCTCTACATGTCACCACTTCGGCGCTAACACCCATCGTCCATACTGAATACATGCTAGGGCTGTCTCATATAGGACTGATGTATTGGTATTAGCGAGGGTATTTTTACGACATGTCGGCGGGTCTTCTGGTAGATCAGTAAAGTCTGATTTTATGAAATTCAAATCCTTAAACTGTTCCCTGCCTCAGCGGGATTTGAACCCGGGTCCGTCAGGACTGCAGGCCAACTCTCTACCGATTGAGCCACCGCCTCCCCCATATGATGAACGGAGATAAAGTCAGTGCCAGGAAGAGAAAAGAGGAAGGTGGAGAATGGGTTGTGGGGAAAAAAGGATCAAATGGAACAGAATGCTAGCTTGCCAAAAGAAAATATATTTGTGTGGGAAATAAATGAAAAAGGAACGTTAACATGGTAAAGCAAGCATGTAGAGGGAATAAGGAAAATATGGAAGAGCAGGATATAGACGAAAAATGTATAGTAAGAGACAGAGCAGAGAGAAAGACTAATGGAAGGGATGAGAATTAGTTAAAATTAGAAGAAATGAAGACTGGCATGTCGAAAGAAGGAAGGGAAAAACATACAGACACTAAAATAAATATGGACTGAACAAGACGGAAGAGAAGGTGGGATAAAGAAATATTATAATGAAAGAGAATTAATGGAGATGTAAAGAAGACTGTTTTGTTGAAGGAGGGAAGGAAAGAGAGGTGTACAATGACAGAGATGAGTGAGAAAAAGAAAGAATCGGGGTATTTTTGAAAAAAGAATGAAGAGAAAGTAGAGGCTGTAGACAGAAGGAAGATAGTTGGGAAAAGACTCTAATGATAAATATGGGAAGATAGACTGTCAATAAAGTCAGAGAAAAAATATATGTTTCTAGACAGAGGGAAGAGAGATTTAGAACACAAAGATAGACATACAAGTGGGACAGAGAAAGAAGAGATTATAAAGAAGCACAAAGGCAATATGAGAGTACTGAAGGAAACCAGAAAAATGAAGACATTAATCAGAGAGAAAGAATAATAAAAAGATGTAGAAAGAGTAATTTTTAGGCAAGATGAAAGGCAGACGAAGGCGACAGAAAGAAGGGTTTCAGGAGAAAAGAAGGGCATGAATAACGTATTGAAGGACGCTACGATATATATATATATATATATATATATATATATATATATATATATATATATATATATATATGCAGAGAGAGAGAGAGAGAGAGAGGGGATCAAGAAAATAAAGGGACAGCTTTGGAAATAAAGAGTATTCTGATGAAGGAGGGGAAAAGGAGTATGATAAACAAAAATATTGGTCAGTGATGACAGGACACCCTTCATTTCTCAACCCCGATGTCTCTACTTCTCTTCATTTCCCTCGACGTGTAATAATTCCTCGCTCACTTTCTCACTCCCTCACCCACTTTCACCCTCCTTACCCTATTTTCTCATCCCCTCGCATGCTTTCTTAATCCCTCACAAATTTTCTCAAGCTATATTTTATCATTCGTTTTATGTGCTGCTTATAGAAGTGAAGGAGCTGGATATAGCCTTGATTTCCCTCTTCGTTGCAAGACTCATCCATTAAGCTAATTTCGACAGAATGAAAGTACAAAGAATAGACAAGTAAAATGAGACACTGGGTTAGAGAGGCAAGGAGAGATCCTTCAGTGTAAAGCGGGAATAAAATCCAATGCCACCTACCTCCCTCAACAGAATGCTGGAAATTTCTCTCTCTCTCTCTCTCTCTCTCTCTCTCTCTCTCTCTCTCTCTCCTAAAAATTCCTTTCTGTTTCTCTGTTTCTCTGTTTGTACCTTCAAATTAGCCGAAACCGTGTATTACAGTGCAACAGTTTTTTTAATCAACGTGCCTTACATGTCTAACTTAAAGAATATATAAATAAATCGGGTGCAATCCGCCTCCAGTTACGAAAAAATGTTTTAAATCAACATTCGTTCATATTTTATATTACGCGGTAAATGCAGTGAGGCATTTCTGTGGAATTTCATGTCTCTCCAGAGAGAGAGAGAGAGAGAGAGAGAGAGAGAGAGAGAGAGAGAGAGTTTGTGTGCGCGTCTGTCTGTCCTCTATGGAAATCAACGGGTATCCGTATATAGTAGAGCTCTTTTAACGGCTCTGACAGGTGTAACTTCTTAAAATGAAGTTAAACGTTTTTAACGTGTACATCACATAAGCTAAAGTGGCTTCTCTGATGGCCAAGATTATAAGTAATTAGAAATACTCAAGTCAACATGGTGGAAACATGGTAGCCAATTACCGTGGAGTTTTTACTCCTATAACCATACTATTAGCTACAACGGGTCGGATACGCAGTAGGATTGGTGGGTTGGGTGGATGGGTATTGGGAAAATTGGTCCTTGATAAGAATTGGTTCATGGAGAATGTAACCTGGGGGCAATGGGCCCAGGGATAAAATGAGAACCCAAGGGTCTTCTCCACAAGGAGTGACCATCAAGGGTCCCATGTAATGCACGATCATAGGGATTTATCCAGGCAATGCAGGGTATCCGTTCTAATATATCATATATATATCTATCTATCTATCTATATACCTAGGGTGCTTCCCCCAAGGAAAGGGAGGTAGCCGAGACAGGACGACACACTCCCCATTTACTCATCCATTTAAACACATTCATTCGCATCTTAGCCCCAAAGGGGAGAACGGACAGATCCTCACCGCACTACACCGCACAAGGGTCAACTGTGCAATGCAATCAGTGACATCCGCAGCAGGGCCCGAAAGCAGAGCTGGTTTACCCCTGCCACATCATAACAGACTCATCCCCTTACCCGCACCTGACCTGAAATAGCTGATCAGACCAAATGCGGGAGAATATCCCCTCAGGGCTGCGTCATCACTTATTCATTCACAATTTCTCTCCATTTATTTCTGTCACGCACAGCCACTCTTCCTTGCTCAACAGACATCCCTCTCGCATCCAGTGCTCTCTTCACAGTGTCCATCCATCCTATTCGTGGTCTTCCTCTCAGCCTTACACCTCTCACATCAGATCTAGTTATCTTTTTCACCAATCGCTCATTATCCATTCTCTCCATATGCCCAAACCATCGCAACACCCTCTGCTCAACTCTACCAGCCATCTCCCAAACAACAGTTCTCCTTCGCACTTCATCATTCCGCACACGATCCATACGCGTCACTCCACACATACTTCTCGGACACCTCATCTCCATTACATTCAAACTATTCCTCTCTGCTACACCCATATTCCATGTTTCAGCCCCATATAATGCAGTCGGTACCACAACACCCTCATACAGCCTTCTCTTTACATCGATTCTAAGCGAACAACATGTAAACACTTTTTTCATTCCTCCCAGCACCTTTCCTACTTCATTTATTCTAAACTTCACTTCTGCATCTATTCTTCCATATATATATATATATATATATATATATATATATATATATATATAAAGATAGAGAGAGAGAGAGAGAGAGAGAGAGAGAGAGAGAGAGAGAAAGAGAGAGAAGCATACTCCCGTAAGGGGTGGCCACAAACGAATCACCTCCCTGTCACCCTTCTCCCGCCATTTCACTGCTTTTCTCCAAGCTCACCCCACCCCCCCTCTCTCATATACCTCTTCACTCCGTCTCTCCATCTCATCCTTGGGCTCCCCCTCCCTCTCCCACCTCCGCCTCACTCACATACACTCTCCTCGTCAGTTTCTCACTCTCCATCCTCTCCACATGGGCAAACCACCTCATTGTTTCTCCTAACGCTTCCTATCACATCCACATCCACACCACAACACTCTTTCACTTCCTCATTTGTCAGTCTTTCTCTCAATGTGACTCCACATTCCTCCTCTCTGTAACTCATTTCCACTGCTCTCACTCTTGACTTGAGTCCCTCTAACAAGGTCCAGGCTTCACTTCTGTATGTTAGAGTTGGTATCACAATACTGTCATGAGGTAACTTTTTCACTTCCATGCTCACTTACCTGTTTCTGATCACTGCTTTCAAAGAACCAGCAACCTTTGTTCCTTGTTGTACCCGTTAAAGCACTTCAGCCTCTAAATTTCCATTCTTACTCATTACACTACCCAAGTACTTTAACGCATTCACATTTTCCATTTCCTCCACATCCAAGCTCACCGTAAGTTCAGAGACTTCATTTCTCGCAAAGACCATAACTTTACTCTTCCCAACATTCATCTTTAGATTCCGTTTCTTACACACTCTCCCAGTCCCATTCACCAAGCCTTGTAGCTCCCCATCGTCTTCACTTAACAACACAATATCATCTGCAAACAAAAGTACAGGGAAAGTCCATATTCTGCCCTCTCTCAAAAGGGGCCACTCCAACACCCACTGCCCAACCTTGTATCTCTTTTATAACCCCATCCATATACAGATTGAACAACCATGGAGACATGACACATCCCTGTTTCAATCCAACCTTCAAATAGAAAAATTCATATAGTTCACTATCTACACGCACTGCAGCCTTAGCATCCTCATGCATACTCTTCACAGCATTCAGCAACTCATTTACTCCATATATTCTTAATACTTCCCACAGACCTTGTCTATCCACCCTGTCTTATGCTTTCTCCAAATCCATGAAGGCCACACACAACTTCTTTCCCTTCTTCAGCAACTTTTCCACTAAAGACCTAAGAATGAATATCTGATCTACACAACCTCTTCCCTTCCTAAAATCTCCCTCTTCTTCTCCAACTAATTCCTCTGTTATTTCCCTAACTCTGTCAATAAATATCCTACCATATACTTTTCCTGTTACAATCAGAAGACAAATGCCCCTGTGATTACCACACACTTCTGTTTCCCTTTCTCCTTTGTATAGGCTTCCAATCCTCCGGGACATTACCTTCCTCCTGGGCCAATCTGCATGTCTTCCACATCCATTCTACTACTATCTCTCCCCCATGCTTTAGCATTTCACGACACACTCCATCATTTCCTGGGGCTTACCCCATTTTGACTCTCTTCATTGCTTCCACAACTTCCATCCTACTGATTACTTCCTCCCTTCACACATCCCTCCTTCTCGTAGCCATTCACTAGCCACTTATACTCGCATTGCTTTTACTCTTTATGTTCAACAATTACTTAATGTGTTCCCTCCATCTACTCATCTTTTCTCTCTTCTCCACTGGTAATCTACAATTTTTAGTTTTCACTCCCGGACTAACTTCCTTAACATCCTGTTTTACTCTCTTTACCTCTTTCCAGAACAGTTTTTTGCATTCCTTCCCATTTACACTCAAATTCAATCCAAATTCCTCATCCACTTCCTTCTTACTCTCCCCTACTAATCTTTTTACATCTCTCTTTCTCTCTATATATAACTCCCTCTGCCGTCTCTCAACTTCCTGCACACCACTGTTTCTCATCCACCCACCATATGTTTTCTTCTTTTGTGCCACAGCATGTCTCACCTCTTCATTCCACCATGCTGTTACTTGCACTCCCTTTCGTTTTCTCTTTACCCCACGCACCACATCACATTCTGCACAGATTCTTTTCTGCAAATATCTTGCACACACCTTTCACGTCCCCCATATGCTTGAAATTATATTTACCCAGTAACTCCTCCACTTCTCTCCTATATTCTGCCATTTCTCTATCCTCTTGTAACCCTTCCACCCTCCTTGCATGAAGTTCCTCCTGTCCTTCCCTTCTTCTATTCCTCCATTTCATTTGAATATTGACTCTCACGACCACCAAGTGGTGGTCAGAAAGTCCACTCCCACAACTTCTGTATGCTCTTACATTAGTTACACACATTCTCATTCTGTCATCCACACACACATAATCAATAATTGCCTTCCTTTCATTCAGTTCACCACCCACCCTTCTTATCAATCCCATGTATACCACAAGATCATTTTGTGTCTGAAGAGGCTATTGGCTATCACCAACCCTCTCTCAGCACAAATGTCCACTAGAGCACTGCTATTCCCATCCACTTTTGCAGGCACACCCCACTCACCATCTACTCCATCCACCTTCACATTCCCTACTTTTTCCATTCATATTTCCAATCAAAATCACTGTCTCATTCCTTTCAAACTTTTCCATGCATACTTCCACATTTGTCCAGAACTCTTCTTTCACTCTGCTTGCACTATCTTGCATTGGCGCATACAAACACATAGTCGCCCACATTTGTATGTCAAGTTCAATCTTACCCACACAATCCTTCAGCCAACTGATCCATACTGACTTTTATTCTCTTTCCATCTCTTGCACACAACAATACACATTCTTTCTGTTGCCCTCTCATTCTTACCCTCTCCTGCGCATATACCCCATCCATACTCCCATTCTCTCACTCTCACCTCACCATTTAGTTCCAGTTAATCCACATCCATCCACGTTTGCACCCTCAAGCACCTGGACAATCTCTTTCTTTCACCTCACCATATGCACCCTTTATATTCCATGTAGCAATTCGTACCATGTCCTTTGTTTGGTCCTTAGTCGTCACCTTTTGGTAAGTCCTGGTCCGAGGCTTCTTGTTCGTCTTTTTAGTTAGATGTTTTCTGGGGAGGGGCATTAACCATCTGCCAACTCACTTATTGTCACGTATGGAATGCATGTTGGTTAGTTATGGGTTACCATTCAGTGTTTTCAATGATTTCCTGGTTTACAGGGAATAATTCTGCTTGCCGTGTAATGTAGAGCTATCCTAAAAACAGAGCATATATATCTATATATATCTATATCTATCTATATCTATATCTATCTATCTATCTATATCTATATCTATCTATCTATCTATACATATATATATATATATATATATATATATATATATATATATATACCCTAAAAACAGAGCATCTATCTATCTATCTATTTCTCTCTCTCTCTCTCTCTCTCTCGCTCTCTCTCTATATATATATATATATATATCTATATATATATATATATATATATGGAAGGCCTTCCCAAACCGCAACAAAGTATATCACTGAAAGTCAAAACCAGTGAAGTCATTAACCCGCAGCGGGCACACCGTTTTAAAACGGTCTGACATAATTCCGTGGCCAGTGCCGTTTTAAAACGGTTTAAAATAAAAAATTTCACTGTGACCGCAGGCTGTCAAGGCCATACACTCACTCACTCCTCCCCTCACGCTCACTCTGCCTCACTCTGCCTGTGTGCCTCACCCAGTGCTGTACATAGTGAAGGCATTTTGTAAATATTTTCATATAAGTGAAAGTTGTAAATATTTTCTTGTAACTGTAAGGACTATATAGTGAAGTCAAATTGTAAATTCCTTGTTGTAAGTGCCAGGACTGTACATAATGAAGTCAAGTTGTACCTGTCTTCAGGTAAGTGTGAGATAATGCATTCACAGCAAGAAAGACATGCAAATGATGATAGATGTTGAAGTAATAAGTAATCAGAAAAGTGTACTGAACATTGCTATACCTTCCCAGCATAAATACCTGAGTATACCTTACATAGAAAACTGCTTTTTCTCACCTACGTGGTGAGTGGGCGAGAGCAGGTATATCTGTATACAAGTATGCAAGACTCAATAAGACCCATCTCTGAGCTTTGGTGAGCATTTTAATGGTGAAATTCATTGTTTTCACATCAAAATCTATCATTTTAGCCTATAAAAAAAAGGTCAAGAAATGGCCGGCACTGAGGCAACCCATAGGGCTAAAAATAGCTGACATGTGGTGGGCTAAATGCTGAAATAGGTTGGTGAAGAGAGTTGAAGAATTTTACAAAGAAATGTATGCATCAAAGACAATCATACCATTAGCTAGCTCTTCGGCTGACACAAATGAAATACCAATGACAACACCAGACAAAGTATATATTTCTCTTAAAGGGCTGAAAAGAGGAAAGGCCCCAGGAGAAGATGGAATACTTTTTACTGACGAATGCAGAAATAAGAGTACAACACAGGTTCACCCACTTATTTCCTTAGTGTATAGAAGAAGAAAATTCCTAAAGTATGTTGTAATGCAAAACAGTAATCCCTGTACTTTCCAGACGCCCACTTTCCGGACATCCCACTTATCGGACATTGTGGGCCTGGACCTTCGGAACCCAAAATTGGCCAAAACAAAGAAAAAAATCCCCACCAAAATCCGAATTTTTTCCCACCCGTAATTTGAAATCGCCGCACGGCACCGAACAACTGGATTACACCACGACCCCTTCACCCCTTCCTTCCTCCCCCTTCCCCCTTCCCCTGTCAGGGTTGCCATTTGGTATTTTTCATTACCAAATGTGGGTCAATTTGGTAATGAAAAATACGTTTGGTAATGAATCAGAATAATGCATTACCAAACTGATTTTTCATATGTATGAGGATACACAGGATGGAGATCGTGGATTATTTTCTCTCTCTAGCCAACATAGCGTGAAAACAATCAACATGCTGTTAATTATGAGAAGAGGGATTACATGTATTTCCACTTGTATATATAATTAGTGAAGAATAAGTGCTAGCTTTACGAATTTGGTAATGAAAAGTTATATTTGGTAATGAAAATTGAGGAGTTTGGTAATGTGCCCATTGCCATCTGGCAACTCCTCTTCCCCATCACCAACACTCCAACAGTTACTGCCTAACTTCGATGGCGAGTACATGCCTATCGCAGTGGAAGCCACACGTGCTCATTTTTTGTGAATAAACAGTGAATAAACTGCAATACCTCGCCACTAGACCACATGGAAATTTACAGTGTTGTGCAGTGTTAAGAAATTAGAATTTAGAGTGCAAAGGATTAACTGTGGAGTGAAACTGGCGGTTGAAACTGGCGTGGTGCAGTTAAGACCAATGTGCAGTGTTAAACAATTATAACTCACAGTGCAAAGAACTAAGTGCAGCACAACACTGGATTACTGTATGTGCTTCAAGAGCATTTTCACCACTGGCAAAACCTTAGAAAAGCGGGCCACAAACGTGCTGTAAGTACCCTGACTGAGGTACAGTCACTTCTAATTCCTCATTCTTTGGTTCTTTTTCATTTAATTCATGCTTTATGTCGATTATTGGTGTGAATAGGGTCTTAAATAGGTTTAAATAGGTGCTATGCATGTCCAGCAGGGAGTTATTTAGGTGGCTTTCAAAGTTAGGCTGGGTTTTGTTCCTTAAGTACCAGTCCAGGAGCTAGGAGCCCACTTTCTGGACGGGACCACTTTCCAGACATGCCTTTGGCTCTATTACATCGGATAGTAGAGAGATTACTGTTTTGGAAGAAAGGAGACTCCAAAGATCATAGTAACTACTGATCCAATAGCTTTTTAACAGTTATTTACAGACTCTTCACTAAAGTCCTTACGAACAGAATAAGAACAAATTTGGAAGGAAACAAACCTCACGACCAGGCACAATTCCGAAGCCGGTATTCAACTACTGATCATCTACACAGAAGGAAGCAGTTTATTGAGGAAGCTGCAGAATATAAAAAGAGCAATGTGACTCGAGGTAACAACACTCCACTCTTATCCCTGGTGGATTTCCATTCCCTTCCTTACCCCTGGTGGATTTCCACTTCCACCTTTACCCCTGTTGGATTCCCACTCCCACCCTTACTCCTGGTGGATTCCCATTTCCACCCTTACCCCTGGTGGATTCTCACCTAAATCGAACCACTTCCTCATTTCCACATACCCAAAACCTGAGCAAAGTTTGAAGATGATCCATTCATTGATTCAAGAGTTAATCGATGCACAGACTCAAAGAATATGTGTGTCCTTGACTTTGACCTTTCAGAGTTACCCAAGGTCAAATGTAATGGTGCCAATAGAATCCCCATAATTTTATATGACTTTCTATTAGAGATTAAGAGTAACCATGTGTCTGTCTTTCACCGTTTGCTTCCTATGGCATTTTGACAAATTTGCTGTAAATTGGGGAGGGGGGGGACTCCCACCCTTACCCTTCGTGAATTTTCACCAAAATCGATTTGCTTCCTCAGTTCCACATACCCAACACCTATGCAAAGTATGAAGATGATCCGTTCCTTGGTTCAAGAGATAATTGATGCACAGACTCACAAATAAATGAATGCCGACTATCACATACACCATTTCCTCAAGAAACTAAAGGAAGGGTGAGTAAATCACTGAGTTTAGGTTTTGTTGATTACAAAAAACTTTCAACTCAGTGGAGCACATAGCAATTATAAACTCACCGCAGGAACTGGGAGTAAATCAGAACATTGTAAAACTGCTCAAAAGCATATATAAAGAGGGAAATGTTACAGTTGAAGTACATAACGACTGAGAAAAAAATAAGACTGAGAAGGGTGTGCATCAGGTAGTTACATTATCACCAGAGATTTTTGCAACATGCCTAGAAAGTATATTCAGAAAGCTAGACTGAGAGATATTGGTAGGTTGGGCGCCCATCATCCACCCACTTAGTGTAGTGTTATTCAGTTTCTTGGGTAGTTCTGCATTGAGTGGCAAGCCACATGATTTGCTGTAAACCAGGAAAGCATTTACAACGCTGGGTGGTAACCTTACAACCAACCAACACGTTTTCCCAACGTGACGACAAGTGGGTTGACGGAGGGTTAGTGCCCCTCCCTGGAAGACAACTAACTAAAAATATGAACAAGAAGCCTCAGACTAGGACTGCCCAAAAGGTGACGACTAAGAACCGAACAAAGGACATGATGCAGATGGCGACGTGGAATGTAAGGGGTGCAAATGATGAGGTGAAAGTAAGAGGGAGATTGTGGGTGCGAAAGTGGATATATGTGGATTAACTGAAGCTAAATGTTGAGGTGAGAGTGTGAGAGAATGTGGGTATGGATGGTGTATATGTGCAGGAGTAGATGAAAATGAGAGAGCAAAAGAAGGAGTGTGTATTGTGGTGAGTAACAGATAGATGGAGAATATGAGAAAGTATGGATCAGTTGGCTTAAGGATTGCATGGGTAAGACTGAAATTTGGACTACAAATGTGGGCGATTGTGTGCGTGCATGCGCCAATGCAAAATCGTGCAAGCAGAGTGAGAGAAGAGTTCTGAACAAATGTGGAAGCACGCATGGAAAAGTTTGAAAGGAATGGGAAAGTGTTTCTGGCAATATGAATGGTAAAGTAGGGAATGTGAAGGTGGATGGAGTGGTCAGTGAATGGGGTGTGCCTGCTGAGATAGATGAGAATGACAGTGCTTTAGTGGACATTTGTGCTGGGAGGGGGTTGGTGATAGCCAATTCCCTCTTCATGCACAAAATGATCCATAGGTATACATGGCGAGTGTTGAGAAGGGTGGGTGGTGAACTGAATGAACAGAAGGCAATGATTGATTATGCGTGTGTGGATGAAAGAATGCGAAGACGTGTAACAGATGCAAGAGCATATAGATGTTGGGGGGAGTGGACTTTCTGACCACCAATTTGGTGGTGGTGAAAATCAAGGTCCAAGTGAAATGGAGAAACAGAAGAAGGGAAGGATGGGAGGAAGTACTATATGCAAGGTGAGTGGAAAGGTTTCAAGAGGAAGAGAAAAAGGCAGAATATATGAAAGAAGTGGAGGAGCGATTGGGTAAACATGGACTGGAGCAGATGGGGGACGTGGAAAGTGTGTGCAAGATATTCACAGATGAAATCTGTGCAGCATGAGAGGTTGTGTGTGGGGTGAAGAGAAGACGAAAGGGAGTGCAAGGAACGCATGGTGGAATGAAGAGGTGAGACAAGGTGTGGCATAAAAGAAGAAAGCATATAGTGAGTGGATGAGAAACAGGGGCATGGAAGAAGTTGAGAGATGGAAGAGAGAGTTACATGTTGAGAGGAAAAGAGAGGTGAAATGATTAGTATGAGAGAGTAAGAAGAGAGTGGATGAGGAATTTAGATGGAATTTGAGTGTAAAGTGGAGAGAATGTAAGAAAATGTTCTGGAATGAGGTAAAGAGAGTTAGGCAGGGTAGCAGTGAAATTAGTCGGGGTGTCAAAGATAAAAATGGTTGATTACTGGTGAAGAAGAGAGAAAAAGTGAGCAGATGGAGAGAACACTTTAATGAATTGTTGAACATAGAGAATAAAAGTAATGCGAGTATAAGTGGCTGGGGAATGGCTGGGAGAAGGAGGGAGGTGTGAAGAGAGAAAAAAATCAGTGGGATGGAAGTTTTGGAAACAATGAAGAAAGTCAAAATTGGCAATGCCTCAGAAATTGATGAAGTATGTGCTGAAATGCTGAAGCATGGGTGAGAAATTGTAGTAGAATGGATGTGGAAGATGTGCAGATTGGCCTGGGAGGAAGGTAGAATCCCGGAGAGTTTGAAGTCAGGTATACTGTAATTATTCCCTTGTACAAAGGAAAAGGGGAAAAAAAAGTGTGTAGTAATCATAGGGGCATTTGTATTCTTGTGTAATAGGAAAGTATATGGTAGGATACTTATTGACAGAGTTAGGGAAATAACAGAGGAATTAGTTGGAGAAGAACAGGAAGGTTTTAGGAAGGGAAGAGGTTGTGCAGATCAGATATTCATTCTTAGGTCTTTAATGGAAAAGTTTCTCGAGAAGGGAAAGAAATTGTATGCAGCCTTCATGGATTTGGAGAAAGCATATGACAGGGTGGATAGACAAAGATTGTGGAAAGTATTAAGAATATATGGAGCAGATGAGATATTGCTGAATGAAGAGTAGGTATGAGGGTGCTACGGCTGCAGTGTGTGTGGATAGTGAACTGAATGAATTTTTCTACCTGAAGGTTCGACTGAAACAGAGATGTGTCATGCCTCCATGCTTGTTCAGTCTGCATGGATGGGGTTATAAAAGAGATTCAGGGTAGGGCAGTGGATGGTGGAGTTGCTCTGATGAGAGAGGGTAGTGTTTGGAAACTCCCTGTACTGTTGTTTGCAGATGATACTGTGTTATCAAGTGAAGACGCAGGGAAACTGCAAGGCTTGGTGAATGAGTTTGGAAGAGTGTGTAAAAAACTGAATCTAAAGGTGAATGTAGGGAAGAGTAAAGTTATGGTTTTCGAGACAAATGAAGTCGCTGGATGTACAGTGAGGTTGGAAGATGAGGAAATAGAATATGTGATTGCATGTAAGTAGTTGGGTTGTGTGATGAGTAAGGATGGAAGTTTGCAGGGTGAAGTGCTTGAAAGGGTTCAACAAGGAAATTAGGTTGCAGGTTCTTTGAAGACAGTGATAAGAAACAGGGAATTGAGCATGGAAGTAAAAAAAGTCGCTGGATGACAGTGTTGTGTTACCAACTCTAACATATGGAAGTGAAGCTTGGACCTTGTTGGAAAGACAGAAGTAAGAGTGAATGCAATGGAAATGAGTTATCTGAGAGGAGCATGTGGAGAACAAGGAGAGACAGACCGGCAAATGAGCAAGTGAAGGAGCATTGTGCTGTGGACGTGATGTGATAAAAAGCATTAGGCAGAATACAGTGAGGTAGTTCGGCCGTGTAGAGATGATGGAGAACGAGACACTAACGAGGAGAGTGTATGCAAGTGAGGTGATGGGGGGGAGAGAGAGAGGAGGAGGCCAAGAATAAAAGGGAGGGATGGAGTGGAGAGGTACTGTACGTGAGAGAAGGAGATGTGAGCTGGAAGTAGGGCAGTGAAATGGCAAGGAACCGGGTGACATGGAGGCGATTTGTTTGAGGCCACTCCTTACGGGATTAAGGCGTCTGGAAATATATATATATATATATATATATATATATATATATATATATATATATATATATATATATATATATATATATATTACCAGACGCCTTAATCTCGTAAGGAGTGGAGCAGTGACCATTGAACTAACGACTGAAAAGAGATAAAGATGCAACAGTGCGGTGTAGAGACAGAGGTTCAAGGGAGCCAGTAAGAGGAGGAGAGTTAATGAGATGAAAAGCTGTTGACTCCATCCTATTGAGATGAGCTTTATGTGGGACGCCTTCCCACACATGAGAATTGTGCTCTAGACAGGTGTGAATAAAACCCCTGTATAAAGTCAACAACGTGCAGGGGTAAAGAAGGTATGGAGTCAGCTTAGCACACCTAATCTCTTGGAAGCAGATTTTGCAAGAGATGTAATATGATCTTTCCAAGATAAATCCCGGGAGAATGAAACCCTAAGTATGTTTAAGGATGATGTAGGCTTGAGTTGGATATTAATAAACATTAGTGGGTACTCCTGTGGAAGTTTTTGTTGTTATGATATGTGTAAAAACTGAGTCTTTGATGCATTAAAGACAACAAGATTATTTCTACCCCACAAGGTTTGCTTAAAAATAAGATTTTGATATTTCTTTGTCTCCTCCTCTGCTTTTGTTTCACTTCTTACAATAACAAGGCACACCGATTTTCATTCCATTTGAATGATATTTACTGGTCGCCCTGAAGCAGCAAAGTTTTAGCCCCTTGTTGCCCATTATTGTTTCTCTATGTTCTGAACCATCAAAAGGCCATCGTTCATGTATTCATGGAATATGTTTTGTTTCAGTGTTCAGTAAGAGTGTTGCATTATGAATGTTATTATTATTTATTTTTCAGGTCATTTCCAGATGGAAACTCGCAAGACAATCTACTTGCTTGGTTGAATGGTTACAGAGATAACTGGAAGCAAACTACCGTCGAATCAACAGACCTTCGGGTACTTTATGCATCTGACCAGACAGCACCGGAAAGAGAAAAAGGGATGCATTTTGTGATACAGTTTGTGCAGTGAAGACATTGTGGGATGACGCAAATTTACCATCTTGACGGGAATGCTACTGTATCAAGAAGTTGGAAAAGCTCTTCACAGTTTGGACTGGGCTGAAGAAGCACTCTTCCCCTACAACAGAATCTCACAAGGAAAAGGAATGGTTGTTTCTGTATTCCCTGGAAGATTTATTTGACATTGCTCATGCTACTGTCGAGTGGCTCGTATAGAGGACTGGGAATTTCTCCTTCCTCAGCGCCAGAAAAGACGTCTTGGAAGCATGGGGGACTCGACATGATTCACCTGAAAAATGCCAAG
>NC_137014.1:15963302-16063302 GCF_032717465.1 Coenobita brevimanus | reverse complement strand
ACCCAACCATAACAGAACCATTAACAAAACCAGACTCTAAATTCACTCTGCACAGAGGGACAGAGAAGTAATTATTCCCTGCACCTTGTAAGATTACAGTTTCATCAGAGGAATTAACATTAGAGCCTAGAACACTGGTCAGCATAAGGGATTGGCAAGCACCTGTATCACGATATATTTGAGCTGATTTCCTGTCATTACTGTCCAGAGGACTGACAAAACCATCAGACAGGAAATTAGCACATGAACTCTTGAGAGTGTCACCCACGTTACTGCTCAAAAGAGGAGCTCCATCAAAGCAGGTTCAGTTAACTCAGTTAAAGAATTCTGGGAACTCTCAAGAGTGGACACTAGACCAATTGACTGAATATTTAAAGACTCCTTTTTGTTCACATCACGCTGTCTCCTGAAACATCTCTCCGTAGTATGACCAAGCTTACTACAATAAGTACATTTACTTTTCTGAAATCTAGAGGTGAAGCTGGTATTTACTTCCTGAGAAACATCATCTTTATTCTCTTTCCTGTTACCTGTACTCTGAGTAGAGGCAACGTACTTACTCTCAGCTTTCCCTTTTTCTCTAGAATATCTCTTGTGAGTGAGAACATACTCATCAGCTAAAACTGCAGCATCAGACAAATTATCTATTCTTTTCTCATCAAGATATAGGCTTACATCTTTACTAATACACCTTTTGAAGTCCTCCAGCAAAATCATCTGCTTAAATTTGTCAAAATCAGAATCCACATTCTTAGAATTTAACCACTGCTCTAACAAATCTTCTTTGATTTTTGCATACTCAACATGGGATTGCTTATCTTGCTTGTAAGTTGTCCTAAATTTTACTCTATAAGCTTCAGGAACAAGCTCATAGGCCTTAAGAATCAAGCTCTTAACTACATCATAATTATCAGATTGATCCTGAGGCAAAGATGCAGAAGTTACTTGAGCTTTACCGGTGAGAACAGTTTGAAGGAGTACTGGCCAATTCTGTTTGGGCCAATTAAAACCTGTAGCTACCCTCTCAAACAACTGAAAATACTTTGTTAAATCAGATTCATTAAAAGGAGGGACAAGTTTAACATTTTTAGCCACATCAAAATCATCAGAGCTAGATGATCCAGTTCCACCTTGTTTCATGGGATACTCATGGTCTGCCTGAATCCTAGCAATTTCAACTTGTGCCTCAGCCTCCTTAGCTTTTGCCTGAAATTCAGCCTCCTTTGCCTGTGCTTGAAATTCAGCTTCCTTCACACGAGCCTCCTGCAGGGCTAGCTGTAACTTAGCTAATTCAATCTGCGTTTGCTCATTTGGAGGAGTTACATTAAACAAACTTTCATTAATCATGTCAACAATTTAATCTTTAGAATGATGAGAGCGAACAGCAATTCCCAATTGTTGAGCAACAAGCTTAAGTTCATTCTTTGTTCTGTTTTCTACATCACACACTGTTTGCACATTTGACAAAAAATCTTTGGCTTCATCAAGCGTAGTAATAGTAGACATCATGAATAAGTAACAGTCACAAAATATCAAGCAATATCCTTATGATAATATCCTGAATATCCTGATGAGAGGTCGCCAAATTTATGTTACGGAACAGAGAAAAATAATGTACACTTTAAGTGAGAATGCTAAAAATCACTACTGTCCCGTAAAGTTCCAGGTTCAAAACAAAAGAGTTAGGTAAAATTACAAGTTAAAGTTTAATGCTCAAACTAACAACAAAACATTCAGGACTCATAAGGATAATGTAATGGCAAAAACAGGTTGAATATATGGTTAACTGCAATAGCCTCTATTAACACAAAATTAGCATGAGTAAATTTATCTAAGTCAGCCCTGATAAAATGAGATACCAGATAATACTCAGTGAATGCAAGATAAATTAATACAGATACAAAATAATATTAAAACTGATGGACATAAAACCCAACATTAATCAAAAAGACCCCACTAGGCCTAAGAATTAACCTTATGCTACACAGTACAAGAAAAAAATACAACAGTTATACTCAAATTACACACAGCTGCTAGATGTTTGGGGATTTCTTGAGCACTCACAATAATAATAAGTGTACAGGGGAGGACAGAGATGTGAACAAAATGAGGAGTAGATCTAAGTGGCAATGATGCAGAGACAGAGCTCATTATATAGGGGCTGGCAGAACTTGATACAACTTGTAAGAAGGACGCGCAAATGAAGCCATGGGGACAAAGAGTTGACAGTCCCGCTCTAAATAACAGAGAGAACGACTTACTCTACTATAACGGTAGAAGGGGGGAACTGAGGCAGAACATGCTCGTGATCAAACATGCAGCATACTGTGCGTTAAAATTACACAAAGGATGATGAAATCATAGGCTCTGTACCAATATATATATATATATATATATATATATATATATATATATATATATATATATATATATATAAAAGAGGTGCTACCCAAAAGTTCCAGTAATTTGAACAGAGGGAGCCAACCGTTTGCAGTTTTGCCTTTTGCCACTTGAAGGAGTCAGCAGCACCCCTTGTGCGTGAGTGTGGCCCCGGCCGTGTCTGTGAGCGGACGTGTTGTTGAGCTACACTTTCTATTGTAGCAATGTGTGTAGGACCTTTGGTGGTTTTGCAATGGTGGACCAATGGTACAACAATGTCGAGTCGATGTTGATCGTTTTCTTTGATATCCAAGTGACTGTTCACAATGAATTCGTCCCACCCGGCCAATCTGTCACCGGAAAGTTTTACTGTTAAGTTTTGCAGCTTCTGAGGGAGCACATCTGCTGCAAACGTCCAGAACAGTCGAGGAACAAGGACTGGGTCCTGCATCATGACAATGCTTTCGCCCACACATCAATTGTTGTCCGGCAGTTCCTGGCTTCCACTAACATGGTAGTCATTCCCCACTCACCCTATTCGCCTGACCTGCCCCCTGTGACTTTTTCCTGTTTCCCAAGCTGAAATTATGACTGAAAGGGCGTCGATTTGACTCGATTGAGGAGGTCCAATAGAATTGCGGGAGGTGCTCAAGACTATTATGCCTGAAACCTTGCAGGGATGCATGGACTTGTGGATAAAATGCTGGGACCACTGTATACATGCCCAAGGGGAGTACTTTGAAGGTGACAATGAGAACTAGGAGGTAAGGTAACTTTTCTCCTACAATATTCAAATTACTGGAACTTTTCTGTAGCACCTCATGTGTATAAATAAATAAATATATATATATATATATATATATATATATATATATATATATATATATATATATATATATTAGGGTGGTCCTTAGCCATAAGGGGAATTTTGAACCTGAAAAAATTATTGCTCCCAGGGCCCAGATTTGTTCCTTTAGATATAAAAACCCCATGTGTAAAATTTTATTCAATTTGATTAATATTTAGGGGTTGCCCATGAAGGATAAAGTTATTACCCTATGCCTGGCTCCAGCTCCCCCTCCCTCTGGATTATTAGCCGCTCGGTGGCGGGGGTGTCATGGGTGCCATCCCACTCACTGTGGCCTGGTTAGGCTTAAGGTCTTTTTCCAGGCGTCAGGAAATGTTTTTCGATGGTCCTGAACGACTTGCAGGACAAATTGGAGCTGCTCCTCATCCTTGGTCAGAAGAGTACTATATTCTTGTATGAGAGCAACTTCCCTCTCAGAGTGATCGTTGACAGCACTAAGAGCATGTGATGCTTCTGATGCCTTCTTGAAGTCTTCTCGCTCTCCCCATGTCTCAAGATCAACTTCCAAAAAGGCTGCATCCAGTCTCAGCTTTTGAAAGAAACCCATTGTAGCCTTTGAGCAGAAGTCAGTGAGGGTGGCGTGGGAAATTACACTCCTCAAAATCTTGACCCTTTTGAGCCTCTCCTCTCTTCTTTCCTGTAGTTCCACTGCTTTAATCATCTCTTGTTTTGTCTCTAGAGGAATATCTTTATCAAAGACCGCTAAGGCAACAAGCTCCTCCAACAAATACCATTGATGAGAGAGAAATTTCCCAAGAGCTGCCTTTGCCACACCTTCATCCTCACTGTGATATTCATCCAATTTTTTCAGGACCCAAAGATCGTTCCAGGGGGCTGACACAGCCAGTGGCGCTTCGTTCCAGCATTGGAAGTAGATCTTCACTGCAAAGAGAGCCATGCATTTCATGCCATATTCCTCCCTTGGAGTCAACTTGAATTGAGACCGGAACATCCAAACCTTGAGGGAATAGATGACTTTTGCCATCCACCGAGTGTGGTGCATGGGGCCTGGAGCCATGAATCGAATTCCCCGAGGAAAAGTGCCACCAAGGAAGATTAGAGAGAGCTCAATAAATTCCCAATAGTCATCTCGAAGTTCTTCATGCTTCAGCAATGTGGTAGTGGCCCAGGAGAGGATAGACTCCCTTTCGGCAATGCTCTCGTCCACAACCGTGTCAAAATTCGATTTGTCCATGACTTCCCACTGGGTTTGGAACCGTTTGAATAGAAGGATCTCTGGTGATTTGCTCGGACCCATAATGGCCAAGAAGACAGCTTCAACAATCAACTCCATCACATGGTGCCGTCATGCAAGGTTCAACAGCTCCTTCTCCAACTTTTTCTCAATCAAAGGACATGCCCCTTTCATCTGACCAGTATTGGATGCTGTCGTGTCAAATGACATTCCAGAGACTCTGTCTGTCAGGCCCCAGTCCTTAAGAGCCTCCACAACA
The DNA here is from genome assembly GCF_032717465.1 of Coenobita brevimanus. Taxonomy (NCBI): domain Eukaryota; kingdom Metazoa; phylum Arthropoda; class Malacostraca; order Decapoda; family Coenobitidae; genus Coenobita; species Coenobita brevimanus. The sequence goes on along the minus strand of NC_137014.1, from coordinate 16,058,601 downwards.
GCTGCAGCCATGGATTCCCCTGTGCCATTTGGGAGCTTTGCCACACAAAGAAGCTGACAGACATTTCGTCCAGAGACCAGAATCGGGAGGCAGTCGACGTGTTCTTTTGTGGTCAGGTCATTCATGAGCTTCCCATCCCAATGAACAATGAGAGGGCCATCTGCTTGGAATTCTGACTTCAAATGACTTGCCAAATTCTTCCTGTGCTGCACCCATCTGCGATGAATAGAAGACCGATTGATGTTCAGCTCACTTGTATCGTGCCCCAATGAACGAGCACATTCTGTTAGCAGATGAACAGCTTGACAGTCGCTGATTATGGTCCGGTCCAGGCTTGCCGCCAAGGCTGGGGTGAAGATATCTCTAGATGCTCTGTTATGTTACGGCGCCGGCGGGCTGGGACTGGGAGTCCTGTCTGCTCCACATGCACCAAATGTTGAAGGTTGAGGAGATGTTACTGGGGAAGATGTGCTGCTCGAAGTCGAGGACGAGGAGGTAAACTCGACCATTGGCTCAGTAGCAGCCACCTGGGCTGCAGCACGCTCTCGCCGGTCCTCTTCTGCTGCCTTCTTTTTGACTTGACGAGCTTCTTTTGCTGCAAGAGTCATGTCAACTGGTCCAATGGTGCCTCGACGTCCTGGTTCACGCTGAGCCAATAGAAAGGCATTGTCCTCCTCCAAAGTGATCATTGAGAGTGCATCTGCATGTGCAATGTCAAAGAGATTTTTCCCACTCTCAATGAAATCCTTCTCCTTGGCCAATTGCGGTGCCGATCGCCAGCTGCGGCCTTTTTTAATGGCCTGGTAGTCCTTATACTGGGCAAGGACTCTCTCTATGATGTGGTCTTTCCTCTTTGTTGGAATACGTGCCTTTTCCCAGAATACCGGCACCTCCTCGGACACTTCAGTCGCAATGCCACATAACGTTTTCTTTGAGTCAGCAGAGTGGGTATTGATCATCCGGCCGAATACATCACCAATAAATGGTAGCTTGCTGCCATGAATGGCATCCTTGGGCCTCACCAAGTAAAATCTTTAAGACATTTTCAATTATCTGAAAAAGAGGTAAAATTACTGATCAGTGCTTTGTACTCAACCGTGTATCGGGTGGATCCATATTGGCCTTATAGGGTCACAACTTTAACCTTCATGTGCAACCCCTAAATATTAAGCAAATTGAATAAGATTTTAAACACAGTGGTTTTGTGCCTAATGGAACAAAACTAGCACTTGGGAGCTGAAAAAAAAAAAAACTTTCATTTTTAAGGACCACCCTAATATATATATATATATATATATATATATATATATATATATATATATATATATATATATATACATATATATATATATATATATATATATATATATATATATATACATATATATATATATATATATATATATATATATATATATATATATATATGGGGCCTCTGTGGTACAGAGGTAGAGTGTGTGCATGATGGTGAACGCTTGTCCCCCGCCAGAGTTGTAAAAACTTTGGGAAGCATTCACCAAGCCACTTGCTGCTTTGGCGAACATAAGGGGTGGTGTGGTTGAACTCATGTTGCATACTAGCATGCTTGCACCCAGTCAGCTTAAGGTGGGCCGATTACACTTGGTTCACAGACTACACACACATCCAAAGCCACTACAACACTACAATCACATTTGCAAGCTCTTCTCACCCTACATACAGTCTCTACCAGACATCCTAAGCCACTGGTAGACATACATTGGCTGTATCGTTCCTGCTTCAGTAGGGGTAGACCGGTCCTACAGTGGACACTCAATGGCTGATGATGATGATAATATATATCCCATTAGAGCCCAGTGTCCGGAATATTGGACAGAACTGGGATTTTTCAAGTCTTCATAAAGTAGGGAACCCCCGGGTAGGGACCTATGAGCTTTGCGACTATGAGCCGATAGGCGGAGGGCGGTACGCTTAGTACCCATCCAGCGCCATGCCTCACCCAGCACCCCTGGGATCCAGTGGGTTAATGACTGGCAAACCTATCAGTCTCTTTAACCCATTGGAGCCCGGTGTCCGGAATTTTGGACAGAACTGGTTTTTTTTTCAAGTCTTCATAAAGTAGAGAGCCCCCGGGTAGGGACCTATGAGCTTCGTGACTATGAGCCATTAGGCGGAGGGCAGTACGCTTAGTACCCACCCAGCGCCATGCCTCACCCAGCACCCCTGGGATCGAATGGGATATTATATAAATATATATATATATATATATATATATATATATATATATATATAAATATAAAACACATTTCCAGGAGCGCAAACAAATCTTCCTGCGCTAATATGTGCTTGTACAATGACGTCCGTGTACAGTGAGCAACAGTAGACGTGTCGCAGTTTTGTCCGAAGATTAAATGTAACTTGTGAAACATTATGAATCATCCGTATGACAGATGGGGGAATGTACCAGACGCTTAGCCCGTTAGCTTATGTTCTCACCAAATTTCACGACACTGTTATTGTTGCTTACTGTACAGTACTTAATGGCTATTATGTCTCTGTTGTTGGGACATCCAGAGGAGCGATTCAGTCCTCCTATTATTCACTTAACTTTGTTTTTTGGGAAGGTCCTTCACTCCTGTCGATTTATCGATTTAGTAAAGCTAAATACTTATCCCTTCCCAACTCTCATCCACCTATTGGTTTTGTACATGTTTAAGTGGGCTCTTCTAACAACCAGGTATTAAATTCAGCTTAGGAGACACTTTTCAGATCATGAGATATTAGCTACACAACCAGATTACATTAGCCACTAACTTACAAGACATCTCCCGTAAGCTGAATGACAACGTTTAACGATATTAAGAAATTACTTAAAAAAAAAATAATAGTAGTAAAGTGGTTAAGTGGGTATGTGTATGTTGAAGCTTCCTCAGAACTTCTATACTCTTTGAACGCCACATTTTGACCTAAAGAAAATCGTCCGAGGCATAAAGAAAAACTACATTAATACTGATAACAAAACAAGAAGCAGCTCTCAGGGACACCCCGGGGCCCAAATTCGTCTAAGGGCATATGATCTTGGCCTCTAAGCTGGACCTTTCACTGTTCCAAAAATCTAATCTTTGCCTTACTCTTAACCCGTCCAGCAAGTCCAATCGATATCTGATAAAACAATTATTAAGTTAACCTTGCTTAAGCAAAATTTGACCTAGCTCTGTGACCCAGACCTTTTATTTAATGGTCTTAAAAAATGTAATTTTACTCTTTAGCCGCCCTCAGCAGTCCCAGCAAGTTTATATAAATCAAATAAAAATTGTGCCAGTTATTTTGTTCACACACACACACACACACACACACACACACACACACACACACACACACACACACACACACACATATGGAACATAACACCCGCTCTCGGTTTGCAAGTATGGATGTAAATTAAAAGGCGTCATGGCGCTTAAGTGGATAAGATAATGGTGAAGCATTTCATTATTATGTTGGCACAGCCGCGTCCTTACAGTAAGTAGCAGTACACATCAACCCGTGTTGTGTTATCTGCAGTGTCCACTGCTGATGGACTATCGAACTCTTTCACTTACTACCAAACGCTCTGATGATATGTGCATCTGGTAATAAGTGATATGGTTTCATAAGTCACCAACAGTGGACACAACAGTCCTAAACATGGGATGATGTGTATCGTTACTTATAGACGCGGCTGTACGCTGGCTGGTCAAGTTCTCACCACAGGAAAAATAAAACAGGATACCTGACTGCTTTTTCTTCCTACCTAAAAACAACTTTACCGAGCTTATGGAGGAAAAAAGAGCTTTTCCCGTCGATGAGGACTGATATGGTATATATCTCTTTTAATAAAAATAGGATGTCTCCTTAGCAGAATATTGCAGTGAAATGGTTAAGTGTGTAAGCGAACAGTGAAACTTTGCCTTTAGTTAAGCTGGTAGTTAATCCGGCCAGATAATCATTTTATATTACTTGCTGACAAGATAGGATTTTGCTCTGCTCACCTACCTCCCCTACCTCCAATCGCCATCTATAATAATTACCTACGCTGTCTTTCTCCCTCCCCCTCTCCACTTTCTCTATCTGTCTCCCTTTCCTTGCCCCACTGTCTTTCTACTCAACTTTCTTCCTCCTTGTCACACCACTTTGCCTTATTCCCTCCCTCCCTGTGTATAGTTATTATTAGAATGGAGAATCGAAGCAGCAAGGATACTCTTACAAGTTCCTGATCCGTTACTATTAGAATGGAGAAGTCGAAGCAGCAAGGATACTCTTACAAGTCTGGCAACTGTGTCAGACCAACCGGTGGTACAGCGTTGCCAAAGTGCAGAAATTTCGTCTGCCATGCTGAAATTAACTCTGCGGAAATGCAACCCTGTATTCAGGTTGGAAATGAGGACGGATTACCGCACTGCTACGGAAATATTACCACATAGCCTGGAAGAGGGCATACAATGTGCAACATTAATAAGACGTATTATCAACCGGTTTGTACATACAGTACCTCGTTTTATGATGTACAGCTTATATAAGTATATTCCATAATTACCCACATGTCACGAATCAATTCGCGACATTTCCCTTTTGTGAGAAGCCACGAACTATTAGTGGAAAACTCACTGTGTATCGCTCAGTTAACCGTTTCTCTCTCCATTTCGGGGTATACTTTTCAAAACATTCGTCACTGTTTAATAGTGACCGACTTAATGCATGTCACTAAGTGCGCTACTGAGCGATACTATTGTTTGTTTATTGTTCGCCCCTAACCGTTAGCCACGCCTTCTTCTGGTGGCTTGTGCGTCCTGCCCATACAATGTATTTTGAATTCAGTCGAGTGTTTGTTGTGACGGAAGAGGGTCCTGCGCTCCAGAAGTGTGAGAGGTCGCTAGCACCCAAGCTCCACTGAGACAGTTAATCCAGTCCTCCCACCCCCCGGGTGATACATAGCATTCATCGACTGGTATTTCCTTTTTGTATAATCCTAGTTTTAAGAGTTTAGTTAAGGTGTTTTTTCCTAGGCGTAAGGATTTAGCTTTTGTGTGAGTGAGTGAGTGCGTCTCATTAATTTGATTTGAATTGTAACGTTAAATTTATTTTTTTTGTAATCAATAAATTTAACAGTTCTTTTTCTTGAGCTTAATGTAAAGTAAAATCTTGTTTCATTTCTCCATAATTAAGCTTATTTTCCATATAGCTCCTAGCTTGCATAAACGTTTGCTTTCATAACTGGTACTTAGACCAGTCTTGTTGTATTAACTTAAAATCCGTTGTGCCAGATAGGAGTTAAAGCATCAGCAAGAGCCTGATATTATTATTAGTATTAGTTATTTATTGTCAGGGGTGAAGTAACTTTCTCCAGAGGCTAACAGTACAGTAATTCAGCAATTATGAGTAATTAGTCTCTGCTGTGACCTGTTGAGAAAGTTTTTGAATTCTCGTTCTTAGAGAATCATTGCACGATTTAGCAAGACAATCATTGTCCCTGCTCTTTAATATTATTGAATATTAATATCAATTAAATAATATTTAAGTATTTATTTCGAAAAACACAGTGATATTATAAAAACCCCGTGACAATTGGCGACCTCATTCCAGGATATTAACTCCTAGCTATAAAGCTATTCACGAGATAGTGCTCACTCATTCATATTTAGGTATTTATAATTAAAGTTTATAGGCACAAGTTTACTGGTGTTTACCGTTAATTTAGCAAGTGAATTTTTGCTTTATTAATCAATAGAGTACTTAACTCTAGTTTAATCTTGGTAACGCCAGACGATTTTGTTCGCTTCTGGGAAGTCAGCGTACCCATTGTGTTTATTATTGAGTCTTCCCAGTCATTTGCATTTTTGTTTTAATTTTTGCCGGTTAACTAGATAAGACTGGTCACCACTAACTTGTGTCTGTATTCTTTATTTGTATTATTAGTATTTGTCGCTAAGCAGTCAGTACTCAGTTTCGGTTACTTAGTAAATTGAGCTAGCATCATGGCAGCCAGTGCTTATGTACAGGAAGCCAAAGATATGGGTCTCACTGACCCAGAGAAAATACAGAGTTACGTTCTCTCACGGTTTAATTACGAACAAGAACGTGAGAAAGAACAGCGCGAATATGAGCGTGAACAGCGCGAATATGAGCGGGAACAGGGGGAACACGAACAAAAACAACGCGAGCTCGAGTTAGAAAAAGAGCGACAACAGCGCGAACACGAGCTAGTACAAGAGCGAGAACAGCGCGAATACGAGCGTGAACAACGAGACAAAGAACGAGAACATGAACTTGAAGTGCTGAAGCTCAAGCGAGATTCCTTGGCTTCAGACACGTCTGGTGCAGTTGGTCCAAGCTCAACGAGCGTTCTCCCTGCACATGTCCTGGCGACCCCACGCATCAAGCTTCCTTCATACAAGGAAAGCGAGCGAATCGAGCCGTACATAGCTCGTTTTGAGGACATGGCAGACTTATATCAACTGGATGAGGCAACTAAGCGGCTTCAGTTTCTTAGCCTATTTGAGGGCCCTGCCCTCGATATTCTCCACAGAATTCGTGGAGACAATCTCACATATGAGATGATGAAAGCTGCACTCATTAAGGCGTATGGTCTCACAGTAGACGACGCCAAAGTTCAGTTCATGCGAGCTCGTCTCCAAGACAAGGAGACAGCTGTTCAGTTCCTTGATCGTCTCACAGCTTACTTAAATGAGTGGATGGAGAAAGATGAAACTCCTTCCACGCGTGAGGGGATAATTGACCTTATGCTGCGTACACAGCTAGAGAGGTCGTGGCCTGCTGAGCTCATAGCACAGCTTAAGATCTGCCAGGTGAAAGATGCCAGCCAAATGGCAGAGAAGGCTGACGCATTCTTTACTGCATACGGGTATCAAACTCGTAAGCAAAACACCTGGAGCAGAAAAGATACTGCCAAGTCTGGGAAGCCGTCTCAGACTGAATCCCAGCACCAAGGTCATTCTCAGAATAATGGCCAAGGTCCAAAACCGCAGTGGAAGGACCAGGGGCAAAACACTCAGAAACCTGAGTGGAAGAGGTACAACAAGTACCCTAACCAGCAGCAGTATCAGCCACGCAACCGACCGTCGGGACAAACTTATTCACCACCAGCTCGAAAGAGGCAGGAAGCGAATGCAGCCTTCATTCCTCAGCAGCAGCCTGGTGGTCACGTCCCTACCAGTGTGGGTACTTCCCCACAGTTCACTAGTCCCACAGTGACAGTGAACCCCCCTCCACAGATGGCCAATGTTCCATCTTCCCATGCAGTGAGTGCAAACCCTCAAGTATATAACTCTCAAGGCACAATGTTTGCCGCATCAATTCAGCAGCCTCATGAGTGGCTAGCTGCTTCCTCCACAGGCCCCACCACAGGTGACAGTACCTTCCTTGTACAGCCAGGGTTTGTGGGAGGCATTCCTGTGAAGGTCCTGAGAGACAATGGTTCCTCAGGTTGCTCTGTTAAGCAGAGTTTAGTTCGGCCTGAGCAGTATACAGGTCGACAGATCCATGCAGACCTTATTGATGGATCAGTGAGATTGTTCCCTGAGGCATGTATCCAGGTGGCATCTCCATTTTATACTGTTACGACACTTGCAGTTGTCATGCCAGAGCCTCTATTTGACTTTATAGTAGGCAATATTACCGGAGTCAAGGATAGTTGCTCCGATGATGACGCTACTCAGACTTCGGCTGCTGCGGTAACACGAGCCATGGCTGAGGCTCCAGACTGTGTCACCCCAGTGATCATTGAATCGCCGCAAGATCTGATGTGTAGTCAACTTGTTGTGCAAGAACAACATTCTGACCCGACACTTGCTGCCGTGCAGAACAAACAAAAGGGTCGAGTGATTAAGTATTCACGGGGAGGTCGAGCCAAGTTCCTTCGTAAACAAGGACGGCTCTACCGTGAGTCACGAACACCCGAGGGCGAGGTTCGACTGCAGTTTGTCGTTCCCGCCAAGTACCGCCTAGCAGTGTTACAATGGGTTCATTGTTCAGCCTCAGGAGGTCACATGGGCAAAAGGAAGACCCAGGGACGTATCCGAGCTGACTTTTTCTGGCCAGGGATGGGACGGGACATAGATAGTTTTGTCCGTTCCTGCAGTGTGTGCCAAAGTATCACCACTAATCAGGGACATGCCCTTCCTGTGCCATTTGTAACCACACCCGTAATCTCTGAGACAGTTGAGAGACAGGGTAGTGGTGAAGTGGGTGCAGACCTGACGTCTCGCCCATTGGCCCCACAGGACACATTATGTCCAGGGCCTGTACATACATATTATGTACCGTAAGTTAAGGGGGAAGTTGAGAGGCGAGTCGAGGCTATGCAAGACCCGAGTTTGCACAAGGATTCTCAGCTCCCCGATACTAATATAAGTACTGTAGGTTAAGGGGGAAGTTCAAGAGAGAACTCCGCAGAGGCGACTTGAGGCTATGGAAGACCCAAGTTTGCACAAGGATTCTCAGCTCCCCGATACTAATATAAGTACTGTAGGTTAAGGGGGAAGTGAGAATTCCGCAGAGGCGACTTGAGGCTATGGAAGACCCAAGTTTGCACAAGGATTCTCAGCTCCCCGATACTAATATAAGTACTGTAGGTTAAGGGGGAAGTGAGAATTCCGCAGAGGCGACTTGAGGCTATGGAAGACCCAAGTTTGCACAAGGATTCTCAGCTTCCCGATATTAATATAAGAACTGTAGGTTAAGGCACAGGTTGAGGGCCCGTGTGCAGTTCGAGGCTATGGAAGACCCGAGTTTCAACAAGGATTCTCAACTTGCTGACACTAATCGTGTGCTAAAATTAATGGCGACCTCGAGTGTACTTTTCGTAGCATGTACTGATTGCTAGGCAGAGAGAGTAATTGTAACGTAATAAGAATTTTGTCTCATTGACACTTTTGATGCTCCACCTTAATTGGTTTTGCAGGTTCAGCAATGGGTGTAGCAGTTTTGCTGTGCGGCCCAGCTGATCGTCTGCCGCACGCTGCCGCCTCTTCTTCTCTGCCTTCGTCGTCGTCATATTATTATTATTGTGTCATTTTACACATAGGTACAGTCACACTACAACTGTCACACCTACACCGTGTATTACATACATCACACTACACAACAATTAGTTGTCAGTGTAAATGTAGCGACTTTTCGCTCTGTTTGACCTGAGTACAGGATTTTCACCGTCGTCACGGAGTTTTTCCCTCAAGCTTGCTTCTATTAACTTAAATACAAGGTTTTTTTCGCTCACTGGCGACCGTGACTTTCTCCTGTAGCAGGATAGCACACACACCACAGTGTGAATCTTGTGTGAGTGACTTAGGATGTGTACATATATATATATATTTATCCACAAATTTTTTCCCATAAGGAAAAAATTTAATTTTGTAGGGGCGTAATGTCACGAATCAATTCGCGACATTTCCCTTTTGTGAGAAGCCACGAACTATTAGTGGAAAACTCACTGTGTATCGCTCAGTTAACCGTTTCTCTCTCCATTTCGGGGTATACTTTTCAAAACATTCGTCACTGTTTAAAAGTGACCGACTTAATGCACGTCACTAAGTGAGCTACTGAGCGATACTATTGTTTGTTTATTGTTTGCCCCTAACCGTTAGCCACGCCTTCTTCTGGTGGCTTGTGCGTCCTGCCCATACAATGTATTTTGAATTCAGTCGAGTGTTTGTTGTGACGGAAGAGGGTCCTGCGCTCCAGAAGTGTGAGAGGTCGCTAGCACCCAAGCTCCACTGAGACAGTTAATCCAGTCCTCCCACCCCCCGGGTGATACATAGCATTCATCGACTGGTATTTCCTTTTTGTATAATCCTAGTTTTAAAAGTTTAGTTAAGGTGTTTTTTCCTAGGCGTAAGTATTTAGCTTTTGTGTGAGTGAGTGAGTGCGTCTCATTAATTTGATTTGAATTGTAACGTTAAATTTATTTTTTTTGTAATCAATAAATTTAAGTTCTTTTTCTTGAGCTTAATGTAAAGTAAAATCTTGTTTCATTTCTCCATAATTAAGCTTATTTTCCATATAGCTCCTAGCTTGCATAAACGTTTGCTTTCATAACTGGTACTTAGACCAGTCTTGTTGTATTAACTTAATATCCGTTGTGCCAGATAGGAGTTAAAGCATCAGCAAGAGCCTGATATTATTATTAGTATTAGTTATTTATTGTCAGGGGTGAAGTAACTTTCTCCAGAGGCTAACAGTACAGTAATTCAGCAATTGTGAATAATTAGTCTGCTGTGTACTGTTGAGAAAGTTTTTGAATTCTCGTTCTTAGAGAATCGTTGCACGATTTAGCAAGACAATCATTGTCCCTGCTCTTTAATATTATTGAATATTAATATCAATTAAATAATATTTAAGTATTTATTTAAAAAAACACAGTGATATTATAAAAACCCCGTGACACCACAGTATTGGATAATACAAGTTTTTCTTGGCTGAAAATCGATTGTCATGTTGATCTTATCACCCTTCGACGGATATAAAATACGGTAAGTGGTGCTGGTAATCCTACTGTTGTTTCATCATTATTAATGATGTCTAACATGATAATATGCAAATATATTCTAAGTAAAACTGCACATCACCCATAATCTCATAAGGCTCCGATGTGTGCTCTCTCGAGATAATGCAGAACAGAGCCATGCACAGTTTCTTATTTTCTTTCATCCCGTTCCCTCATGTAATAACTATGATGGTTAGTGATAGACATACACACAGTAACGTCTAAAACGAAACAATTCTTCCCTCAGATTTCTTATGCAATTCCTCCAAAGCCAAAGCGCGAGTTTCGAGAGGCATGGCTGCAACATAAGGAGTTGCGAGATTGGATCACAAAGGCTGATGGAAACTGCAAAAGGGCCTATTGTAAAGTGTGTCGTGTAGATATATCAGCTGAGATTTCAGCACTTAAACGACACAGAACCTCTGCCCACCACACTCGAAATGCAGAGCATCCACTCATAATTAATGAATGAATGAGGAAAGAAACGTCTAGCACTGAAGTTGACATGGTTGGTTGAGCTGAAATAAAGCTTGCCACAATTATTGCTGAACATAATATATCTTTCAATACTGCCGATCATCCTGTGGATATACTGAAAGACATCTTTCCAGACTCTAACACTGCACAAAATGTCACTAAAAAGATCTAAAGCAGGATATATAATGAAGGAGATAGCAAAGGTTTTTCATGATGCACTGATTGATGATTTAAAAGCAAAAAATTTTTTCATTAATAGACGAAACAACGGACATCAGTACAACTAAAACATGTGCTGTTGTATGTAAATATTCTGATAAAGAGAAGAACACCATGTCCACTGCACTCCTTGATCTACTGGACATACACAAATCACACCAGGCATCCGATTCTCCTCAGGGGTCAACAGGCGACAGTTTGTTTAACTTAATCACAAAATATCTAACAGAGCATGAAATTCCTAGAGAAAACTTGATAGGATTTGCAGCACATAATGCCAGCAATATTATGGGCAGCCACAACTCTTTAGTAAGTCACCTACAAATGGTTGCACCAAATATTACCATCCTGTGCCGCATCTGCCACTCTGTACGTTTGTGTGCATCACAGGCTGCTAAAACACTTCCGAGGATGTGTGAGGACCTCGTGCGGAACATTTATACATATTTCAGCCATAGTGCTAAGCGCAGAAGTGAATTCCAGCAGTTCCAAATGTGATGTGAAGCCTCACAAGATATTACACATAGCTCAGACAAGGTGGCTGTCTCTTCATATGGCGGTCCAACGTATTTTAGAACAGTGGAACCTTCTCTTGCTGATCTTTCAGGAGAGGTATCTGCGAGACAGGTTAACATCCACTAAATTAATTTGTGATGGCTTGAAAGAGCCTAGAATTCTTTGCTATTTCCATTTTCTTAATTACATTCTCCTCAAATTTAATGGCTTTAATAGATTGTCTCAGAGGGAAGACCCGACCATTCACCTGCTGTATGATGCATGCAGAAAACTCTACCAGGACGTATTGAGACTCTTTTACAGACATGACCACCTGTACATACCTCCTGAACTGACTGATATTGACAAGGAGGAAAATTACCAACCAGTAGACCAGGTATATCTTGGTGCAGAGGTACACAGGTTATTGCAAACTCCAGAATATGCACAGAATATCAAGGAATGGTTCGTGTTATCAAGAAACGATGTGTAACTTTCCTGGCAACAGCATGGAGACAGATGAAGGCCAGATTTCCCATAGAGTCGAAAATATTGAAACATTGTTCAGTTCTATCTTCATGTAAATGCCTAAGCAAACATCTTCTCATGGATGTGCCTTCTTTAGTAGATTTTGTCATTGAGGTTCCACGTATTTATAAGGGCGATGTCCAGAAGCTTGATGATGAGTGGAGGAGCTTACCTCACACAGAACTGCCAGATGAAGTAATGCAAGCAAACAAAACTGAAATATTCTTCAGACGACTCAGGAACCTGACCAATGAAAATAATGAGCCTATGTTCTCTGCCCTGCCCGAGTTTGCACTTGATGTGACCCAACATACCTCAAATGCTGATGCTGAGCGAATCTTGTCCAAATTAGGTCTGATTAAGACAAAGACAAGAAATAAACTGCTCACAGAAACACAAGCAGCATTAGTACATGTTTCAGTAGTAAAGAAACATTGTGGTTGTGTTCACTTTCAGCCTTCTCCCACAATGATAACATATGTAAAACGACGAGGTGAGTGACCTTGGATGAGGCTGACTCTGAAGGACCATAAAATGTTGATAGGTAAAACAATGTCTGCCATACTCGTAATACTGATATTCTGTACAAATCTCTGTGTGAATAGATGCATCTCTATGCAAAATACCCTTCTACATGTATTATCATGTATTTGGTCAATCTAAAGGTTAAAATGATTCACTCTTGTATCTTAACTAATGGATAATTATAAACAATATGGTCTGTACTCATAGGTATGAAGATGGTTATCTATGTTTACTCTTACTTACGAGAATATGTGATATACTCGTCTTGTGTATTACTGAGTAATATGTCCTATTACATGTATGAGCAAGTTCAATATTTAGCCATTGTAGTTAATTACTTGATTCATCAACGTGCCTTAATGGCTATTAATACTGTTGGTCTGTAGCAAATATGGGTATATATATGTAACATGTATATTTTGGACATTTTCAGCGGGTGTAGTAAAAAGTACAATGTGTTGCTACATGTATTATGTTTTATTTAGCCAATCTCAATTTTAACATGATTCACCAATGTACAGTAACCATCCATCAACCAAAGCAAGGGAACATAGTCCCTGAAAGCAGAAAAGAATATGTACGTTGTAACATGCAGTTAACCAGCAACACCTCTCATTTTCTAACAATAGCCATCATAGAAAACGTGTGCTGTAATGCTAGTGCGGTAGCCGTGGTAACGCTGCGGTTATGGTTAGTAGTTTGGGAGTGGAGATGGGGTAGTGGAGGATGTGTGTGCTGTAGTTATTGCTGGCAGTGTAGTCTAGCAATATACCGCAGAGTAAAGGTGCTAAATGTGATATTACACCTGATTTAATATCTGTAAATAGTGAAATGTATCGTGAACCTGAAATATATAATGCCTATAACGTATAGCCAAACAAGCGTTGGCAGAAATGAGGAGGTGCTACCCCGTCCCCTCCCCACCTTCCTGCCACACCCCGTCCGCCAGGTTTCATCTAGCCACATAACGTCTGGATAAAGAGTAGGCAGCAGTGTTTTTACTGTATGTTTACCTTCTGAACATCACAGGAGATGCAAAATACCATCTGTGGTATAACATACAGTAGATGCATCTGTATCACATACATATTATTTTGCTTATTATAATACCAAGATGTTAAACTGCCTGTTTCCAGTAAATATGGTGGTTCTGGGAAGTGGGGTGTGTGGAGCTGGGTACATATAGGCCTATATATCATCCACAGGTGCAAGAAGTGGACGGCGAGGACTTCTGTGCATGGTTGCGGAGACAGCGGACGTGTGCTGAGCTCTCCTATAGCTTGTAGGGCTGCCCCACTGGTAATAGTTTTTTGGACTAGGTGGTTAATAAAGTTAGGATAGCTAGTTCTCATCTTCTTGCCAGCCCAATTAAAGATATAGTAGGTGTCTACTGTATATCTACTTACTGAGATTGCCTTTGCTTACACGCCTATGGAGTGTAACCCCCCACTGATTGCTCTGGGGTGTGAGTTGTAGCCTACGCAGGCGCGCCCTCCCGAGAGTGGTTTGAGAGGGTAAGCTCAGACTAGGTGTGTCTTCCCTGGGTACTTTGTCCCTTGCTCGTTCTACTCCTTCTTCCCACTTCCCCCACGATGGGGAAGTGGTTACTATGTCGGATGCCCCTACTGCCTCTCCCCTCCCCTTCAGGGGGGGAGGTAGTCCTGAGTGACCCCCGATTGTTCAATGGACGGACTGTCCCCCGACTGAACGGCCCCAGACACGATCTCTAGAGATCAATGTAAATAACGCATCGTTTGTTCTGATCCATGCTGTTGGCTCTACTCCCCTGTCAGCCTCAATCCCTTCATCATCAAGAAGGTGATTGATGGGTGTGCAGGTGAGTTAGAACAAGTGAAAAAATTTGTGAATGGAGATCTTCTGGTAGAGACTATATAATTTCTTCCCAGGTAAAGGATTTGTTGAAACTGAGCAAGTTCCATTGTTATTATGATGAGACCAAGATCCCACACTCCATGAATTCCTGCAGGGGTGTTATCACCTGCAGGGATCTCGTGATTATGGAGGAGGATGACAGTGTACAGGAACTAGCTAAGCAGGATGTCATAGATGCTAGATTCATTACTAGATACTCGAAAGATAGGAGGACGAAAATTGCAACTGTCATCTTAACTTTTGGAAAAGCATCTCTTCCAGCTAATGTGAAAGTTGGTTATGAAATTGTTAAAGTTAGACCATACATCCCAAACATCCTTCGTTGTGCCAAGTGTCAGATTTATAGACATCACGAAAAGACTTGTCGAGCTTCAAACTTGGTGTGTGGCAAGTGTGTGGCTGTAGGTCACTCTGCTGACCACTGTACATCCGAGACCGAGTGTTGCTTTCACTGCAAGGATGCTCAATCCACTTCCTCGAGGGTATGACCCAAGTGGAAGGAGGAGAAAGAGGTCTGCACAGTGAAGGCAACTGAGGGCATTTCCTATTACGATTCAAGGAAGGTGAAGGAGTTGCATGCAACTCCCAAGCCTAATGTCTCCTATGCATCGGCGGTTGTGTCCCATCCCGTGATGTGCACCGTGGAGACACAGGCTGACCTTACATTCGCCCCTCATGCCACACGCCATACTTCTCAGTCTCACCCTCCTGTGCTGCTACTCCCAAGACTTCTACGGTTCATGCGAACCATAGAGCACATTGGTGGACGCCGGATTGCAGATAAGCATTAACAAAACGCAATTGGAGATACAGGATTTTTGATAGTCAGCCTACCAAGAAAAATTTTATTGCATACAAACAAGCATGGGCTGAGGCAAGGAGAATAATAAGGAGGGCTAAACATGATTCCTGGCGGTCCTTTGTGTCCACAGTGACTCATACTACACCATTAAGTAAAGTCTGGTCCACTATATGAATAATAAATAATAAAGGGCCATACGTCCCTGTGACCACACCGCAGGTCAATAATAACATCTATGACGATCCCGTGGAAGTTGCCAGCATCCTCACTAGGAGTTTTTCTTGTGTAAGTAGCTCAGCCAATTATGACCCATGTTTCCAGCATCATATATGCATGGCTGAGCTGCGAGTATTAGACTTTGCCATGGAAGACGTAGACTTCCTGTACAACTAAGAGTTTACGATGGACTGCTCCTTGCCCTGAAATCCTGTAAAGACACCAGCTCTGGACCAGATACCATCACGTACGGTATGATCCAGGAACTTAATCAGGACAACCTGATTAAGGTGTTAGCACTGTACAATGAGCTTTGGGCGTCTCGAATGTTCCCAAACTCATGGCACTTTGTGCACATCATACCGATACCCAAAGAGGTTGATCGTCTTATCAGTCCCAATTCATTTCGTCCTATTGTGTTGATTTCTTGCCTATGTAAGGTCATGGAACGAATGGTAAACAACAGGCTTCTTTTTGTTTTAGAGTCAAAGAATTTGTTAAATGATCAACATTGTGGCTTCTGTAAATACAGAAGTTCATTAGATCATTTAATGAATTTGGAGCACTGTATTTCAGAGGCGCTTGCCAATAAAGAATTCATGATAGGGGTGTTCTTGGACATCTATAAAGCCTATGACATGACATGGCAACACGGTATACTACTGAAGCTCTATGCTTATGGCTTAAGAGGAAATTGGCCTATTTTTATTTCAAATTTCTTAAGGGACAGGACTTTCTCTGTCAAATTGCCCCATAACGTTACATTGGATATATTTATCCAGGAAAACGAGGTGTCGCAGGGAAGTGTGCATATTCCCACTTTATTTAGTATTATGATCAATGATATTCTGTCATCAGCTCCCATCCCGAGGAATCTTAAATATTCGCTTTATGCTGACGACTGTGCAATATGGCACTCTTCCCGTAATGCAGAATTTTCGGCTGGGTGGATTCAAGCATCCCTTGATTCCGTCCACCAATGGGCCTTGCAGTGGGGATTTAAGTTTTCCATCCGTAAGTGTGCTGCTAAAATTTTCACTAATCATAACATACCTAATTTGTGCTTAACTTTGGATAATCAGGCAGTACCTCTTCAAAATTCTGTAAAGTTTTTGGGTTTACATTTTGATGGCAGGTTGAACTTTAAAATTCATGTTAATAATTTGCTTGCTCGTTATGAGAAACCGCTAAATGTCCTCACGTACCAGCGGGTATTACTTGGGGTGCCGACAGAAAATCTTTATTAATGGTGTATAGGTCCTTTATTCGATCGAAGTTAGACTATGGCACACAGGTGTATGGCTCAGCATCCGATGCCACATTGAAAAGGTTGGATGTGTTACAGAATCAATGTTTGTGAAAGTGTCTTGGAGCCACCCGGTGTACCCATGTAGCTCGTATGGAAGTGGAGGCGAATGTGACTCCCCTCCGTATTCGCCGTGACCACCTAGCCCTATCCTATGGCCTACGGACATTTTGGAAAAGTGATATTGGAAACATGGCCTGTACCTCCCTGCGGGGTGTGTGACGGCCACTTGCCGTTCGCCTCCACTTACTGACTCAGGAGCTTGGTGTGGACCTCAGTGACTGTGACAAGTTGGTGCTTAAAAATATAGTGCCTTGGGAGCCATCCAGCTTTACTGTTGATGTTTCATGGCTTGCAGCATCAAAGACCATGGTGCCGGAGGCAGAGGTCCACCATTTGTTTCGTAACATCATTATTCGTCACTTGGAGTCCCACCAATTGTACACCGATGGCTCCAAGTCGAGTGAATGTGTGGCTGCAAGTGTATGGTCAACTGAATGTGCCCTCAGGTTTGGCTGCCAATTCATACATCTGTGTTTACCTCTGAACTTTTTGCTATTGACAAAGCCATAGACTATGCTTTAAATTCTAGGCATGACTCACTTGTCATATTTTCCGTTTCGAAATCAGCTCTACAGGCAATTGCATCCTGCACTACGGACTCGCACGAGATCCAGGGCCTCATCGTTAATAAATTGCATTCATGCAAGAAGTCCTTCATGCTGATTTGGGTGCCTGGTCATTGTTTTATCTATGGCAATGAGCAGGCTGACTTACTTGCAAAGTCGGCTGTAGAGCTCGAGGAGACTTGGGACGTTCCTTGTGATCTACGGTCAAGTCTCTCCCTCAGAAAGAAATCAATAAATCTTCTGTGGCAAGGTCAGTGAACCAGACCTAATCAGTGCTCCCACTTTTAGGGAATTATCCCTAGATTTGGAACTTTTGAGGAACTTTGGGAATAATCTAGGGATTTAGAAAAATTTAGAGAATTCTAGGGATTTATTTTAAACATCAGGGATTATATAGGGAATATGTCCATATGCACTTAAACTGCACTGGCACTGGTATAAAACACTACACTCAAATATTAACATTTTAAATATCTCGCTTAACCAGTCAACCGTCCAGCACCCAAGTAGAAGGTACTGTCTGACAGAACACCATTCCCAGATTTGAAATCTCAGCCAATGAAAACGTAGGAGTCGCGATAGATCTGTTGTCAAAGGTTGCCCATCGGCTTACTTGCACTGAGTGCCCCCAGCTGAACAGCTGGGCCTCATCGTCAGTGTTTTATAACGTGTGTGTGTGTGTGTGTGTGTGTGTGTGTGTGTGTGTGTCACGTGGTAAGTGAGCTTAGTGTCTTTTAATTTTTGCCTTTTTTTTTTTTTTTTATGAAATATGTTCTAGTGCCTCAGTTTTTGGAGTAAACATTTCTAATGGAACTGTGCATTTTCATAAACCTTTTCTAGCATTATGCAATGAAAAATCTGGTGAAAATTATTTGAGGAATTTTGACCAAATCTAGGGAAATCTAAGCAGCTGTCTAGGGAAATAAGGCAACGGTAAAGTGGGAGCCCTGGACCTAATATTCTAACCTGTAAGCCGTACCTGGACGTCTGAGATACTGCCAACCATCCCAATCGCCTGGCAGAAAAGTGCTGGCTCATTTACGGCTTAATGCCCCCATAATAACACATATGACAGTTTATATGGAATGACGATTCCCACCGCATTGTGACATCTGTGATGCAGTGTTATCTATCAGTCATATCATCCTGCGCTGTCGATGATTTATTCGTGAACGCGCTTCACTTATAAAATACTGCGGTGCAGCAGACGTCCACTTCACCCTTTCCACCATCCTGGGTGATGAGGATATTGTGATGACCGGTAAACTGATGGCTTTCTTGAGAGAGAACGGATTGATCAGAGTGATGTGATTGTTTTACTATATGGTTATGGTTTTTAGCAACTGTAAATATGTATATACTGTACTATTAATAATTAGGGTTGACAGTTGACATATTTGAAATAGTTCCTGCTTCCTGTTGATCTACTTCTGATATACTGTAGATGTCCCTTACATTAACCCACGTTCCTCACCTGACAGTCACCAGATGATGAGTGCAAGTGTGCAATAGAGAAAGGTATTGGGCATTTTCAGTCGATGGTGGTCTGTTGGGTGAGGTCCTTCACATTTTGTATATATGTAAATCCTTTATACCTTCCTGTAAAAGTTATCTTAATTAGTATCGACAGTTGACGTATATAGAATAGTTGCTGACCCCTCTCGTTCTCTTTCATATATTGATGTCCCCTATGTTATTTTCTGCCTCGACTGACGGTCAGCAGGGGATGAGTGCAGGTATGTAACATAGAAAGGCATTACACATCTGAAGTCGATTGCGTTCTCTTCGTCGAGGTATTTTTACCACTAGTGTAGGTTTAGTTATTTCTGTCTTTAGGCTAGAGTATAGGTTAGCGATTCGTCTGTTAGTAGATTAAGAGTTCTTAGATTAGGTGTGTATATATATATATATATATATATATATATATATATATATATATATATATATATATATATATATATATATATATATATATATATATATATAAATATGTATGGTACCTGGTGGTTTACTGGGTAAATACAGAGCTCCAGTCGGATTGAGCCGGTGAAGGTTTATATCCAAGGGGTGGTTGGGGTTTATTGCTCACATATTGCCACTCAGGGATGAGTGAGGCTGTTCACTCTCATCTTAAATGTCAGGACCAACTTGCCTAGCCCCGGGCTCCTACGCTCCTCATGGGGCAGTGTAGGATTGGATGATGGATGGATGGATATATAGTGTGGTAGGTGGGGGCGCTCATCATCCACTCACTTGATGTAGTGCTGCTCTCGGGTGTCTGCCCTTTCCTCTCCTCCATCCTTCTTTCCCTCCATCCTCTTCTGCCTTTCCTTCATTCTTTCCTCTTTCTTCTGCCTGCGGGTGACTTTACACTCCCTCTTGTGTCTTTCTTTCTTTCCTCTTCCTTCTGCCTGTGGGTGACTCTACACTGACTGACAAGCCTAATGGTTTCCTGTACACCAGGAAACCATTTACTACGCTGGGTGGTAACCATATAACTAAATTTTGGCTCCTGGTGATTTAGTGGGTAATAAAGGTGCTCCAATCCCATTGAGCCGGTGAAGGTTTATATCCAAGGGATGGTTGGGGTTTATTGCTCACGTAATGCCACTCAGAGATGAATGAGGCCGGTCACTATCATCTTAAATGCCAGAACCAACTTTCTTAGCCCCGGGCTCCTACGCTCCTCATGAGGCAACGTAGGATTAGATGATGGATGGATATATATATATATATATATATATATATATATATATATAAGTTGTGGAAGCAATGAACAAAGTTAAATTGGGGAAAGCCCCAGGAATTGATGCAGTGTGTGGTGAAATGCTGAAGCATGGGGGAGAGATAGTAGTAGAATGGATGTGGAAGATGTGCAGATTTGCCTGGGAGGAAGGTAGAGTCCCGGAGGATTGGAAGTCAGGTATAATTATTCCCTTGTACAAAGGAAAAGGGGAAAAAGAAGTGTGTGGTAATCATAGGGGCATTTGTCTTCTTAGTATAAAAGGAAAAGTGTATGGTAGGATACTTATTGACAGAGTTAGAGAAAGAACAGAGGAATTAGTTGGAGAAGAACAGGGAGGCTTAAGGAAGGGAAGAGGTTGTGTAGATCGGATATTCATTCTTAGATCCTTAGTGGAAAAGTTTCTAGAGAAGGGAAAGAAGTTGTATGCGGCTTTCATGGATTTGGAGAAAGGATATGACAGGGTGGATAGACAAGGATTGTGGAAAGTATTAAGAATATATGGAGTAGATGGAAAGTTGTTGAATGCTGTGAAGAGTATGCATGATGGTGCTAAGGCTGCAGTGCGTGTGGATGGTGAAATAAGTGAAGTTTTCTCTTTGAAGGTTGGGTTGAAACAGGGATGTGTCATGTCTCCGTGGTTGTTCAATCTGTTCTTGGATGGGGTAATAAAAGAGGTACAAGGTAGGGTAGTGGATGTTGGAGTGGCCCTGGTGAGAGAGGACAGTGTTTGGAAACTCCCTGTACTGTTGTTTGCAGATGATATTGTGTTGTTGAGTGAAGACGAAGGGGAGCTGGAAGGCTTGATGGATGAGTTTGGGAGAGTGTGTAAGAAATGGAATCTAAAGGTGAATGTAAGGAAGAGTAAAGTGATGGTCTTGGAGAGAGGTGAAGTCAGTGAATGTACAGCGAGGTTGGATGGTGAGGAATTGGAAAATGTGAGGACGTTTAAGTACTTGGGTAGTGTGATGACTAAGGATGGAGGTTTGGAGGGTGAAGTGCTTCAAAGGGTACAACAAGGAAGAAAGGTTGCTGGTTCTTTGAAAGCAGTGATAAGAAACGGGGAAGTGAGCATGGAAGTGAAAAAGTTACTACATGACAGTATTGAGATACCAACTCTAACGTATGGAAGTGAAGCTTGGACGTTGTTGGAGTGACACTAGTCAAGAGTGAGAGCAGTGGAAATGAGTTATTTAAGAGGAGCCTGTGGAGTCACATGGAGAGACAGGCTGACGAATGAGGATATAAAGGAGCGCTGTGGTGTGGATGTGGATGTGATAGGAAGTGTCATGAGGAACACACTGAGGTGGTTTGGCCATGTGGAGAGGATGGAGGGTGAAAGACAGACGAAGAGAGTGTATGTGAGTGAGGTGGAAGGGGGAAGAGTGAGGGGGAGGCCGAGAATGAGATGGAGGGATGGGGTGGAGAGGTATATGAGAGAGGGGGGTGTGAGTTGGGAGCAGGGCAGTGAAATGGCGGGGGACAAGGCGACGTGGAGGCGATTTGTTTGTGGCCACCCCAAACGGGATATAGGCGTCTGGCAATATATATATATATATATATATATATATATATACTGTATGTACGTGACTATGTATGTGTGTTTGAAGGTGTGCATTTATATATGCATGGATGTGTGTGTATGTATGTATGTATGTATGTTTGTGTGTGTGTGTGTGTGTGTGTGTGTGTGTGTGTGTGTATATAATATATATATATATATATATATATATATATATATATATATATATATATATATATATATATATATATATATATATATATATATATATATATATATATATATATATATATATATATATATATATATATATATATATATATATATATATATATATATATATATGTATATATATATATATATATATATATATATATATATATATATATATATATATATATATATATATATATATATATATATATATATATATATATATATAATTTCGTGTGGCACCCCACGGGATGCATCGGGCCTCGATGAACTCTCTCCACCAATATTTGTCTCTTGCCATCTCCTTCAGGTCCCATCAACACTCCTCTCCTGCTTCTTTTTTCATTGTCCTCAACCAGGTTTCCCTCGGCCTACCACTACCTCTTCTTCCTCTAGCAGTCCACTCTGGCACATCCTGTACTAAACTGCCTTCTTTTCTGTATATGTGCCACAGCCACTTCCAGCAAGACAGTCTCACATATTCATTAACTGGTTCCACTCTCGTATTATCCCTTACTCTTTCATTTGTGAATCTGTCTTGCCACTTTACCCCAAGAATCCTTCTCAGTATTTTACTCTCAAATCCTAATACTTTCTGATCTGTTTCAATTGTACTGTACGATGACTCATGCCCAGAAATTAAAATTGATCTAACCATGGACTTGTAAATTCTCACTTTAGTATGTACCGAAAGCATATTATTATTCCAAACAGATTTCAACATTCCAACAGCTCGCCAAGCCTGTCTAATCCTCTCCTCAATTTCATTTTTTAATGATCCATTAGATGATACAATCGTTCCCAGATATTTAAAGTTTTCTACATTCTTCACCACATTATTCCCAATTACACAATCATATATATAAATATGGCCTTAAGGACCAGGGGCTTCGGCCCCAAAGGTCGCCAGGCAAAAAAAAAAAAAAAAAATGGCAAGAAGTGGGCCAAGTGGCATTGAGGTACTCACTCTAGAAACGTACACAGGTGCTGCGGTCTATCTCTGCTGTGGTGAGGTGGAATGCACCGCAGGAACACCAGTGTATGGACACCAGTAGGTAAGATATGGTTTCCAGAACTACCATAGAATATCATAAGTGGTTGTTGACATTGTGAGTGATGTTCCGTGCATAATGGTAATTTAACTTGATTCTTCTGAATTCTCTACTCTCTGGCATCGGCTTTCTTGTCATTCTCTGACTAAATATATCTGCGCTGTCTACTTATCTCCTAATTCTACTGACTATGAACAATTTTTCGACTATCTTACTTCTACGATGGAACACATTCTGTCCATTTCTCCTTTCTCTGAAATCTTCATTCCAGGAGATTTCAATGTTCACCACTACCTTTGGCTCTCCTCTCCTTTCACTGATCCACTTGGTGAACAAACCTACATCTTTTCTATCCTTAATGACCTAGAGCAGCTTGTACAGCACCCTACCCATATCCCTGACTGCCTTGGAGAGAGCTCCAACATACTTGACCTCTTCCTTACAACTAATCCTTCTGCTTACACTGTTAATCTTTCCTCTCCTTTGGGCTCCTCCGATCACAACCTTATTACCTTGACCTGTTCTATCGCTCCGGTATGGCCTGTGGACCCTCCAAAAGAAATGTCATCTGTGCCACTTTGGAGCTGCGGATTGGGAGGCCCTCAGGCAGTACTTCTTTGATTTTCCCTGGAATGATTATTGTTTCCATGGCCGGGAGCCATCTGAGTGTGCCTTGCACGTTATGGAGGTTATTCTCTCAGGCATGGAAGCATACATTCCTTTCTCATATCCTTTGACTAATGCAAGAAAGCCTTGGTTTAATCACGCTTGTTCAAATGCTGTCCGCAACAAGGAGATGGCCTATAAAAGGTACCAGAGCCAATCCACCCCTGTATCATATCTTTTTTATGTTTCTGCCCGAATCGTGCTAAGTCTGTTCTTCGCACTACTAAAAATGATTTTATCCATACTAAATGCTCTCAGCTCTCCAACTCGAATTCTTCCTGCTCTTTCTGGCACCTTGCCAAAAACCTTTCTAACAACTTTGCCTCATCATCCGTCCCTCCTCTTTTCTAGTCTGATGGCTCTATAGCTATTTCTTATGCTGATAAAGCAGATCTCTTTGCTCAGACTTTCTCCTCCAGTTCCACCTTAGATGATTCCGGTACTGTTCCTCCATCACTTACCCCCTCAGACTTCCTCATGGTTGACATTAAAATTTCTTCAGCTGATGTACAGCTGGCCGCACTCCCGCGAGGGCGAAAGCGTTGTCAACGCTGGCCAAGATATTTACTCTGAAACACTAGTAGAGAGATGCATTCGAAGCATCCACAGCCAGCAAGAGAGAGTCGTACAGAGAGAGTTTACTTTTCATGATGGCAAAAGTAACACCGAAAAAAAAAACAATTTCTTTTAATAAATATTACACTTTTCTGTCGCCTCAACAATCGTCATATCTCGCCTCTCGTGTACAGGCACCCACTTACCCACCTCAAACCCGCTCCCTCCCTCAGTCCTGTGAATGCTTCGATCAGAGCTCACTACTAATGATTCGCGGTTACTATCTCGGCCAGCATTGACAACACTAAGGTGGCCCTCACGGGAGTGCGGCCAACTGTACTTTCTGCCATCACTGGCCTCAATACTAACAAGGCATATCGGCCTGATGGAGTTCCTCCTGTTGTCCTTAAGAACTGTGCCTCAGTGCTTACACCCTGCCTAGGTAAACTCTCTCGTCTTTGTCTGTCAACTTGTACTTTTCCTTCTTGCTGGAAGTTTGCTCTCATTCAGCCAGTCCCAAAGAAGGGTGACCATTCCCAACCCTCTAACTATCGTCCAATTGCTTAAACATCCTGTGCCTCAAAAGTTTTCGAGTCAATTCTCAACAGAAACATTTTAAAGCATCATTCCTATTACGACCTTCTTTCTGATCGTCAGTATGGGTTCCGTCAGGGACGCTTCACTGGCGATCTTCTCACCCACCTTTCAGACTCTTGGTCATCCTCCTTTCGGGACTTTGGCAAAAGCTTTACCATTTCACTTGACATCTCAAAGGCTTTCGATCCAGTCTGGCATAAATCTTTAATTTCCAAACTGCCCTCTTATGGTTTCTATCCTTCTGTTTGTGCCTTCATCTATAGCTTCCTTTCTGGTCGTTCTATAGCTGCTGTTTAGACAGCCATCGTTCTTGTCCTAGATATATCAACAGTGGTGTTCCTCAGGGCTCTGTCCTATCACCAACTCTCTTCCATTTGTTCATCAGTGACCTTATAAGATGTACATCTAACTCTATCCACTCGTACGCTGATGATTCCACCCTTCACCTTTCCATGCGGTTCCCACAATGTCCATCACAGCAATTACTTCAACATACAAGGGTTGAGGGTATAGCACACCTTAATTCTGACTTGGCTTGTATCTCTGACTGGGGTAAAAATATTCTTGTTGTTTTTAATGCATCAAAAACTCAGTTTTTACACCTATCAACCTGACACAACCTTCCACAGGAGTACCCACTAATATTTAATAATATCCAGCTAAATCCTGCATCATCCTTGAACATGCTTGGGGTTTCATTACTCGGGACTTATCTTGGAACGATCATATTGCATCTCTTGTTAAATCTGCTTCCGAGAGATTAGGTGTGCTAAGCCGACTCCATACCTTCTTTACTCCTACACGGTTGTTGACTTTACACGTAGGTTTTATTCGCCCCTGTTTTGAGTACGACTCTCATCAGTGGGGAGGCTCCTCACATACAGCTCTTCTCAATAGGGTGGAGTCAAAGGCTTTTTGTCTCATCAACTCTCCTCCTCTTACTGGCTTTCTTCAACCTCTGTCTCTTCACCGCACTGTTGCCTCTTTATCTCTTTTCTGTTGCTACTTGAATTGTTACTGCTCCTCTGAACTGTCTGCTTGCATCCCTCCACCTCTATGACAATTGCATAGCACCCATCTAGTAACAAACTCTCATCCCTTTTCTGTCCAACTCTCTAATGCAAGAGTTAACCGTTACTCCCAATCCTTCATTTATGCAACAGGTCAACTCTGGAACTGTCTCCCTCTGTCCGTATTTCTACTTCTTATGATCTCCAATCTTTCAAGCACAGTGTGTCCAGGCATCTCAAAATAAACGGATCTTGAATTTGGCTCTCTTTTATATTTTTTTTTTGTTTTATCCTGAAAGGAACGGTTTGCAGGCTCCTGGCCTTTGGTTCCTTCTTTCTTGCATAAAAAAAATCTTGCACCTCAATGCCTTGTTACAAAACACACACACACATACACACACACACACAATTATATTGTATATTTTATCTGTTTTTTCTATATCCATTTATCATTATCCCCTACACTGCGGGGATGTTTTTGCGCTCCTTGCGCATCATGCGAGAATATTTGTGCTCCGGCTGACTTTTTGAAAATATTTGCCAAAAATCAGTTATTAGTCCTAGAATATTAAAATTAAATATGCATATGGCACATACCTTCAGCTTTCCCCTGGGATGTTTGCTGAGCCTTCGTCGACAACCGTAGGACTTGTGGAGACTTCTGAAGTTGTGCAACAAAGTCTTCACTTTACACTTCCCGATACCCCGTAATTTGGTACCACTGCCTGATATTATAACTACAAACACTATTCTATGAATTTCAAGTGGTTTGGAATCCATATTAAAAAAAAAACACTGTGAAAGCAATGTAAATTACGAGTGCGTACGAGCTTTCCTCCCGTGCTGGTTCCCCGATGGTATTCTGAGGCGGAGGTGTCATTTATTATTTATAAACACACTCACACTTTATCTTCCTAGTGCTTTATTATACTTATTTATATATACAATATTTATCTATAAGTTTCTTTCAGTTCTAGTAGTTTACTTTCACTCCAGGCATTCACTTTCTCGTTCTGTATACTAGCGTAGAGAGCGAAGCTGTCACTTTCACTTTCAAACTCCCAGTATTCATACATGCTAGAGCAAAACTTTCACTTTCATTACTCCTAGTATATATACTCGTTGTCTTATATTACTACTCATTTACATTTCTATTTACATTCTCTATTTTATTTACATTATTTACATTTCTATTTTATTTACACTATGTTATGCACTGTCGCTTGCAGTAACTTATAAAACTATTTTCCACTGTTCAGTTACATTTACATTCATTGCTTTCATTTGCTGTTTACACGTTATTTACACATTATTTACATTTCCACTTGCACTGTTTTAGAGTCACCAGAAAGATCGTAGTCACTGTCCATCATTATCATTGATACATTAGCCAGTTCACGTTCCATGGCAGTCACTTAGCCCTTTACCCCTACACACAAGGTTTAGTAGGGGTGGAGGTCACAGGGCCCTTTGCATGGGTCAAAAAGTGGCGGAAATGGACAGGCGCGAATCCAACATGGTTTCACCTTGAAAGACGACAATAAACTGAATGCTGTGATCTAGGGGCAGTGAATGTTTGCCAATGTCAGCGTGGTGACAGCTGCTAATACATACTCAATGAAATGATTGGCAGGATATCTAGACAATGCATATTAAATTAGGTAGATCCAGGTGAATGTAAATATCACTTAGGCTTCTCCCTCCCTTTCTTATATAAATTTTTATTATGAGAACAGGTCATACGGCATATTTCAAGAGGAAATAAACAGGGAAAATTAGCAAACGAGTGCACGTGAGGTGTTGCCAGATGATAATTAGCCATTCCAGATGTATGGCAGTATCAATTACATTTTCTCTTTCTTTTATACATTATTTTGTATAAGAATAGGGCAAAGGGCACAGTTCAATGGATAAAATGAGGAAAAATCCGTCCAGGATTTGTGTAGCACAGCACAGCTGGTGTGGTGGGAGGAGAGGGTAATGAAGGGGAGGTAAGGAGGGGGGGAGTCAAGGACAGGAGAAAAATGGCAAAATTGTCAACAGTGGATGGGAGTACAGGTGACATTAGCAGAACTGAGTACAGCTGGACACTGGTAGTACTGATAGATGATACAAACCACCACTTGAAAGCTCAGGCAAATTCAAAATAACACAGAACCACAAAAGTGACGCCCAGCGGTATGATCCCCTGCTCCTGAGCATCACGAAAGTGATGCCCCGTGGTTAAGGGGTTAACAGACGCCATGACGGCTCATGGTGAGACATCCAGCCGATAGTGATGACCATCTCCATAGCCTGCAACAATCATACACACTTAACTTTTTCATTAGACATGATTAGAGTATGGATACAACACTGCCAGTGAAATATATCCTCATTTAATAGTTAAACACCAATAACAATATTCTCGGCTCATAATGAGTAGGAAATTAATGTTTCCCTGTCCCCCCATCCCCGATATTTTGTCCCAGTCTGAGTCATACAGTGTATAGTTTTCATTATTTTCACCATGTAACGTGCTATAGTCTAAGGTCGTATTTTCATCAGGAAACATGACATCAAGTGGTGATACATCCAGGTCACAGGGACAGTCACATATTTATATCCTCAACAGTAATGTCAGACATACTCCTCAATCATTTTGATGCTAACATTATGGTTACATATGTGTTTTATAATTCTAATTTTATAAGCAATCAAAAGAAAAGTAAAATATGATTCAGTGTGTAATCCCATTATGCTAAGTAGAGTTCAACAATTAGAGACCGAAGGATCAACATTAACAGTGACATATACCCTGACACAGACACCAGAAAACGATCAACAAAATATATATTACGAAACACCACCAGAAACAGAAGAACAAGCGGAAAACCAAACTCAAGAAACAAAACACACACTAGATAATGAACAGCAAACAGATGCAATTTACACTGAAGTAAATGACGATGACAACTGGTAAGAAATTTCAGATGTAAATAGTGAACTTTATAATAACTTACTTCCAGTTTACTATAACTTAGACCACAGAGTATCAATGTCAGGGAAAACATATATTGCCAGTAAATGACGATTCCAAGAAAAACACAGTAAAGATGCCTAATGTAGATGAAGCAAGTACTAGTGCAGTACCTTCTCCACAAAATCCCAGTAATACTCCATTTCCAGTGTATACTTGTCATGAAGACAATGATCTACCAAAATTCTCTGATACGGAAAAAGACAAGATCGACATAAACACACTTACTGAACAAAGTCACCAATATTTCATTAGGAGACACATTACAGATGAGAAAGGAAAAATAGCTGTTTTTTCAGCTAGAATAAACCAAGAACGATACCCGGCTGGCAATTTGCTCAGGTCAGACAAGCTGTTGAAAGCTTCAACATTTGATGAGAGACTCAATTCCTCAGGAAATTCTCTGGAGGCAAGAAGTTTCTTGGTGGTATAATCCCAGAATTACACAAAATTTTAGACCTACTTAGGCAAACACACTCAGGCTCAGATCTAGGGGAAATTACAGTAAATATTTCCGTCATTAAGAAAACCGTGTTATCTAGCCTAGATAACTCAGACTGGGTCACAGAGGATGGTAATATGTCAACAGTGCATGTCGTTGACATCACTGGCTACATATCAGCCCTATGCCAATTGCCTGACAGGATATTAAAGAGCTTGAAAACCATCCCATATAATCCAAGGATGAGTTTACTTGATTTCATTTATGAGGCGGAATTAAACTGCAGTAAAGCTGGCGTGACTGACACATCACAGGCAAACAGGACAGGGATCAAGGTGCCAGAAATCATAGCAGTGATAAATAAGTCAAGTCTTGGCAAGGACCACAGACAATCACGACCAGTTCAGAAGCAAACACACAGTCAGGTTAGCTCAAGGACTCGTTCCCATACACCAGGTAACAGGGCGGTACGAAAGTCTGGCCGAAGTCCCAGTAGACATCCATCGGCTCAAAGACAAGCAAATGGAAGATCATTTCATAGGTCGAACTCAAGTAACACTCTATGTTACTATTGCGCAAAGCCTGGTCACACAAAATCGGAGTGTTACATTAAAACGAAAGAAGATTGGCAAAAGGCAAAAGGTTTTAAAGCATATTGCAGGTATCACAGGTCCTCTGGTCATTGGACCTCAGCTTGTAAAATGATAGAAAAATTGGTATCCATCCATAGGTCGGGAGAAGGTCATACCAGCACAAAAGACGACAACACATAAAACACCCAAATAAACAGTCAACATAGGATGTCTCTTTGGAAATGAATGCATTTTGGTCTCTGCTTTATGTGAGGAGGAAGGGATTTCATTATTTTTGGATTCTGGCTCACCAGTGAATTTAATAATGCAAGATGAGTTACAAAGAATTTTTAGAAGTAGAAGAAAAATGACGTTTTTGGAAAACTCGGACTTAAATTTATACACAGTGGATGGTAAAGAAATACCAATTATTGATATGATTGAGTTAAACATGAATTTCACAGAGACCACAAAATAATTCACTACCACCTTTTATATAGCAGAAAAATTATCAATTACAGGAGATATGTTGCATGGACTTAACACAATGAGAACACAAAATATGATATTCATACCATATTTCAATGGAATTCATTATGACAGCGAATTCATAGAGGAAATTTCATCTCCTGATAAATACAACCAGCAATTAAAGGAAAACTAGTGTCACAAGAACGATTACACACAAAAGCAAAATGGGGAGTCCGACATACAACTTAAACAAAATGGCCGTACAGACCAGCTGTCACAGCCCAACCCCCACTCCTCACTCACTCACTCACAATGCAACCGTGACTCATCCACTCACCCAGCCTGCATTAATTATGTTATAAATTTACCACCAAAATCATTCATGCAAGTTACGATTAAGAGTAAATTGAGATATTGTAATGTCATTGCATTAGAAGAGACGGTTACAATAAATGGCCTTTTGATAGAAAGCGCCCTATGCTGGATGAATGACAAGGGTGAGACTAATGTCATTTTAGCTAACATCATGAATGGAAATGTGAAGATTAAGAAAGGAGCCTGTATTTGTAGGTAAAAGTTGCCCAGCTCCTATTCGCGAAGTGACAGTAGCAGGAGCGTCGAGCAGAGCAAACTCGTTAGACAGAGAGTGCATAAAGGAGAATTTGATTCACTCAGGTGAATTCAGCAAAGAAATTGATCTCTTACATCTATTAGTGAAACATCGACAAACGGTAGCATTACCTGGAGGACAATTAGGGTGTACTAACCTGATTACACACAAGATTAATGTACACTCGGACATGGAACCAATATATATACCGGCTTATAGAGTCGCGCATTCACAACGCACCCTATCAAATCAGTATGTTGAGGAAATGCTAAAACTAGGTATTTCTGAACCATCTGTCTCCCCGTGGAATGCCCCATTATTTTTCATACCCAAATGAAACCGAGAAATGCGTGCGATTGTAGATTACCGTAAACTAAATCAGCACATAATCCCTGACCGATGTCCTATGCCACTGTTAAGTGACGTCTTACAAAATACTGGACCAGAAAATAACGTATTTCCACAATTAATTTGCTTAACGGCTATTGCCAAATTAGCCTCGGGCAAGAATCACGCAAAAACACTGCTTTCTCCAGGAATACAGGGCACTACCAATATAAACAAATGCCAATGGGGTTGAGGACAGCACCAGGCACTTTCCAGAGATTAATGAATTACGTATTGTTTGGAATGCTGGGAAAAGGAATATTTGTGTATCTAGATGACATTATTATAGCTAGTCCAACTATAAACAAACATCTACAAATATTACCCCAGCTCCTACAAAAGCTTGCTGATGCTGGCTTAAAAATTAATCTGTCTAAATACAAATTTTGCTTTAAGGAAATAAAATTCTTGGGTCACAGACTAGATGCCCAAGGTATTCACACATCTGAGGACAAAATACAAGCAGTAAGGGAATTCCCAGAATCAACAAATATAGACGACGTATGACAACTGGGAGGCTAGCGGGATAATACCGCCCCTGTATTAACCAATTCTTACATATGGCACAACCGCTATTCATTCTACTAAAAAAGGATGCTGTATTCCAGTGGGAAGAGGGACAAAAACTATCATTTAATGAATTAAAAGATAAACTTACATGTGCACCTTGCTTGGTCTCTCCTAACTTCACAGAACCATTCAAAAATCTGCACGGATGCTTCCCTCAAAGGTTTAGGTGCTGTATTGATGCAAGAGGATAAGCAAGGAAAATACCAACCCATTGATTTTGCCAGTAGACAAATAAAAGGAGCAGAGAAAAATTACTATACATCAGACTTAGAAACGCTAGAGGTAGTATTTGCTCTACAGAAATTTCGTGACCTCGTGTACGGATACGAAATTCACCTATACATACCTCTTGGGTATGTTCCAAGAAAAACTCCTCTCTGAGAGGAGAGCACGATGGAAATGTAAAATCCAGAATTCCAATGTAAATATTCACTACAGAAAAAGGTAAAGTAAATGCGGCTGAGGTTGCCTTATCACAAACTCCATTAGCCAGTGTTGCTAGAGTAAGTCCACGGGAATCACTCTCCAACAATGATGAAACAATCCCCACAAATCAAGAAATTTCACAGGCACGAAGACAGGACCCAGTATGGTCTAAAGTAATATATCATCTCTAGTCAGGCAATGATGTACCATTACCCAAGTTACATGTACCATTTAAACAATTCACAGTGGTAAACAGTATCTCATATAGGGTAAATCCAGGACAAACAAATCAGAGAAAAAATATTAGTCAGTTAGTTATTCCTAGTACAATGATACCTCACATTTTAAGGTTAATACACGATAGACCACATGCAGGGCATCCTGGCAAGGACAGGACAGTCAGGCAGGCCGGGATGTCATATTACTGGCCAACGTTACGCAAAGACATATATAATCACATAGCCAGGTGTGAGTCATGTGTGAAATATAAAGGTTACACGTTATCACCTGATAACGTGTAACCTTTATATTTCACACATGACTCACACCTGGCTATGTGATTATATATGTCTTTGCGTAACGTTGGCCAGTAATATGACATCCCGGCCTGCCTGACTGTCCTATCCTTGCCAGGATGCCCTGCATGTGGTCTATCGTGTATTAACCTTAAAATGTGAGGTATCATTGTACTAGGAATAACTAACTGACTAATATTTTTTCTCTGGGGGAGGCGGTGGCTCAATCGGTAGAGAGTTGGCCTGCAGTCCTGATGGACCCGGGTTCAAATCCCGCTGAGACAGGGAACAGTTTAAGGATTTGAATTTCAGAAAAAATCAGACTTTACTGATCTACCAGAAGGCCCGCCGACATGTCGTAAAAATACCCCCGCTAATACCAATACACCAGTCCTGTATGAGACAGCCCTAGCATGTATTCAGTATGGACGGTGGGTGCTAGCGCCGAAGTGGTGACATGTAGAGGTGTGCGGTACGTAGGAGAACTACTGGGCCTTGAAAGCAGGCTGTGAAGCCTATGCCCAGAGTCGGTCACATAAAAAAAAAAAAAAAAAAACTATAGGTAATTATCCTGTACCTAAACAACCGTGGGACTTTACCGCGGTTGATTTACTTGAATTACCCTTAACTACCAGTCACAATCACTATCTTTTTGTTGTTACTGATCATTTCTCACGACATTTGATTTTGGTTCCAATTAAGAAGAAAACAGCAGCAACAGTCACACGGGTAATAATTGACAGTGTTTTCTGCAGGTTCCTCACCACACCAAAGGTGCTAATGAGCGACAATGGTGGTGAATTTAACTCTAAAATTTTGCCAAAAAAATGTAAACAATACAATATAAAGAAAGTTAATGTCTTAGCCTACCATCCAGCTTCCAATGGGTTGGTGGAAAGACAGCGTAAAAAAAAATATATATATATATATATATATATATATATATATATATATATATATATATATATATATATATATATATATATATATATATATTAGATGTACTATGGCACATTCTCAATGAAAATCACGCAAACTGGGATGACTGGATCCCCTGAGTTGAAGCATCACTCAATTGTGCAATTAATAAATCAATAGGAGATACACCTCATTTCATCATTTACAAGTCAGACAAACCTCTCCCTTACGAGGCGTTGAAGGCAAGCAAATTCCCGTATATACTTATGACGATTATCCTAAACTTCGTTTACGTGAATGGTGAGTACAAAGGAACAGGAAGACAATAAAAGTAATGGTTAAAAGATGAAAACAGGATAAGCAGTAAGAAGTAATATGATGAGCGAGAAGTGAGGAGAACGTGAGAAGAGCATGCGGAGGTAGGAGACGGAGGAAGAGGAATTCTGTAATGCGAGGAAGAGGAAACGGACGATACTATATAAAGACAGAAAGAAGGGGCAATGAAAAGATATCACAGACAGAGTTGAGGGATGAGTGAAAGATAGATGAGGTAGACTGTAAAGAACGGGACAGATTAAGAAGTTGGAAGAATAGGGGGAGAGAGAGAGAGAGAGAGAGAGAGAGAGAGAGAGACAGACAGACAGACAGACAGACAGACATTCAGACAGAGATATTGTAATGAGAAAAGGGGAAGACTAAGAAATGAAGAAGAGGAGAAGAATAGTTAGAGAAGTATAAGCAGGTAAAGGGAGAACAAAAAGAAGGAAAAAATGCAGTGGAAAAAAATGTGAGGGAGAGAAAGAGAGAGAGAGAGAGAGAGAGGGTGAGAGAGAGAGAGAGAGGATTTTTTTTTTATTTCACTTCCAGTATCTATGTCTCCCTCAAATCTTTCCACTCCCAATTCTCTCTCTCTCTCTTTCTCTCTCTCTCTCTCTGTTCAAATAATATCAATTTTGTCCCAACACTGTGGTTCCCAAATGCAAAAGGTGAAACAGAAAGTTTATATTATTACTATATTTTAGGTTCTGCTTAAAGTTAAGATTTAGGTAAAGATAAAGTTGTGCCTTAGGGTAATGAAATGATTAAGATTAAGGCTGCGGCTTTAGGTAAGTTTAATGCTGAATTTACGAATGAAGCTTTGATTATATTTAAGATTTGTTTTAATGTTATGGCTAAGGTTGAGCTTTATGTTATGGCTGTGATTAAAATTATGGTTAAAATTATGGTTACGATTATGGTTATTATTAAAGTTGAGGTGAAGATGGTGTCATTAATTATGGTTAAGCTTAAAGAGGAAGGAAAAATACAAGTACTTGAAGTTATGGCTAAGGTGGATCTGTGAAGGTGTGGGATAATGCTGAGGTTTGGAGGAAGGTTGTGGCTGACATCAAAATTACAGTAAAGACTATGTGTTTTCCGTTTAGGCTATATTTAAGGTTAAACTTAAGGTTAAGATGGTGTGGGTAAGGTGAAAGGTATGATTAAAATTAAGGTTAAGGTTAACTTCATGAGGTTGAGGTTATTGGTAAGATTACAACCATTATCAAAGTGAAGGTAAGGATTAAGATTATGGTTAAAGCTAGGACTGATGTGGTTAAGTGTAAGGTTTTGATCAAGGCTAAAATTATGGTTCAGGTTGCTGTGGTTGAGGTGAACAGTAAAGCGATGTTTACAGTGATGTAGTTGTGGCTTTGAGTTAGATTATGGTTTGGTTTAACTTATGGTTCAGATGGCATGGTTCAGGAAAGGATTAAGGTTAAATTTGAGAACATATCCTGATTTTATCCCCCCCCCCTCCACCACCATCACCATCATCATTACTCCCTCTGGTTAAACACCACCGAGTGCATCGCTTCATTTACATTTCAACTTTACCTACAAGTATTCTTCTTGTAAGC
Organism: Coenobita brevimanus; assembly: GCF_032717465.1. Classification (NCBI taxonomy): domain Eukaryota; kingdom Metazoa; phylum Arthropoda; class Malacostraca; order Decapoda; family Coenobitidae; genus Coenobita; species Coenobita brevimanus. Next base: position 16,022,806 of record NC_137014.1, on the reverse strand, counting down.
CCCCAGACAGTCACTCATTTCCCCTTCCCCCTCCACGTCGCCTTCAACGTCCACCTCATCCCCTCATATCTCCTTACACCAATTATCAACTTCTTCCAGCCGTCAATTTGCAGTCTTTTCCTTGGTCAACTTCATCTGGATTGACGCTATTACATATCACCTCCCTGAACAAGATCAGCCTCAAGGAAATGTGCCAAGTGCGCATTTAAATGAATCTGGCACTCATGTGTTAACCAAGTAACAAACCTCGACTCGGTGTCCTTTGGTGATCTCTCGTTAAGCACCCCGTTGTATCAGTGGTACCTCACCATGCAACAAAAGCACTTAGTACCAAAGTGAGCACCAATGCCTTGATGATGAGAATTTTTGCTCTTCTACAAAAATAACGACAGTGCCAAATATGCAAATTGAGAGTGTCTATGTTGTGGATTGCGCTAGCAGAAATCTCTCCAAGACCTATATGTCTTCACCACATGCCTGAACAGACTGAACAGACAGTTTCATCCAGCAAACCACTAAATGCATGGACCTTGGTCTTGATTCATGAGACCTTTAGTCCCAGTAGCTTCGCCTCCTCATGAAGTGCCTGGAGAGTACTATTGTGTCTTCAGTGACTGCTGGAATTACTTCACCATGAGCAAAATCTGTCTATTGATCTATCTATTGCCAAACACCTTAATCCCATAAGGAGTGGCAAAAAGCTAATCGCCTCCTTGTCGCTCTGTCCCCCGCCATTTCACTGCCCTTCCCCCAGCCCACACCCTCCTCTCTCATATACTTCTCCACTCCGTCTCTGCATTTCATCCTCGGCCTCCGCCTCCCTCTCCCCCCTTCCACTTCACTCGCATACGCCCTCCTCGTTAGTCTCTCGCTTTCCATCCTCTCCACATGATCAAATTCCTTCAGAGTCTTTCTTCTAACGCTTTCCATCACATCCACATCCACAATGCAATTCTCCTTCACTTCCTCATTTGTCAGTCTGTCTCTCCATGTAACTCCACATGCTCCTCTCAAATAACTCATTTCCACTGTTCTCACTCTTGACTTGTGTCCATCCAACAAGGTCAGTGATGACAAAACTGCGACTTGATGCTCAACAATTACTTTGCCTCACAGTCTGGCCCAGTTCTTCATCGGTATACAAGGTGAAAAGTGAGGGGACAAGGACACAGCTTTACTCCAGAACTTCAGGAAAAAATGTAAGGCATTTCTCCACACTTGAGAGTGTTTCTAGTGCTTGAATACAGACCACCTGTGGGCTACATAATCCCTGCAAGGACGCCATCAAGCCACAGAAGTTTCCATAGTATCTCCTGATTTATTGGATCAGCGGCAGTGGATGGATGGTTAGCATCGCTGACTATGGAGCTGTTCACCCGTGAGTGCAAGGATTCGAATCCTGGTGCGGACAGCTAGCATTACTCGACCTAGGCTTTTCCCTGCACCTAACTGTGGCGAGATGCTCTCATCGAAATGGGATCACGGGTTCATTGCCTGGGACGCGGCCCTGCAAGGGGGGTTGCATGCCTGCGGCTGATGGGTCGGCTCGGCCAGGCAAAATGGTGTTATTCAACAGCTCGAATCAGGGGCCCACCCACCCTGTGTGGGTTGATAGGTAAAATGCGTATGTAGGATAACACCTAGGGGAGGTAACTGATAATTTTGATGATACAATGGCCTTATATCCCATGATAATAGGTGAAAAACCCACTACAGGCCAATGGCCTCTATTACATAAATGAGCACCAAGGCTGAACGCTTCGTGGTGTTTTATCTTTACCTTTTTTTTTTTTTTTTTTACAAGTAGAGCAACCATGTCAACAGAAGAGGCAAAACAGACAAAAATCGTCACAGCAACTCCTCTAAGCTGGGCACAACTGTCACAGCCAGATCAGTCTTTACTGTGTTGTTGCTTCACTCTGGCTCGTCTGATCGTGCAGATCCATCGCAGGTAACGACCGCTCCTATGGGGTTGTCCCACAAGTTCCCTACACCGTTGATGTTCTGTCTGCAACTCAATGTGGCACGTGTGCTGTGTATTGCTCCAATATGTTTATTCCATTGTGTGGGCCTATTCAGTACGGTGGGCACGTGTCATCTGTGACCCAACGCAACTCAAATCTAAGCTGGTAGCTGATGAGGGTTGGGTGATATCCTGCTCTAAGCCTAGCTAGGTAACCCAATCATATCTATTTAGAGACTCCTTTGATGGGTGAATGTCAGGAGGGAGGCTTACAATATGGTGTTATGATCGAGGTGCTGTACTGTCTTGTGCATGAAGCGAGTAGGTAGGTGCTTCTTCATTGCTCATGTTGACATGTCTGGAGGTGGGATAATACTGTACAGGGTTTGATAATGCTTGTGTAATGAAAGTTTTATGTGTTTATGTGTGTTGTGTATGTCTTACATGTCGAGACGAGTGAAGTGTATTTGCACAGCCTGCAGCATAGAACTGTGTGACCCTCACATTAAGGAAGTTTCTGACAGGAAGGTGAGGGTTTTAGTTTCAGATTGTAGGTGGGGTGTGGGAGTGGTTTTGTTGCAGCCAGTGGTGATGTGTAAGGCATTGTTTTGTATTATTTGTAAGGTGTTGTAGTGGGTATAAGGTAGGATGGGAGCCCATCCAGGGAAGGTATAAGAAATCACCGATCTAGTGAATTGTCGGTAGAAAAAGCTGGGTGCTTCTTTTTGTTGCCAAAACCCTAGTCCTAGAGTTCCCCTGAGTGCACTGAGTCTGGGGGTACACCACCTCTTGATGTCATGTACATGGCTCTTCAAGGTGAGTCCAGCGTCATATGTCACTCCAAGGATCTTAGTGGAGGGTTTGTGTGGCACATGTGCATTACTCAGTGTCTTGTGGGGAGAATATCGGTGTTCGTGTCTGCTGCTGGTGATAAGTGTGTTGGTGGATTTGGTTGGGGCGATCATCAACATCAACCCGTTATCCTCGACCCAAGTCCACGGTGTGTTGAGGTAGTCCTGTTGCAGTATGCCGGCTATTTTTACAATGTGGTGTGTGGTTGTTATGGTGATGTCATTTGCATATGAGGCAGTTTTTCTGGCTGGTTGGGGTGTGGGAATATCATGCATGTCTAGGTTGAAAAGTTTCGGTGAGAGAATGGAGCTGCATGGAACTCCACTGTGGAATTTTCATGTTCGTAATGATTTGCCCTGGAATGTAAAATGCGCTTGTCTACCTGATATAGAATTGATAAGCCAGCACTTCGTGTTGCATTCCATGTTTGTGTTGTATAATATCTTTGTGATTAGTTTGCATCGGGGGATATCACTGAAGCCTTTATTATCCATTGCTGTGAAAAGAGTGAGTTGTGCGAGTGTCATGGAGATGCAACCTGATGCTTGTTGTGTGAGACTACTCAACAATATGTTTGTAGAATGTACTGCTCTGAATCCATGTTGTGAGCATGGGGGACATGGAATACAAATGTTGATAATAAGGCGCTCATTTATTCTGAATGTTCTACTAAGTCGTGTCATGGGTCTGTGCAAAGAAGGGAATATAGGGTCTTTGTTTAGTTTAAGTATGTTGATTGTTCCATGTTTCCAAATACTGGGAATGATTCAGTGTACGTTTGAGTAGTTGCTGATGTTTGTGAGGGTCTGGATGCCTTGGGGTCCTACATGCTTCAAGTGTAGATTGACGATGCAATCCAGCCCTGTGCTTGTAGAGTTCTATTTTTATGATGTTAGTTGTCTGTTTTTGGAGTAACGACGTTTGCACTGTAGTCGAATGGAAAGAACTGTATGTTTAGAGGGTTGTTCTTCAAATTCAGTGCGTGTTGGTGTTAAGCGACTTATGTTTGTGTAGTGGTTAACAAATGTGGTTGTTTGTTCTTTGTAGGATGGGATGTGTTGCGAGTAGCAGGTAATGGTAGTGTGGGTCTTGGAAAAGATTGTGATGTTTGATACTGTTATGCATTCTGAAGAGCAAAGAAGTGTCTCTTGAGTGAGTAAATGTTGTTAGAAAGACCTGTTTTCCATTTTTTTTTTTTTTTTTTTGTACTAATTTTCTTGTTGATCTCATTGTTTACGTCACTGAGGCATGTAACAGTGTCTTGTATATCTGGGAGAGATGAGTTACGTTTAAGTTTATCACGTTGCCTTATGAGGCTAGTAATCTCTGATGTAAAATTTGGGTTATGTCTTCTGTTGCTTCATGGCACCTAATGACGTTAGGTACCTGACATTTTTTTTTTTTTAATAACAGATCAGAGGAAGGAAAAACAAATGAATAAAAAAAAATCCATGCACCAGATTACTGGTGTCCTCTGTTCATAAAATTTATGTAATATATATATATATATATATATATATATATATATATATATATATATATATATATATATAATCAGGTAACTAATCAGGTACCTAATATAATCAGGTACCTAATGACATTATTCGCAGGGTGGGAGAAATCACAGGGATGTTAAACTATGTGTGGCTGTGTTTAACATATGAGTTGTGTGACAGGTTTAGGGGGAATATGACAGGTAGCGGGAGGGTGAGTTAAGTAACTGGGGTGCTGGAGCACCGCTAAACGCACATTACTATGTTTAACAGGCGGTGTGTGTGTGTGTGTGTGTGTGTGTGTGTGTGTGTGTGTGTGTGTGTGTGTGTGTGTGTGTGTGTTGCTCGGACCCTGGGATACTACAAAATTGGTTTCCGAAGTCTCCTTGATAAGTTTCAAAAATCTTCCACTGACATCCTAATTCAGCACGCTACTCTACATTAATTTTACAGCGTGACACCATCATCCTACATCTAGACAAGTTCATTTGCCATCCAAACACCTTTTTTTTTTTTTTTATGCAGATAAGAAGGGGCCAAAAGCTACAAGCCCACAAAGTTGTTCCCTCCAAGAAAAAATAAACACTACACCAAATTCAAGATCCCTTCTTTTTGAGATGCCTGGGCAAATTGCGTTTAAGAGACCTGAAGTCATAGGCAAAGGGACATACAAACTGAGGAGGACATTTCCAGAGTCGACCTGTTGCATATTTTAATGACAGAGTATCAGTTAACTCATGCATTAGAGAGTTTAATAGAAAAGGGGCAAGAGTATGCGGTCAGACGGCAGCTACGCACCCACTGTAGTGGCGGAGGTATGGAAGCAGGTAGTTAAAAAAAACAGTGACCACTGAAATAGCCAAAGAGATGAAGATGCAACGGTACGGCTGAGAGAGAGAGAGAGAGAGAGAGAGAGAGAGAGAGAGAGAGAGAGAGAGAGAGAGAGAGAGACGTTGAAGGGAATCACCAAAATGATGGGAGTTGATGAGACGAAAAGCCGTTGACTCCTTCTTTAAACGAGCTGTGTGAGAGGAACCCACCACATATGAGACATGTACTCCACACCGGGACTAATGAAACCTACGTACAATGTCAGAGCTGTGCGTGGATGAAGAAGGCACTGACTCGGCCTAGCACACCTAATGTCTTGGAAGCAGATTTTGCAAGAGATTTAGAGCGATTTTGTTCCACCACAGATTCCGAGAAAACGAAACCCAAAGAAGATTAAGAGAAAATGGATTCATTTGTACAGTACTGAACATTAAAGAATATTCCTGCTGAAGATTTTGGGGGGTCGACAGATGTAGGTATCAGTGATTGATGCATTGAAAACAGGATTACTATTATCCCAGTCAGAAATATTAGCCAAGTCAGAAATTAGGTGTGCCATAGCCTCATCCCTAGACTGCTGAAGTAATTTTCTGTGATGGACGCTGTGAAATGCGAGTGGAAAGATGAAGAATGGAGTCACCAACGTATGACACACTAATTATACATCTTGACGCCCTGCTTTACCATCCTGACACCCTAATTCAACACCTTTACACTCTAGCTCTCTAAAGTTTTGCAGTAATGCCATTATTATTCACCCGGGAAGTATAATTCTCTAACACACAATTCTAAACTGATAGCTTCCTCACTTCTCCACTTTTCGCCCTTACCACTCCACGTTGCTAACTGCACACTACTGCCACCCAGGTACTCTACCCTAGGGCGTTAACTTCCCAGTATAGCACCCTAATGTTTCTAGAGAGCAGCTCTACCCCTCGGCCCTCCCTCTTGAAGGTCCTAATGATCCCTCTCCATTCCACTAGGTCCCCCCCCCCAACCCCTCATGACCCCACATGTCCACCCTATAACCGTCTTTCTCACATGTGGCATGCTGATATCTGTATAGTGACATTTCTTATCTCAATTCTAGCACTTTAATTCATACCTAAGGTCCTTATTTTTTCACTCTGGCACAGTGGTACCAATACAGTACCAATCTAACTCTTCACTCACTAAGGAAGAGTCTACACGATGCAGCGCTGTGCATCCTGGATGGAGCTAAACAGCTGTGGCGTTCACCTGGGAGACAAACTTCCCATACTTTCCTGCACCTTGCCGTAGGTAGGACCCTGGTCCGATCCTGTTACAATTATTCTCACTCTGTCATCCCAGTTCTCTACCATACAATACAATCCACCATAATTCTCCATCCCGAAAATTCATCCAACCAGTTTACTTCACATAAAATTCTAATTGTCTACCGTGTACTCCTGTTAGTTTTCTACCATACAATACAATCCACCATAATTCTCAATCCTGAAAATTCATCCAAACAGTTTGCTTAACATAAAACTCAAATTTTTTACCGTGTAATCCTGTTATTTCACACTTTGATTCTAAATCTATTTTAGCATTCCATCCTACTAACTGCACTCGCTTGGCACTCTGTAATTCAGTTCTCCACTCTGCTATCATATCTACACCAGCAATTTATTGCTTTACTGTGGCACCCTAATAAATCTATAGCTGCAGCCAGTTCATTCAGTCTTGCACCCTAATGTGTCTACAACACCGAACTATTTCTCTTCCCATGCACGCTGATACAGTGTGACTGTAAAAACAACGTATTCCTCCACTTTGGCACTCTAATGCATCTGCAGCAGCAAACTATTCCATAACTCTGTCACCTTAATATATGTACAAGAGCTATACCCGTATACATCTACAGAATGTTGCCACCATGATATATCAACAGTAGCGACGTAATGCTACACTGTTGCCTATTGATATATGCACAGTAACATCTTATTTTTCCACTCTGGCACTAACATACTGTAGCTACAACAACAGATAAATTCCTTCATTCTGGCCTTCTAATGTACTCACAGTAGCAACTATTTCTCCACTCTGGCACCGTAATTCTCGACTAACCTTCCGCAGTTGCCTGGTGATCTTCTCGCCGTGCTTCCAGGCGCTCTGTACACTGTCATTACTGTTGCAGCTGACGATTCCAGGCCAGCAGACTCACCATGTCAGGACACTAAAATATCATAACACACTACACAATAGCTAGTGACATACATGCCATTAATATGTAATTTAGAGGTTTGGAGAAAGTCGTGTCTAAGCTCGAGAGAGCTGGAGGAAACAGCAGTGCAGATTTTAGGTAGGGAATTTCGCACACAGCGCAATATGACGCCGGATGGAAACTGTGGAAAGTTCCTCACACACACGTCCCTCACACATGACCTAACCAGTCATATACATGGGGAATTGGAGAGACAGGGCGGAAGGAGTTAGGACGCGATAGGAGAGAGAGGAGGCACGGTGGAAAAGGGAGGAATACAGGGAATGGAGGTAGCTAGCATAAACCGTTCTCGCCTTAGTACTGTTTTTGTCAAGATAAATTCCTCTTGAGAATAAAACTGCAATCTAACCCCAGACTCATCTTTATCTTTTTCCTGCCATCCACAACAAGACCAGCTTGAACATTCTGTCCTCTTAAAATATCTACAGTCTAACAATTTTGGAAACACACGGCTTCAGTCTGGTCAGCGCCTCAGCAACCACCCTTACTGCGTCGGTGATCAGTGTTAACTGCTCCTGTGGGAGAGTTGATGAATTTCAGTGTTGTTGCTGAAGAAGAGTGTGAAAGTGAAGAGGAGGAGGAGTACAAAAGAAAGCAAAGAACAGCAGCAAATCTCTTGGTCGTTTCGAGGACGCTTTTTAAAGGGTAGGTTAGAATTATCGTAACTAATGCGTGAGTTAAAGACAAGGACAGGAAAACAGGAAGGCTCTCTCTCACCTACTGATCATTGGTTGGGCCTAGGAAAGATAAAATAACTTTTAGTGGAGAGGAATAGGACCAGGAGCAGAAGCAGGAGCAGGGAGAAGGAAAAAAATTCGTTGCGTCACTGACTGGTCCTAAATTTGCCAATGGAGGAGAACGATAAGGCTACTGCTAAGGGGGGGGAGGGGATGGAAATAAGTTTGATGTCTGATGTATATGCAATGTGGTGTAGACAGTTGGAGGTTTAGGTATATGCTGGCCTACTCTTTGTCTTAATGAAAACACTGGAAATATGCAGCAAAGGAAGATGGTCAGGAACATGTCCGGAGGGCTGGTGAAACGGGAGTTCCAGCTCTCCCTGTCACCAGGTTGCCATACACCTCGGAAACATTGCCCTGTTCGACTGGCGCTACAGTCTACTTCCTGATGAAAGTAGATAAATGTAAAAACAAAGAAAGACGAAAGAGAAAGAGCAAAAGTAAATATGCTTATCACTACAAAACAGAGGGAAGAAGCACGAATGAGAAACATGCATTAGATCACAGAAACCATCAACAAATGAAAATGTGTGAAACGCATCCGAAGGATAATAGCACTAGGAATGCGACAAATTATATGACTGAAAGGCTATAATGGTGAAGTAATCAAGTCCAAAGAGGAGATAGTGAAGAGAGCTTAAAATTTTTTGACAAAGAACTGCATGCATCGAAGAAAATAACACCAACAGCTGACTTTTCGCTCGACACACATGAAATACCAGAGGTAACACCAGATTAAGGAAAGTCTTCTCTTACAATTTTGAAAAGGGGAAATACCCCAAGAGAACATGGAATAGCAGCGGATTTACTGTCTGATGTGGGAGCAGAAATTCAAAACTGACTTGCCCACTTACCAAATGAATAAAGATGAAGAAAATTCCCAAAACATGGTGTACTGGAATAGTTATTTGCTTTACAAAAAAGGCGACTCAAAAGATCTTTGTAAATATCGACCTATTAGCTTATTATCAGTGATTTACAACTCTTCATGAAAATCCTTACGAACAGAATAAGAACAAATATGGAGTAAAACCACCTTCGTTAGTCGGCAGGATTGCGACGCGGGTATTCCACTACTGATCATCTGCACACAATGAATTAGCTAACTGAGAAAACTTCAAAATATAATACACAGCTGTACTTAGGTTTTGTCAAATAAGACAAGGCTTTCGACTCAGTGGCGCACGTAGCAATTAGCAAGTATAAATTCAATGCAGGAAAAAGGAGAAAACGAGAACATTGTACAATTGCTCGAAATTTTATACAAATAGGGAACTGCTATAGTTCAGTTACATAAAACCTTAGAAAAAAAAAAAAAAACCAAGCTTGAGAAAGATGAGCGCCAGGGTGATAAAATTTCACCAAAATTATTTTCAGGAAGCCTTGGGAGCAATTTCAGAGAGCTATAGAATGGGAGAACAAAGGAGTAAAAAAACATGTGGAAAACGTAAACCATTTGAGATTTGCGGATGACACTGTCCTCATCTAAGAAACAGCAGATACATTGCAATAAATGTTAATTTGTCCTAAACAAAGGAAGACTCATACTAAGGATAAAGATGAACCTGAGGAAAAATAAAGCAATATTTGTTTAAAATACACCAAACTGCGTCATCAAATTATATAAACTCATGAAGAAGTTGAGGATTACAATTACTTGGAGTAGGCTAAATGCTAAAACTAAAGAAAGGCCATGAAATCAAAAAGAGGCATTGTAATCGGATGGAATGCTATTGGTAAATATTGAGACATCATAAAAAGTAGCTGGCCAGTATTAATGAAATGAAAAGTCTATAATGAATGGATAATCCAAGATATGACGTACGGATATGAGACCTAGAAAATGGCGAAATAAATGGGAAACAAGCTGAACCTTTCTCAAAGTGCAGTGGACGGGTCGATGCTGGTAATCTTTGAGAGACCGGCAAAGATCAATTTGGGTGAGAGAGCAGAGTAAAAATAAGGACATTATATAAGTTATAAAAGAACAGAAATGGAGGTGGGCAGATCATGTAGCAAGAAAAAGTGATAACCGATGGTGCAACAGGATCACTAACTAGACTTCAAGAGATACCACGCACAGCAGAAAAGGGCCAGACAATGGTTAACAGATTGCACAGAGAAGTTTGCAGGCAAAACTGGCAGGGATTGGCTCAGCCAAGGAATTAGTGGAGAAGGCTGGAGGTGGCCTTTGTAATCATACTACATTGATGATATAAGTGAATGTCAAGAAAATTGTATGACAGTATAGTATGCCCTATACCAATAATAAAAACATACTAGTTAATAGGGAGACACCTAACTAAATCAGTGTACAGTACACACAGGATAAAATGAAAATTAGCTCGGTTTATAATATGACAGGCTCAGTAAATACGAGTAATTATAAATTGGGTAATTACAACATTAGTGAATAGACAAAAATTATATGAGAGAGAGAGAGAGAGAGAGAGAGAGAGAGAGAGAGAGAGAATAAAACTACATTACTATTACAGCTGGTTATACAGAATTTACAATATAAAACTATGTTTTTTTGAGAATTGCAATTATATCCAAGGTGCAGTGGTGCGAGTTGTCTGATAACAATTAGGCTTATTCTGCTCTCGGTAATGTATTTGAGACATTATCTACTTCACATACATATAAATCATGAGGTAACTTAATTTTCACTCTAATTAAAAAAAAAAAAACAGTATTACACTGACACTTATAGCTTAAATATTAAAAACAGGATAGGAGAGAAAAAGGAAAAGTTGACACGGGTCTGTCCTATCTGTATGTTTCATTTTTAACCTCACAGATGACTTACCGTTTTACTTAAATTTTTTCACATCTTGGATAATTATATTCAACATATAATAAAATTCTAGTACTGAAGAGATCATTAAAGGTAGTTCATAACCCCTTCAAGAAAAGATGTCCCTCTTAAGCTGAGGAAAATTATCTGGAAATGGTAAGGTCAGTATGTACAAGAAGTCCTTGAGCAAAACGGGTTACAAGCAGAATGAATAATAGAAAAGTGAAATTGATCCGAGTCTTCACACATGCATGCATACATAAAAATGATGCCACGCTTTCTCTTACGGAATCCCCGTATAGAGGTTTGCTATGGTACAGTGGCTGTTCTTTATGGACTGGAAGCTAATCCAAGTGTCAAACCCAGGTAATTTCTCCTCAAAAACTAGCGATAAATTTCTCTGTCTGTCTCTCTCTCTCTCTCTCTCTCTCTCTCTCTCTCTCTCAAATGGTTAAAAGGAGAGGGGTGTTCTGAGCATGATTTATGAAGGCAGTTACTTACTTAGGCAATTATGTAGATGAGTAGGATAAGCAGATGTGATACTGAGAGAGAGAGAGAGAGAGAGAGAGAGAGAGAGAGAGAGAGAGAGAGAGAGAAATGTTCCAGTCATTCACTAATTTATAAATGTTAAAACTTTTTTTTTTTTACTTACAGTGTCGTGCAGGAGACAACACAAAAACTCTAATCCATGCAAATGGGCGATGAATTTATTGAGTCACACAAGCCTGACTTATACTGTCACTATTTACTCTCTCATGATCGGTACAATTGCAGTACTATATTTAGCTAACGACAGACGATAATGATCAGTATAGTGCTTTACAAAAGCCTTAGAGTTAATACCTTCACCATTAACATGACAATTGGGACAACATTACTGTTCGATCACAGTGAAAAAAGAACGATTTTCTTTAATTATTAGCGATGTACAGAATCCTGAGTTGATAGTCACCATGAACTCTCACTTCGTGTACAATATAACTGTTCGATTTTAGCTAACACCAGATAATTTCATTCAGTTGGGTGAGTTATTGAATCATTAAAAATATATATATTTTTTTTTACATAAACGAATAATGAAAACAGTGAAAACACTTTACAACATAATTTTCCCTACTGTACAGGATAACCAACGTCTTCATAACAGTTAAACTAATATCATTTATTTGTTTTAGCATTTTGTCATTCTAATATTCCTACTAATTGGATGCAGGCCTCCACAATAATTCAACGCTAGGTAGTTGTGGGAAAAAGCCAGCATTAAATTTGGGAGCATGCGATAAAACCGAAGAAGGAGGCATTCTAGGTAAAAAAAAAAAAAAAAAAAAAAAAAAAAGTCACTTAAAAGACTTCCCCCTCCCTTTGATGTTCAACCAGTCTTATCAATGATTGTTTTACTTTGGCTTTCAAGGTCAGCAAAGGCCATAAAAAGGCCATTTCAAAATTTGATTTTCTTAAAAGTCTATGATGGAGTCACAATTTGAGGACGAGGTATAAAACAATGTTCCTCGTCCCCCCGTCCAATGGTAGGGTAGATAGACATCATTAGATAATTATGACACTGAAGGTCAAACAAGGTCGTAATAATGAATAAAGCCAAAGTTTGCCCATAGCGAAAAATCGACGTAGAGAGGCTGTGTGTGTCAAATGCAAATGTTCCGACAGTGGCCATCATCTTTATAAATACGAATCGAGTTACAGTCTTTTAGGCATTTAACTTTGTTAAAAAATGGGAATGTTTTCGTAGGTTTTTCCCCAAAAAATTTGATAAAAACGAAAATACAGCAAAACATGGTTTACAACAATAATGTTCAGGATTTACGGTTACATCATGATTTTTTTTTTTTTTTTTTTTTCAAATTGATGATAGTTGTGGTAACTTGGTACTTTTCGATCTTGCATTTTTCAAAAACTCGCTGACGAAATTTGACGAAAAGTTCTCGATCTTGTTTGACGGAATTTCAGACAACTTGCTAAGGTGGTACTACATCAGTTTGTACTGTCTGGCTGTCAACAAGCAAACAAACCTACTGTATGATCATGAAGTGATTGTTTGAAAAATTTTATTTTTTCATTAAATGTTCTAAGTAAGTACTAAATAGGTTACTACTACATATAGGGGATAGTTTAATGTGCAACTTTTGTTTTTGACTTTAGGGAGTTACGAGTAGATTAAAAGTAGTGATGCGAGCGCCGTCCGGCCTGCAGGTTCCACACGTGAAAAGTGTGGACCTCTTATACTGATTTCACTGTGTAGAGTTGGTAGCTGTATGAGTTACGGCAAACATATAAACAAGCAATCTTATGCACAAATTAGGCTTGCTTGTTTACAAATGTGGTCCCAAGCACTTTCCTACCTCTTATGATCTTCAGTCCGAGGCTGTCTGCATGGTCTGCACCATACGGTGTCTTCCGGACACATTTTAATTTGGTACCACGGCTTCTTATCTTCACCAAGTCACTTCTGGCTTGATACAACTGTAACTTTTGCACATACCCACAGACGTTCTTCTAGTTTGGGGGAGATTTGAGTGTTTTAAAGGGTTGTATGGGGTCAAAAGTCAAGCCATACATATCAAATAATAAATGAAATGTGCCAACATGATCCGCAGAGTTTACCAACATTTGCAAGGCACGGAGAGGGCGATCACCCTGTCGAGTGCTAGATATTTCTGGGAGGATATCACCCTGCTCTCACCTGGGAATGCTTTAATATTCATTTTTTTTTTTCCAATCCGTAGATGATTTTTCATTTACCTTAGGGGAAAACTTTTCGAGAAAAAAAGTTAAATATAGGCTTTATTTACTGCTTTACTACCCCGATGTAATCCATTAACAAAATCGCCTGGCGTTAATACGATTCAAAACATAAATATATGCCACCATCCTAAGTGGTCTAAGGAGTTTCTTCAGTTAAAGAAGAGGAGTAAAATCCCGACTCTTCCACTATGTTACTCAATTAAATTTATTGTTGCGATCACCAGACGATTCTGTTAAGCCTGACAGTGACTTTCTGGACTGCAGGACTCCTTTTAGTAGAATAAAATTGCGTGGCAATATCGAGAATAAAGTAAAAAAAAAAACGACTCATAAAGGGTAATGAGAAATCCAATAAATTCATACGGGTAAATACCAGTCCCTGATGTGCACAACTGGTCATCTCTGAAATTATCCTCCTGAGTCAGTTATTCCCTCAGATTATGATCTCCAGCATTTAACGCAATGTGCCCAGGCATCTTGAAATTAACAGGCATTTATTCTGTCTTTTTGTTAAATTTTTCCTTAAAAGAAAAACATCTTCTGTCTTCCATAAGTTGTTCTTCTCTTTTCTTTATAAGACAAATATTGACAGACAGACAGACAGACAGACAGGTAAACAGATAAGTGGATAGATATATAGGTAGACAGACAGATAGACATTTAGACAGAAAAACATCATTTTGTTAAAGAGATCTTTTTTCCCGTCTCAGCAGTTTCAGATAAAGTCATTTTAACAATAGAATATATTTTGCAGTAACCAAACCATAATTGCCTGCTCAAACATCTATCACTTGAAGGTAATGATGGGTAATAAAAATACATTCATATACTTACAAAATGTCACAAAAGGGAATTCAAAGTACATTGGTTTCAGGATTGAGAATGTTCATCCTAGGATATTAATACATGAACTCCTGTTGTAGTGTTATGTATTTGTCTGAAAGCAAAGGAAAACACTTCTCAAAAATAGAAGTAAAAACCTGTAAGTTCAATATACAATCCCAACATTTTAAGCAAAGCAATAATAACAATAACTACATTTTTACAATTCGTACTGAGGTCCTTAGTGATGGTGCTGGTGATGGTGACTGCGTCAGGCAAGGTACTGATTACCGCCGGCGACCACAACTGGCCATTCCAGCCAGGGGCATAGCCAGAAATTTCACAAACAGGGGGCGGGAGAAAGATGTCTATAGATTCTTGAAAAGGTGGTGGGAGGTAAGCGAAGCGAGCTCGGGGATGAGGGGGCGCTGTGAGCCCCCCCCAGGAAATTTTTTGAAAATTAAGTTCTTTTAGGGGCTTTCTGAGGCCTGTGAAGGTATGTGTTGGAATATTTAGATTAGAATTCATTATCATGAATATGGCGAAAAATAGAGAAAGAAAATGTTTTTGGCTGAAAAAGAATTTTTTTTTTTTTTGATGATCCTTATGGAATAAATGAACAATAATGCATCTGGGAGTCTCATATCTCTCTCTCTCTCTCTCTCTCTCTCTCTCTCTCTCTCTCTCTCTCTCGAGTTTATATTCATTTATTCATTTATTTGTTCATCCAATTATTTAGTCTTAAAGATTTATTTTTAGTTTTTCATCCCCAAACAATTTCAAGACCTTCAAGGGGGTGGGTGGGCGGCCGCCTCCTCCGCTCCCTCCCCGTTCGCTACGCCTCTGATTTCAGCAAGGGTTTACAATAAGCATGCGTAGTCCTACGTCATCAGTAGTTTACAGTGCCCCATCAGAAGGCAATTTAACCCCTAAAGACCCCAAATCTCCCAGACCCCCTATCACTAGATCCACATAAAGGGCCTGATTTTTTAACTTTCATCAAGGTAAATTTTTTTCTTACAGATTTCAAGAGCTTGAATTTACACACCTGAAAATGTATGTTTCACTTTCATATGACTTACGATTACCACAATATCGTCCGTCAAAGAACGTTAAAAATAAAAATTGTTACCCCTCGTCTATGATGAGAGCAAAAAAAAATGCACCAAAGTAAATTTTGGTCATACAGATTTTGAGGAGCTTAATTTAACACACCGGAAAATGTATATTTCACTCTCATATGTCTAATGGTTGCTGCACAATCGACCGTCAAAATTAAAAAAAGTAATTCCTCACTATGAGTGAGAATGGGACGTCCTTGAGAAACAGGGGGAATAGGAAGTGGAAGGAGTGTGGGGGAAAGGGCATCAGGAGGCGGGGGAAGGGAGGGAATATGTCCGTCACACACACCCAATATGGTCTACAGCGGGTATGGAGGGTAGTGTGGGTGAGAGGGGACACAGAATGCAGGATCCAATGAGGCAAAGGGAGGTGGAAGAATGGCTTGGGGAGGGGGGGGGGTCCCCACACCCATGGAGAGGGCCGGATCATGCCTCCCACCACCTGATACTTAGATCCCACTGGCCAGGTCCCTTATATATCATAAAAGAGGCGGTGCTACCTACCGCCAGCTTTTGGTAGCCTTTGTACCACTGATAGCGACAGGACTTTATGCAACATTTTTGTAACTGTCATTCAACAGCCATAGGTCTTTAAGAGTTAATTGTGCTTACAACCTGACAACCTCAAGCAGTTACATGTGAGTTGGTAGTTAAGAGAACATTTTCCCCATCTGAAATCCCCATATGGCTTTTGCAGAATCTTATTGCTATGGTACTGAGTATTTACATATCAAATCATCTCAGCGAATGGGTTTGACAGTCCAATCTGGTTGTTTTCAGAGTTGGAACTGCAGGCATCAACCGAGCAGTGCCAACATCCACTTAAAACCCGCATCCACAGTCTGCATTCCCTTGCCAGTCAACTGCAGCAATCACAGGAGGTTTGGTGTCTTCCGTACCTGAGACATCTTTGTCATGGGTCGAACAGTCTGGCAATGCCTCAAAATGATAAAGTTTGTCAAGTGGATGGGGAGTAATATGACCTCAGTAGGGAAGTTGTGGTGGTGTGGGGATGACTGTCACGTCCTGGGATCAGGGACATGATTCTCGCAACTGACCCCTTGTAAACTCTCTGTGTACCAGGACGACCTATCCAACATGTGTCCAGACAGGTTCCCCACGGGGACTGGTGTTCCACATCCTCAGAATCTGCAGATACTCTCCAGTCGATCTTCTGGTGAGGTGGTTTGAAATTAGTCTCCTGTTTCATCATTCATGGTCCAGAGTAGCTGATGGGTCAACATGCAAAGAGATGACCCCTCTAATGGATATAACTCAAAAGAGGAAGTGTGCAAGAGTCAGAGCACCATCTCCATTGTCCTTTGTCAGTGGGGAAAGGTTCAAGTGGAGGGCGAGCTCATAGAAGGTGGTAACAAGTTTGTCAAAGGAGACGTGACACTGATGCAGGGTGATTTTGAGTGACCTCTTAATACAGGCCACCAACCTATCCCTGAATCCTCCGCACCATAGCAAAGCTTCTGGGATGTCACGCCAGTGTGTGGAGTGAGATAAGAGGCCAGACAACTTCTTCATTGATTTGTCATTGTCACTGACTATAAGGGATGGGCTCCCTCTAAGTGTGAAGAAACGTCTGAGAGCAAGTTGAAGGTCTTCTATGCTCTGTGTCTTCACAAATTCTAGGTGGACTGCATGTGAGGTAGCACAGGGTATCAGTAAACCTCATGCTTTGGATTCTCCAACATCCACATAAATAGGCCCAAAGAAGTCTAAGCCAAGTTTAGCCAAAGCTTGCAATGCTTTCTTGCAGAATTCTGGCAGTGACCCCTCTGGAGAATGGTATGGAAGTCATTGGTACTGACAACATCGTTTGCATGCACTCACCATCCATAGAACAGTCCTCCTGACCAGATAGAGGATAACAAGGCTAGAGTGGTGTGTGCATTTTGGTGAAAGCACTGATGGTGAGCCTCTTTCACAATGTGGGCGATGATGTGGCACAATTCAGGTAGGATGATTGTGGAGGGCTCATTTTTCCATGGGGGCCCCTAACTAAACCATCTTCACCAAGATAAGGCCACACCCTCTGTAGAGAGAAATGAGGCAGAACATGTGCTCCACCCTTCCATGGCCTCTAGTTCTGCACGACAGGTCTTCTCTTGTGCTAAATGAATCCAGAAGTGAAGAGGAACCCTTCACTCTTTAGGACTGAGCAAGCCAATCTTGTGATCTTCAGGTTGTTAACGAGCATTATGAGTGAAGTGCTGTACAGCTGACTACATATTTTAGGTTGGAGCAGTCTGTTAGAGCAAATGGGCCAGCACCACTGTCCTAAGGGACTTCTACTGTAACGGCAGTTACCCATCTAAAGGCAATGGCGTTGGTGCCTTTCAACACCAGTTTTGCTACAACACCAAACCCAGTGCCTCGGATGACATCTTCATCCACTGGTCCAGCAGCAGACAAGCTTGACAGGAATTTACGCCCTCTCTACCAGTTTTGACTAGTAATTAGATTACTGTGAGAGATGCCTCTTGTTCCTAGATCTGCAGGGTTGGTGAGGCAGCTAACATGGTGCCACTGCTCTGGGCTTGACAACTGGCTGATGGATGAGACTTTTTTCCTCACGAACAGCTTGAGGTGTTTTTCAGTCCTTATCCATCAAAGTACATCCTTGGAGTAAGTCCAGTATAGAATCTTTGGGTGATGTAGATTTGGCACATGGTAGACAGTACGCATTAGCTTTACTCCAATCAAAGCCACCATAAGCTTAAGCTGAGGGATGCTCACTGTCTCGGAGAGTTGTGCTAGTCTCCCTTGGGCTAACAGTAAGTGTAACTCCCCACCCTAGACAGTGTAGATAACAGTACAATACACCTTCTGAAATACATTGCAGAACATGCAGAAGGCAGTATCTGGTGCCATCAATGCGCCAGCATAGTGGGGAAGTGACACCTCTGTGATGTCAAGGGCGTCTGTCTACCATCTTATTTCTGTTTGGACAGTTTGAGAAAGTTCTGCCTCTCATGACGGCTTAGAAGGCTCTTTCCGTGTGTCTTAGAAGAGTATTTTACCCTAGATTAATCAAGGAGTCAGCACACTGATGGGGTTGAATGGCTTCAATAACAGAGAGAGAGAAGTCATCTCTTCGTGTTAGGCTGTGACTTTTGCTGTGTTATGACTATAGTCAGTTGATCCGTAGTACTATTCCATCCCATGCCGAGGACCTTTGAATTATCAGAAGGTGTTCCTGTCCTATGCATCTTTTGGAGCTCCATGCTAGTGGCAGCAAAAAGCTTTTATTCTCTTCCATTCTGGCATCTGCTTCATCAGCTGATGAAAAGTTAAGACACAAGTAATCCATGTAGATCCCAAGCTCAGTCAGATGGCCAAGCTCTGGTTCTGTGCTAGTGTGTTGATGGAGATGGGTGGTGATGGTGTGGAGGAGCATGAAGGGAGAACAGGAGAGACCAAATGGGACTTGCAGGAACCCGAGAACTTTATCTGTCCACAGAAACTGAATATACTGGTGATCTTCTTCTCTGATGAGTATCTGATGAAATGCTACCTTTTTGTCACCCTCAAAACCAACAAGATCAATACGGAAGTTCAAGACAACTGACAGAAGGCAGGACAGAAGGTTGATACCTGGGTCAAAGTAGGAGTTCAGACTTCTCCCCATGCTGACCTTGGATGAGCCATTAACCCCTAGGGTACGCAATTCTCCAGCTTCGACTGTCCCCCAGAATGCAAAAACAGGCCAATTTTTCGACTTCCTCAAAGGTTAAAAGTATTATGCCCGGTTTATAGAGCTTGAATTTACACATCTGAAAACGCAAAACCCACCCTCCTAGACCCAATAGTTACCGAGCTATGGTCCGTCAAAGTTTATAATAGTTACCCGTCGCGGTCCCGGCGAGAAAGAAAATACGCCGCTTGCACCTGTTTTCTTCGCAACAATACCTAAAAAAAACACCAAAATCAATTTTTTTTGGTGTGTATACATGTTATAAACCATTGTAATGTGCTTAGAAAATAATAATAGTAACAAACTCCCCAAGTAAATATGATACAAAAAAACTATCCTTCCCTCCTCTCCTCTCCTCATACCTCCAATCCCCTCCCTCCCCTTCCCTTCCCTTCCCCTCGCCAAACCTCCCTTCCCCTTTCCTCTCCCCCCTTCCCTACCCACCAAGCTGTGAAATCTAGCAACGGAAATAGGTCATGAACCCCCAATAAAAATATGATAAAGAGTAAAAATCATCCTCCCCTTCTCTCCCCTCTTCAAACCTCCAGTCCCCTCCATCCCCTTCCCTTCCCTCCCCTCCTCTCTCCTCTCCTTCCCTCCCCTCCCCCCTCCCCTCCCCTCTGAGCTGTCAAATCTAGTTTTCGTTTCGTTTCGTTTCGTTTTGAAGGCTCCAACATGCTTCCCTGCGTCGGCATAAAATAAAATGTCTTTTTCAAGTGGGTTTCGACTAAATACAGATAAAGTAATTGTGGTCTAGATATCTGTATGCAGACACCAATAAATTACAGGTAATGATTCAAAAACACGTGCCATAAAGCGTAAAAAATACGCAAAATATTCGAGGCCGGGGAGGTGCTAGGGGGTGCGGGTAGGGGGTGGGGGGGTAGGGGGAGCTGGTAAGGCCAGGAGGGGGTGGATGGGGATCGGGGGATGGGAGGAGACCACCAGAAGACACAAAGGAAGGGCCAAAGTGGAGTACAGGGACATGGAGGGAGGGTAGGGGGAAAATGCCCTCCCCCCAGTTGACTGGGGAGGGGGACGTGGGGGGGGATCCACATGGGAGGGGAAGTGTATGAGGAGGGGGTGGGAGAGGTTGTTGTGGTGGTAAGAACGGTGGGAGGTAGGGTAGTAACAAGGTAGTGGAGTAGAAGGACATGGCGAGAGGGAGGTGAGGGGTACACCCCCCACCGCCTGGTTACGGGCCTGGGACCCCCCCTCCGGTGTGTCCAACATCTAGTTCTGATTGGTTAGAAGCCATCTACGTCACAGCTGGGGTGGAGCCAGCTGCCACCAGTTTTTTGTGGATGTTGTACGATTGGTGTTGCTCGTCCTCTTAAGAAATTGCGCAAAAAGCCCGATCGATGAGATTAGCACTTAAGGGGTTAAACACCACTCTTAGCTTCTCGTTTCAATGTAAGTCTCAGTGGGGCAGGAAGAATGCAGAATGGTCCAGGTGACTGGGTGAATACCCAATGGTGGAGTTTTGGTAAAGACTCGGATGGTGGTAATCATACTCCTGAAAGTCCTCTACGTCTAGACACTTCATCATCCCGTCAGCCGTTGCTCTTGTAAATCTCAAGTTGGATGATGGTCAATCTTCATAGTTCCAAACAAGGTTCATTTTGTAGCACTTATCTATATTCCACTTCGGTTCTGGGTAGTTCCTTATGCCAGTGAATTCTTGGTCAGATTTTCAAGAAGAGTCAGAATTCCAGATAGCGTCAGTCCTATTTCAGTAGCAGGAGTGGTGGTGCCGTAGTGCTTCTCTGGAACCTCCAAGCATAACATAACAAATGATCGTCTTGACAGCTCAAAGCCCTATTGAGATAGGGATCTGGTTCCAAAGGATGATGTCATCCATCTAATCTGTCCCAATCAGCTTGTCTATAGATCCCTCACCAAAGCCATCAGCTAGCTGACTCCCTCCCAAAGCAGTACAAGGACGAAACTTTCTTGGTGGCAAGGGAGCACAGAGGTGTTTCGTCTTCCACATACAGAACTCTAAGGAAGGACCACCGTTTCGATCTCTCACATAGACCCTCACTTGGTCATACTTCTGAACCTTCTTCATTCTTTTCTGAATGCTGACACAAGTGAAGGTATTAGAATCTACCATTGGAAGTCTCAAGTCACGGGCAACCAAAGAACGTATGTAGGTTGAGTCTGATCCACTGTCGATAAGGAGACCGACCAAACAGGTATACTGACTGTTCACTGCAACCACCAAAGCGGCCAGACTGTAGCAATATCCCTGGGTGGTGACACTGTACTGATAAGCTGTTGCTCATTACGGCGTGGTTGTCCTTGTGGAGACTGCATCTCAAATCCCTGGTTAGTGGACCGTTGATTTGAAGTGCTCTGGCTTTCCCTAGCACCTGCAATCCGGTTTTTCTCTTGTCCTTCGGTGTCAAGATGAGGAAGCTGACTGTTGGAAACAATGATGGATGGTTCTGAGTAGCAAAGTGTGAGAGCTGAGATCTTGAGTCATGTCAATGGAGTGACCAATGATGAGGTAGTTTACATGTCGCACATGTGTTGCTGGTGCAAGAATGGTAGTTATGCTGTCCTAAGCACTGGAAACATACACTTGCCTTCTTCGCAATAGTCCAGTCATCATCCACAGACATCTTACAGTAATGGTTGCACCTGGAGAGACTGTGCTGGGTGCAGTTACACGCTTTGCAGATCAAATCTTCTTGCTTGGTCGATTCTGCTTGGTGTCATTTGAAGGTTAAGCACACTGGTAAGAGTCTTTCTTCATGCTGTATACACTACTGATCCGGAATTTGTCAATGTCCCAACAGGCAACTGCACAGATTCTTCATGGATGGACACCTCCTGTTGCAAGAACCTGAGAAAGGCTATAAGATCTGAACCTGAAATGGTGTTGGTCTTCTGATACCATGCCCACTGAAGTCTCCAGGTGTCAGGGATCCTTCTCTTCAAAACAGGTAGGAGAACCTGACTGTAGTTTTCCTCAGCGACTTTTAGCACTCCAAGAGCCGTGACAGAGGCAGTGAGTTTGTCCAAAAATCAATGCAGAGACTTAAGATTCTCACCATCAGTGATGCGAGGAATGTTCAGGTGACTGGTCATTTGGGACCCTTTCAGAGGACTTCTCTCCCAGTCTCTCCTGAAGGATGTTGACAGCAATGGCTTAGTTATCACTGCTGTAACCAAGCCTTTGGATGGATCTAGCTGAATCTCCATTGAGGTGTCCCTTAAGATGAACTAGTTCCTTGACTGGGGAGTAATGCATTTTGAGGAGTACTGCGTTTTATCATGGATGGCTACAGTAAAAAGATTCCAGAACTCTGGCCAGACAAGGATGTCACCCTTAAAAGTAGGAAAGTGGAAGTTAAGCTTGATCTTACCAGTGTTGTAGGGTGACGGCTGGGTCAGACCATGACTAGGTTGACTCTCGGCGACTTTATCCAAATGAACTAGCAGGCGTTTGGACTTGAAAACGATTTCATCTAAATCGTTAAAATGCTGTGATGCATCAGGGATGCCGAGCTGATGCAACTCACCCTGACGACTCTGCATGAAGGTGAAGTGATTCTTCACTTGGTTAATAACGTAAGCCAGGTCATTGGAATCCATGTGTTCCCACTGGTTTCAAATTGCCTTCGGGTTATTCACTGGTTTGGTGGCCCTTTTGTGCACTGCAGTTGTTCGACTTTTCAAAGCTTCGGGAGCATCCTTACTCATGGTGATGCACTGAACGACGGTAATAGAGCGCTCTACACTGCACATAATACACCACACACCATACACTGGGTTGACTGGCAGTTTACAGTGAATTGCCAGGTGATGGTTCATTAGTTTGGATCTGTAGCTTCAGGATCATAGCTGTAGGATCCAGTTCGAAGGACTATGTTTGGCTACATCGTTGAGAATCATCATCCTGGGATATTAATACATTAACTTCTGGTTGTAGGGCTATGTATTTGTTTGAAAGTACAGAACTACACTTCTCAAAACTAAAGGTAAATATATGTAAATTTAAATACAATCCTAATATTTTAAGCAAAGCAATAATAACTAGATATCTACATCCGTGTTGTGGTTCTTAGTGATAGTGCTAGTGGTGGTGATTGTGGCAGGCTAGGTACTGACTCCTACCGGCGACCACCAACTCCAGCTGGGGTTTACAATGAGCATGCACAGCCCTACGTCATCAGTAGTTTCCCTTGCCCCACCAGAAGGGTACTTATTTGTGCGTACGACCGAACAACCTCAAGCAGTTAAATGTGAAATGGCAGTTCACAGAACAACTTTATAAGTAATAGAAAGAAAATAAGAAATGATTTGACAAAATCCTTAATGTTAAAATCTATGCATCTCTGCCTTTTATGTCCATCGATCTGTCTACCACTCTATCCATCACTGTGCCAATCTGCCTTTCACATCTGTCAACCTACGTACTGAAAAACCTATCTACCTACTGTACAGTAAAAAGATATGATGATAAAATAATTAAAAATGTACATATCTATCTACTTATCTAGCAAAACGCAATGAAAATTCAAGTCCTGACAGCTTGTACCTGTTTAACTTCATCTATCATATGTAACAACTCATGATCATTTATATTTATCTCTATCCAGTGTCTGACACCTCACAGAGTGATGGGTAACCTTGAACAAAAGGATCTCCAAAAATCTCTCCAAAAGCAACAAGTTGTGTCAGGCACAACAAACCTCGTACAACAACAGTTACTTTAATGCTCCTAAATACCGAATCAATACCCCATTTAGTGTCAGTACCGTACACAGTTAAAGTCAAAGGTAATGGAGCAAACATTTTCACATAAGAGCCCTCTGAATGTTTGTGATCCTGCATTTGACCTTTTAAGTTTTTCAAGGTCAAAATGATGCCAAATGAAAACCCATATGAGACTTCCTATATCCTGATAATCATAAATGTATCTATCTTCAGCCAGTTTCGAGTTATAGCCCCCTGAATGTCCGTGACCATGAGCTTGACCTTTCAAGGTGACTTAAGGTTAAAGGTCATGGTACCAATTAAAAACCCGTACGGGACTTCCTATATATAGATAATGGTAAATATCTATCTTCAACCAGTTTCGAATTATAGCACTCTGAAAATCCGTAACCTTGATTTTGACCTTTCATGGTGACTCGATTTCCTCCAAAATTTAATGACTTTCATATGGGACCATTGCTCACATATCTTGAAAATTTCATGTAAATTCACTCAGCCGTTTTTTCCGTAATGTTGCCAACAGAGAAACAAACATACAAAGAAACAAACAAACTCAACAAAAAACAATATCTCTCCGGACTCTGTCCCGGGCGAGGTAAAAATTTCTCTCCATATTTATTATTCTTGTACGCGAACCACAACTTTTTCTCTTCATCATCCTTTCTCCCATCTTTCCTTCAGGTACTCATGGTTCCTCCTCCCTTCTCTTCTTCCCTTCCTTCCTTCTATTACCACCACCATCCCCTTCTGCTGCTTCTCCTCCTCCTCCTTCTCCTCCTCCAGGCCTGTGTCTTCGTAGACCCTGGCAGAGTCTACCGTTCAGGCAACTGGGTTTCATCTTTCTTTGTCTTCATCTCTCTCCATTTCCTCATTCTTTCTCTTCTTTGTCTTTCCCTTCTTTCTCACCATCCTTTTCCTCTTCCTCTTCCTTCTCACTATTTCACCTCTTCTTCTATTTCTTTCACCTCATCTATTCCCACTTCCTCTTCTTTTTCTCATACTTCTCCCTCCTCCTCTTCTTTCTCACCATGATTTTCCTCTCCCTCCTTCTTCTCTCCATCTTTTTCTTCTTCCCCTTTCATCATGAGTTTCCTCTCCCTCCTCCTTTTCTCCATCTTTTCCCTCTTTCTCTTTCTCTCATCTCTTCTTTTCTCCTCTAGCTTCTCTCCAGCTTTCACCTGTACTGCTTCCTTCCCTTCACCCTATTGGTCTTCTTCCTCTCTTATTTCCCACCTTTCTGTTCATCTTTCCCCTCTTCGTATTCAGTTTTTTCTTCCTCCCCTCTTTCCTCTTTCCTCTTTTCTGCACTACTTCTGTTTCACTTCAGGTTTCCCTCCTCTTTCTCTCCTTTCCTCTTCCGTACCCTTCTCCTCCTCCTACACTAACTTCACTTCAGTATCCCTAGTGATCATATGCCTCTTTCTCCTTTTCTTCGTTTGATATCTCCTCCTACTCCTCCAATCTTTCTATATCATCATCACTGTCTTCATCAGATTCTTGACCAACTGGAAAATAAGAAAGTGATGAACAGCATGAAAGTATGAACTCGTAAAATAATCATAAGAAATGAAGAGAGAACGAGATGAACACAAGGGCAATGGGGAGAAAGTCATATGAGCCAGAAAAAATGACGACACTGATAATAATGAGAAGAAGTAAGATTAAAACTACAGGAACAGAAGAATGAGTAGGAGAACGTGATGAAAAGGAGGAAGACAGTGAAATGAGTAGAAGGAGAGTAAAAGGAATGTGACATGAACAAACGAAAAGCAGCAAGAAAGTGATATAAGCAATAGTAGTACAAAAAGTTATATGAAAAGTGGGAAAATGAACTAGCATATGTCTCAAAAATAGGAACAGGGACAGAAAAAAAAACAAGAATAAAGGAAAAGGAGCAGCAGAAAAGCATGCAAAAGCAAAATGTGCAGAAATAAGTATACAATAACAAAAAGAGCAGAAGGAGAGTAGGAAACAAGCAACATGGTCATGGGTGGGAAAATGAGATAAAAAGTATGAGGAAAACCGCAAGAAAGTAAAATGAACAGAAAATTTGAGAGAAAGTGAAATACGCAGAAGCAGTAGTAAGAATAACATAATGTGAGGATAAAACATGAAGAATGTAAAATGAGCTAAGGTCAGGTGATACAAACAGAAACAGCACTCGAGGAAAATGAAAATTATGATTGACATCAAAGCTAGACGTTAAAAAATCAACACTGGACGAAGAATCAAGAGTGATTTAACACACACATCCTCCCATGAATGACGTAGATGTAGGAAGAAAATCGTCTGGCATAAGTTGAAATAAATTACTATAATTCAGTCAGAGATAAACAAATGATGCCAGGCACAACAAACCTCGCCCGACAGCATCTATTTTGTTGCTGTGAAATACTGAATCGATACTGCTATTTAGTGTGAGTAAACAATTAAAATCTAATGTAATAGCAAAACGGTTTCAAGGTATAGCCCGCTGAATATCCGTGATCCAATGAAAGCCCATATGAAACTTCCTAAATCTTGATAATAGTAAAAATACACATCTTCAACCAGTTTCCAGTTATAGCCTGGGTTAGCCCCCTTGAATATCCATGCCCTTGAATTTGACCTTTCAAGGTCACTTAAGGTTAAAGGCCATGGTACCAATTAAAAACCCGTATGGGACTTCCTATATGTTGATAATAGTAAATATCTATCTTCAACCAGTTTCGAGTTATAGCCGCTTGAATATCCGTGTTCATGAGTTTGACCTTTCACGGTAGCTTAAGGTCAAAGGTCTTGGTGCCAAATGAAAGCCGATATGGGAATTCCAGTATGTTGTTAACAGTAAATATCTCTACCTGCGACCAGTTTCGAGTTATAGCAATCTGAAAATTCGTGACCTTGATATGGATCATTCAGGGTCACTCGATTTCCTCCAAAATTTAATCATTTTCTTTTGGGATCAGTGCCCACATATCCTGAAATTTTCATTTAATTTCATTCTGCAAATTTTCCGTAATGTTGCTAACAAACAAACAAACTAAACCAAAAACGATACCTCGCCGGACTCCATCCCGGGGGAGGTAAAGATTTTACTGATGACAGTACTAACCCTGTCAGGTTCCTATGGCTCACTCTGAGCCGAAATAAATTGTTTGGAGCTGGCGGTATTAAAATACTAAAATTCCCCTGACTATGAGTAGGTCCTATGACCCACTTGCACTTGACTAAAACCTTTCAGAGTTAACTGCATTTAAGTATGAAAGTTGTCCCGACCATGAAAGGGACATCAAATTACCGCTAGTACATCATTTCCACTCCATCTTCCAACTACCAGGCGATTTTCTTAGCTGAAGAGGATTTCCGGGCTTCAAGAAACAGAGTATCAAGTCTATGCTCAACCAGACACAGTAAAGATAGGAGAGACACAGGAAAGGTGGGGAAATGAGAGAGAGAGAGAGAGAGAGAGAGAGAGAGAGAGAGAGAGAGAGAGAGGGGGGGGGGGGAAATTGTGTATTTTGCTTCTGGTGAAATATGCGGGAGGAAGGATGCGCCAGGGAGCGTGGTTGGAATAATGCTGAGACGGGGATGAGGTGGTGCTGAATATGAAAGTGGAAAAGGAGAGGAAAGGATAATACGAAGAGGAGAGGGAGAGAGAGAGAGAGAGCAAGCGATAATGAAGAGCTAGTGAATAAAGCCCTAATTTATATATATATATATATATATATATATATATATATATATGTATATATGGTGAGTGGGGTGTGCCTGCTGAGATGTATGAGAATGGCAGTGCTTTAGTGGACATTTGTGCCGGGAGGGGGTTGGTGATAGCCAATATGCTCTTCAGGCACAAGATGATCCACAGGTATACATGGTGAGTGATGAGAAGGGTGGGTGGTGAACTGAATGAAAGGAAGGCAATGATTGATTATTTGTGTGTGTGGATGAAAGGATGCGAAGATGTGTAATGGATGCAAGAGCATACAGAGGTTGGGGGAGTGGACTTTCTGACCACCACTTGGTGGTGGTCAGAGTCAAGGTCCAAGTAAAATGGAGAAATGGAAGAAGGGAAAGACGGGAGGAAGGAGTAGATGTAAGGAGAGTGGAAAGGTTACAAGAGGATGAGAAAAAGGCAGAATATAAGAGAGAAGTGGAGGAACGATTGGGTAAATATGAGCCGGAGCAGATGGGGGACGTGGAAGGTGTGTGCAAGATATTCACAGAGGAAATATGTGCAGCATGTCAGGTGGTACATGGGATGAAGAGAAGACGAAATGGGGTGCAAGGAATAGCATGATGAAATGAAGAGGTGAGGCAGGCTGTGGCACAAAAGAAGAAAGCACATAATGAATGGATGAGAAATAGGGGCGTGGAAGAAGTTCAGAGACGGAAGAGAGAGAGATATGTGGAAAGGAAGAGAAATGAAAAGATTAGTAAGAGAAAATAAGAAGAGAGAGAGATGAGGAATTTGGAAGATATTTGAGTGTAAAGTGAAAGGAATGTAAGAAATTGTTCTGGAAAGAGGTAAAGAGGGTCAGACAGGGTGGCAATGAAGTTAGGAGGGGAGTGAAAGAAAAAATGGTAGATTACTAGTTGAGAAGGGAGAAAAAGTGAGCAGATGGAGAGAACACTTTAATGAACTGTTGAACATAGAGAATGAAGTAATGCGAGTATAAGTGGCTGGAGAATGGCTGGGAGAAGGAGGGAGGTGAAAAGACAGGAAGGAATCAGTAGGATGGAAGTTGTGGAAGCATTGAAGAAATCAAAATGCGGAAAGCCCCAGGAATTGATGGAGTGTGTGGTGAAATGCTGAAGCATGGGGGAGAGGTAGTAGTAGAATGGATGTGGGAGATGTGAGGGTTAGCCTGGAAGGAAGATAAAGTCCCGGATGATTGGAAGTCAGGTATAATTACTTCTTTGTACAAAGGGAAAGGGGAAAAAGAAGTGTGTGGTAATCACAGGGGCATTTTCTTTCTTAGTGTAATAGGAAATGTATATGGTAGGATACTTATTGACAGAGTTAGGGAAATAACAGAGGAATTAGTTGGAGAAGAACAGGGAGGCTTTAGGAAGGGAGGAGGTTAGATCAGATATTCGTCCTTAGATCTTTAGTGGAAAAGTGTCTAGAGAAGGGAACCAAGTTATATGAGGCCTTCATGGATTTGGAGAAAGCATATGACAGGGTGGGTAGACAAGGATTGTGGAAAGTATTAAGAATATAAGGAGCAGATGGGAAGTTGCTGAGTGCTGTGAAGAGTACTGTATGTATGAAGGTGCTAAGGCTGCAGTGTGTGTGGATAGTGATCTGAATGAGTTTTTCTATTTGAAGGTTGGGTTGAAACCAGGATGTGTCATGTCTCCATGGTTGTTCAATCTGTATATGGATGGGGTTATAAAAGAGATACAAGGTAGGGCAGTGGATGTTGGAGTGGCCCTAATGAGAGAGGGCAGTGTTTGGAAACTCCCTGTACTGTTGTTTGCAGATGATACTGTGTTGTTAAGTGAAGACGAAGGGGAGCTGCAAAGCTTGATGGATGAGTTTGGGAGAGTGTGTAAGAAACGGAATATAAAGGTGAATGTAGGGAAGAGTAAAGTTATGGTCTTCGAGAGAGGTGAGGTCAGTGAATGTACAGTGAGGTTGGAAGATGAGGAAATGGAAAATGTGAGTACGTTTAAGTACTTGGGTAGTGTGATGAGTAAGGATGGAAGTTTGGAGGGTGAAGTGCTTGAAAGGGTGCAACAAGGATGAAAGGTTGCTGTTCCTTGAAGGCAGTGATAAGAAATAGGGAAGAGAGCATGAAAGTGAGAATGTTATTACATGACAGTATTGTGATACCGACTCTGACGTATGGAAGTGAAGCTTGGACGTTGTTGGAGGGACACACGTCAAGAGTGAGAGCAGTGGAAATGAGTTATTTGAGAGGAGAGTGTGGAGTCACGTGGAGAGACAGACTGACAAATAAGGATGTGAAGGAGTGTTGTGGTGTGGATGTGGATGTGATAGGAAGCATTAGGAGAAACACACTGAGGTGGTTTGGCCATGAGGAGAGGATGGTGAGTGAGAGACTGACAAGGAGAGTGTATGTGAATGAGGTGGAGAGGGAGAGAGGAAGGGGAAGGCCAAGGATGAGATGGAGGGATGGAGTGGAGAGGTATTTGAGAGAGGGGGATATGAATTGGGAGCGGGGCAGTGAAATGACGAGGGACACGGTGACGTGGAGGCGATTTGTGGGTGGCCACTCCGGATAAGGGATTAAGGCGTCTGAATATATATATATATATATATATATATAGATAGATAGATAGATATAGATAGATAGATATAGATAGATAGATAGAGATAGATAGATATATAGACATATATATATATATATATATGTCTGTTACGGAACAGAAAAAGATAATGTACACTTTAAGTGAGAATACGAAGAGTCACTACTGTCCCGTAAAGTTCCAGGTTCAAAACAAAAGAGTTAGGTAAAATTACAAGTTAAAGTTTAATGCACAAACTAACAACAAAACATTCAGGACTCATAAAGATAATGTAATGGCAAATAAACAGGTTAAATATATGGTTAACTGCAATAGCCTCTATTAACACGAAATTAGCAAGAGTAAATTTTATCTAAGTCAGCCCTGATAAAATGAGATACCAGATAATACTCAGTGAATGCCAGATAAATAATTACAGATACAAACTATTATCAAAAATGACTGACATAAAGAACCCCACACGAATTACAAAAACCTCACTAGGCCTACAAATTAAACTTATGCTATACAGTACAAGAAAAAATACAACAACAGTTATACTCAAATTACACACAGCTGCTAGATGGTTGGAGACTTCTTGAGCACTCACAATAATAATATCTGTACAGGGGAGGACAGAGATGTGAACAAAATGAGGAGCAGATCTAAGTGGCAATGATGCAGAGACTGAGCTCATTATATAGGGGCCAGCAGAGCCTGATACAACTTGTAAGCAGGACGCGCAAATGAAGCGATGGGGACAAACGGTCGACAATCCCGCACTGAATAACAGAAAGGACGACTTACTCTACTATAACGGTAGAAGGGGGGGACTGAGGCAGAACACGCTCGTGATCAAACATGCAGCAACTGTGCGTTAAAATTACACAAAGGATGATGAAATCATAGGCTATGTAACACCTCCCCACAAAGAAAAAAGAAATTTACAAAGGAAATTTCTTATTACTCTAAACAATCTGTCTAAAGTCTAGATAAGCAATCTGCAATAACATTTTCTTTCCCCTTGACATGTTGTATGTCTAATGAATACTCCTGAAGAAGTAGACTCCATCTTGCCAATCTCTGATTTTTATCTTTAAACTTACTAAGGAATTTCAGTGGGTTATGATCGGTATAAATGACTATAGGGTCAAAACCAGAACACAAATAAAATGAAAAATGCTGTAAACCCAAAATCAAGGCCAAAAGCTCTTTCTCAATAGTTGAGTAGTTCTTTTGAGGTGGAGTGAACTTCTTACTGTAATAAGATACAGGATGTTCAATACCCTGATCATCCTCTTGCAGCAAAACAGCCCCAGCTCCTGTATCACTTGCATCAACAGCCATCTTAAAAGGCTTAGCAAAATTTGGAGTAGCGAGCACTGGCTGACTTAATAGAATAGCTTTAAGTTTGTTGAAAGAGGATTCACAGTTATCGGTCCAGACAAATTCAACTCCCTTTTTCAGTAGGTCTGTAAGTGGTGATACAAGAATAGAAAAGTTGAGAACAAATCTCCTGTAATAACCTACCATTCCCAAAAATCTTTGTAGCTCTTTCCTACTTTTAGGACTGGGAAGATCACTTATAAACTGAACCTTAGCTCCTGGTGGTGCAACATGTCCATCACCAATTACATACCCAAGGTACTGAACTTTAGCTTGACCAAACTCACACTTTGATAAATTAGCTACAAGATTAGCCTGAACTAAACGGTCAAGAAATTTACTGACATGGCATAGATGATCTTTCCAGTTGTCACTGAAGATTAATACATCATCAATATAAACAACACACCCTGCCAAACCCTCTGTTACAACATTCATGAGCTTCTGAAATGTGGCTGGTGCATTCTTCATACCATACGGCATTACAGAACATGCAAAAGCCTTTCCTAGTGTTACAAAACATGAGATCTCCCTAGCACGTTCAGTCATAGGTACTTGCCAGTATCCCTTTAACAAATCAAACTTACTTATGTACCTAGCCTTTCCGATCTTGTCTATGCAATCTTCTACACGAGGGAGAGGGTAAGTGTCTGTTTTAGTTATCTGATTAACACGTCTGTAGTCGATGCAAAGCCTATGTGACCCACCTGGCTTAGGGACTAGAGTGACAGGAGAACTCCACTCGCTCTGACAGGGCTCAATCATCTTGTGGTCCAACAGGTAGCCAAGCTCCTTCTGGATGAGAGGAACTTTCACTGGGTTCACACGGTAAGGAGGCAATTTAATTGGCTTTGCGTCTCCAACATCGACATCATGCATCAACACAGTAGTTCTTCCTGGAGTGGCACGGAACACTTGCGGGTACTCCTGCAGTAATGCCGAAAACTCCTGCCTTTCCTTGGGAGGTAGATGAGAAAGCTTAGTCTGGAGATCATTCATGATATCAGGATTCTTCCCCAAACTATCACTCAGGCTCATGCTGCATGGGAGAACTTCACTTGTAGACTCGGGTGGAACAGCTACAGTGCAGACTGGATTATTTTCGTCCCGCCTGTGATATAACTTTAGCATGTTGATGTGACATAGTTGCTTGCTCTTTCTACGATCTGGTGTGGCGATGACATAGTTGACATCACTGAGTTTCTTCTCCACGAAATAAGGGCCACTAAACTTGGCTTGAAGAGGTTGCCCATGAACTGGTAGCAGAATCAAAACCTGATCTCCTGGCTGAAAGTGGCGTAACCTGGACTTCTTGTCATACCAAGTCTTCATCTTCTCCTGAGCAGCTCCTAAATTCTCTCTCGCCAGCTGTAAAGCAGTGGACAGCCGTTCTTTGAACTTCATCACATACTCCAGCAGGTTGACGTCATCTTCCTCCGACAGCCAGCATTCCTTGAGTAACTTAAGGGGTCCTCTTACTTCATGGCCAAACAGTAGTTCAAAAGGTGAGAAGCCCAGTGATTCATTTGGAGATTCTCTTGCGGCAAACACAACGAATGGGAGACCTTTATCCCAGTCTTTCTGATGTTCCAAACAGTATTTCTTGAGCATCGATTTGAGTGTTTGATGATATCTCTCCAACGCTCCTTGGGTCTGGGGATGGTAAGCTGAAGACGTGATCTGGGTGATGCCCAACTCTTTCAGAGACTGCTTGAAAACGTTTGACATGAAATTACTTCCCTGGTCCGACTGCACCTCCCTGGGCAGACCAAACTTTGTGAAGAACCCCAGCATTTCCTTAACCACGTTCTTTGCTGAGATGTTTCTAAGTGGAATGGCTTCAGGATAACGAGTAGCCATATCAATCATGGTCAACACATAAGAAAATCCTGAAGAAGTCTTAGGAAGAGGGCCCACAATATCCACCAACACACGTGTGAAAGGCGCCTCAAAAGGAGGAATGGGAACTAGAGGTGCAACCTTTTCGGTCTGATTACACTTCCCCACAACTTGACAAGTGTGACAAGACTTACAATACCAGGAAACATCCCTGAAGATACCTGGCCAGTAGAAGTGTTTCAAAATGCGTGCCACAGTCTTCCTCACTCCAAGGTGTCCTGCCAAACTGGAATCATGAGCCACTCTAATGATATCCTGCCTACAAACACGAGGGATGACAACTTGATGTACAACCTCCCATTCACAGTCGGCTGTTGCTGTTGGGGTCTCCACTTCCTCATAAGTACTCCTGACTTTACATAATAACAAGTAGAAGCACCGGCTGACTCTTCTTCACTGTAAGCAGAGTTAGCTAGACCTTTCAACTCAGGGTCAGCAACCTGCAACTCAACCAACTCTTGACGAGACAAATTATCAACACTACGGGGTACTGCCTCATCTGGTGAGTGGTCCAAATTAGCAAGAAAAGTGTCAGCTAGGATAACATCATCATCATCATTATCCTCTAAATCACCAGTAACTTTAGACTTAGCCCTAGTGACAGCACATGCAGGGAACACATCAGGGACATCACAATCCTGGGACGCAGCCACTGGCTCACTAGACAACTGAGGAGCTGGACACACTTGACTTCCACCAATATCATTTCCAAGTAAGAAAGTTACACCTGACATTGGGAGTGTCTCAACCAACCCAACCATAACAGAACCATTAACAAAACCAGACTCTAAATTCACTCTGCACAGAGGAACAGAGAAGTAATTATTCCCTACACCTTGTAAGATTACAGTTTCATCAGAGGAATTAAAATTAGAGCCTAGAACACTGGTCAGCATAAGGGATTGGCAAGCACCTGTATCACGATATATTTTAACTGATTTCCTGTCATTACTGTCCAGAGGACTGACAAAACCATCAGACAGGAAATTAGCACATGAACTCTTGAGAGTGTCACCCACGTTACTGCTCAAAAGAGGAGCTCCATCATGAGAATTTAAGTTACCCCTCAAAGCAGGTTCAGTTAACTCAGTTAAAGAATTCTGGGAACTCTCAAGAGTGGACACTAGACCAATTGACTGAATATTTAAAGACTCCTTTTTGTTCACATCACGCTGTCTCCTGAAACATCTCTCCGTAGTATGACCAAGCTTACTACAATAAGTACATTTACTTTTCTGAAATCTAGAGGTGAAGCTGGTATTTACTTCCTGAGAAACATCATCTTGATTCTCTTTCCTGTTACCTGTACTCTGAGTAGAGGCAACGTACTTACTCTCAGCTTTCCCTTTTTCTCTAGAATATCTCTTGTGAGTGAGAACATACTCATCAGCTAAAACTGCAGCATCAGACAAATTATCTATTCTTTTCTCATCAAGATATAGGCTTACATCTTTATAAATACACCTTTTGAAGTCCTCCAGCAAAATCATCTGCTTAAATTTGTCAAAATCAGAATCCACATTCTTAGAATTTAACCACTGCTCTAACAAATCTTCTTTGATTTTTGCATACTCAACATGGGATTGCTTATCTTGCTTGTAAGTTGTCCTAAATTTTACTCTATAGGCTTCAGGAACAAGCTCATAGGCCTTAAGAATCAAGCTCTTAACTACATCATAATTATCAGACTGATCCTGAGGCAAAGATGCATAAGTTACTTGAGCTTTACCGGTGAGAACAGTTTGAAGGAGTACTGGCCAATACTCCTTAGGCCAATTAAAACCTGTAGCTACCCTCTCAAACAACTGAAAATACTTTGTTAAATCAGATTCATTAAAAGGAGGGACAAGTTTAACATTTTTAGCCACATCAAAATCATCAGAGCTAGATGATCCAGTTCCACCTTGTTTCATGCGATACTCATGGTCTGCCTGAATCCTAGCAAGTTCAACTTGTGCCTGTATCTGTGCCTCCTGAATCCGAGCCTGAGATTCCGCCACCTTAGCATTTGCCTGAAATTCAGCTTCTTTAGCACGAGCCTCCTGCAGAGCTAGCTGTAACTTAGCTAATTCAATCTGCGTTTGCTCATTTGGAGGAGTTACATTAAACAAGCTTTTATTAATCATGCCAACAATTTGATCTTTAGAATGATGAGAGTGAACTGCAATTCCCAATTGTTGAGCAACAAGCTTAAGTTCATTCTTTGTTCTGTTTTCTATGTCACACACTGTTTGCACATTTGACAAAAAATCTTTGGCTTCATCAAGTGTAGAAATAGTAGCCATCATGAATATATCACAGTCACAAAATATCAAACAATATTCTTATGATAATATCCTGAATATCCTGATATGAGGTCGCCAAATTTATGTTACGGAACAGAAAAAGATAATGTACACTTTAAGTGAGAATACGAAGAGTCACTACTGTCCCGTAAAGTTCCAGGTTCAAAACAAAAGAGTTAGGTAAAATTACAAGTTAAAGTTTAATGCACAAACTAACAACAAAACATTCAGGACTCATAAAGATAATGTAATGGCAAATAAACAGGTTAAATATATGGTTAACTGCAATAGCCTCTATTAACACGAAATTAGCAAGAGTAAATTTTATCTAAGTCAGCCCTGATAAAATGAGATACCAGATAATACTCAGTGAATGCCAGATAAATAATTACAGATACAAACTATTATCAAAAATGACTGACATAAAGAACCCCACACGAATTACAAAAATCTCACTAAGCCTACAAATTAAACTTATGCTATACAGTACAAGAAAAAATACAACAACAGTTATACTCAAATTACACACAGCTGCTAGATGGTTGGAGACTTCTTGAGCACTCACAATAATAATATCTGTACAGGGGAGGACAGAGATGTGAACAAAATGAGGAGCAGATCTAAGTGGCAATGATGCAGAGACTGAGCTCATTATATAGGGTCCAGCAGAGCCTGATACAACTTGTAAGCAGGACGCGCAAATGAAGCGATGGGGACAAACGGTCGACAATCCCGCACTGAATAACAGAAAGGACGACTTACTCTACTATAACGGTAGAAGGGGGGGACTGAGGCAGAACACGCTCGTGATCAAACATGCAGCAACTGTGCGTTAAAATTACACAAAGGATAATGAAATCATAGGCTATGTAACAATATATATATATATATATATATATATATATATATATATATATATATATATATATATATATATATATATATATATATGTATGTATGTACATATGTACGTAGAATGGGGCATGCTAGGGATTATATGGCACACTTTTTGTCTATAAAATTTGTTTTGAAAATATTAGCAAAATAAAAAAAAATAATACTGAATCATCTTTAGCATGCGTTTGGCTATTATTTAAGTACTAGTTATTCCATTAACTTGGAATAATCATTTTAGGAAAATTTCGAAACTACATTTTCTGATTTCGCATTTCTTATGTTTTTCCCCAGCTAAGGCCTGTGGAGAAAAACTATTCACACTAGTCATGTGAAATTTTGGTCTCTTATGCACATACCCATTCTGAGTAATCCATGCAATTTGATTCACATTATGTTTCTACGTTTTTTATTGTTAACTTTTTACTCTCCTAACATGACATTATTAAGAAAGTTAAAGTACAATGGCTAAGGCGAGGGACCTATACACTTGAGGGCCTGAAAGAAAGCTCTACTGGTATTTAGATTAAAAAAAAAAAGAAGAAGAAGAAGAATACCAGTAATATAGTGTTTTTTTTTTTTTTTTTTTTTTAAATATTTCCAACTCTGGGCAAAGGCTTCAGGGTCTAAACCAAGGTCATATCCCCAAGGCCCAGTAGTCCTCCTACATATCCACATGTAACCACTTCAGCCGTAACACTCACCGTCCAAAATGAATACATGTTAGAGCTGTCTCTTTTGGTTCTTTTCAGATAACATTAGATTATTTCACGTCGCTTCTGGTCCCCTTAGGTAATATTACACCCTTTCATGTAGCTTTAAGTCCTTTAAGTAATATTAAGTTCTTTAATGTCTCTTCACATCCTTGTAGGTCACTTTATGCCCAGCAGGGCGATTCAGTTTAATACAGATCAATTCTGGTCATGCCTATAGATAAATTAACCCAAAAGTAGGCTAGTTGTTTCGATTTTTTAACTAAAACTCGGCATCACCGACTTAATTCCATTCAGATCATCAGTGCGAAGTAATTCGAGTCATAGGCCTTAAGAACACAACAGAATTATTTTCGTTGCGAATGTGATTTTGGAATTAAATGAAATTAAGTTTATTTCAACACCGATTTACCTCATGCATGTTTCATTTGGTGGATAAAAATACAAAGCCCAACTACTTTATATATGAAGATCAGCGGATTTTGAATTATTTCAGTGACACTGAAGCACAAACTTTATATATATATATATATATATATATATATATATATATATATATATATATATATATATATATATATATATATATATATATATATATATTGTTACGGAACAGAGAAAACTGTCCTGCAAAGTTCCAGGTTCAAAACAAAGAGTTAGGTAAAATTACAAGTTAAAGTTTAATGCTCAAACTAACAACTAAACATTAAGGACTCATAAGGATAATGTAATGGCAAAAAACATGTTAAATATATGGGTAACTGCAATAGCCTCTATTAACACGAAAATTAGCATGTGTAAATTTATCTAAGTCAGCCCTGATAAAATGAGAAAACCAGATAATACTCAGTGAATGCAAGATATATTATTACAGATACAAAATATTATCAAAAATGACTGACATAAAAACACATGAATCACAAAAACCTCACTAGGCCTACGAATCAACACCTCATGCTATACAGTACAAGGAAAAAATGTAATAACACTTATACTCAAATTACACAGCTGCTAGATGGCTGGAGACTTCCTGAGCACTCACAATAATAACAACTGTACAAGGAAGGACAGAGATGTGAGCAAAATGAGGAGTAGATCTAAGTGGCAATTAATGTAGAGACTGAGCTCATTATATAGGGGCCGGCAGAGCTTGATACAACTTGTAAGAAGGACGCGCAAATGAAGCCATAGGGGACAAAGAGTTGACACTCCTGCTCTGAACAACAGAAAGAACGACTTACTCTACTATAAGGGTAGAAGGGGGTAGTGAGGTAGAACACACTCGTGATCAAACATGCAGCATACTGTACGTTAGAATTACACAAAGGATGATGAAATCATAGGCTATGTAACACCTCCTCACAAAGAAAAAAGAAATTTACAAAGGAAATTTCTTATTACTCTAAAACAATCTGTCTAAAGCCTAGATAAGCAATCTGCAATAACATTTTCTTTCCCCTTGATATGTTGTATGTCTAATGAATACTCCTGAAGAAGTAGACTCCATCTTGTCAATCTCTGATTTTTATCTTTAAACTTACTAAGGAATTTCAGTGGGTTATGATCGGTATAAATGACTATGGGGTCAAAACTAGAACACAAATAAAATGAAAAATGCTGTAAACCCAAAATCAAGGCCAAAAGCTCTTTCTCAATAGTTGAGTAGTTCTTTTGAGGTAGAGTGAACTTCTTACTGTAATAAGATACAGGGTGTTCAATACCCTGATCATCCTCTTGCAGCAGAACAGCCCCAGCTCCTGTATCACTTGCATCAACAGCCATCTTAAAAGGCTTAGCAAAATTTGGAGTAGCGAGCACTGGCTGACTTAACCCCTTAACCGCGGGGCGTCACTTTCGTAACGCTTGGGAGCAAGGGATCATACCGCGGGGCATCGCTTTTGTGATTCTGTGTTATTTTGAATTCACCCGGGCTTCCAAGTTGGGGCTTGTATCATCTATCAGTACTGCCAATGTCCAACACTAGTCAGCACTCCTAATCTCATCTGTACTCCCAGCCATTGTTGACAATTTAGCCATTTCTCCCCGTTCTTGTCTCCCCTCCCTACCCCCCCTCCATTATCCTATCCTCTCGCCTGCCCGGCCGTGCTACGCTAAGTAAATCTTCCCTGGAATTTTTCACTGATTTCATCCATTGAAATAAGCCCTATGTCCTATTCTTATACCAAATAATATATACAAGAAAGAAATAAGGTAAGTGAGAGTGCCATACACCTGGAATTGGCTAATTATCACCTGACAACACCTCACGTGCACTCGTTTGCTAATTTTCTGTTTTTTTCCCCTTGAAATATGCCGTATAATCTATTTTCGTAATAAATATACATGTAAGGAGGGAAGGGAGAAGCCTAAGTGATATTTACATTCACCTGGAACTACCTAATTTATAATGTATTGTCTAGATTTCCTGCCAATCATTTCAGTGCTAGACAAAGCTGTTTCAAGAGCTAACATTGGTAGCTCTGAATATATATCTCCTAAGTAGGCCTCTAATCTATTTTCGTAATAAATATACATGTAAGGAGGGAAGGGAGAAGCCTAAGTGATATTTACATTCACCTGGATCTACCTAATTTATAATGTATGGTCTAGATTTCCTGCCAATCATTTCAGTGCTAGACATAGCTGTTTCAAGAGCTAATATTGGTAACTCTGAATAACCCCTAAGCAGGCCTCCACCCCGGCCCCCCATTATCAGTTTACTCTCATCTTCCGAAGCGAGGGTACGTATGTTTCTTCTTGCTGACTTCAAGGCCTTTTTTCACCCCCATGCAAAGGGCCCTGTGACCTTTACCCCCTACTAAACCTCGTGTGGAAAGAGGTAAAGGGCTGACAATTGATAAAAGAGCGACTACGATCTTTCTGTTGAGTAAAACAGTGCAAGTGGAATTGTAAATAATGTGTAAATAATGTGTAAACAGCAAGTGAAAGTAATGAATGTAAATATACGTGAACAATGGAAAATAGTTTTATAAGTTATTTCAAGTGACAGTGCATAACACAGTGTAAATAAAATAGAAATGTAAATAACGTAAATAAAATAGAGAACGTAAATAGAAATGTAAATGAGTAGTATTATAAGAATACGAGTATATACCCTAGGAGTAATGAAAGTGAAAGTTTCACTCTAGGATGTCTGAATGCTATGAGTTATGAGAGTGAAGATGAAAATGACATTCACTCTCAATGCCAGTATAGAGGACGAGAAAGTGAATGCTACGTATTTTACTGAAAGAAATTGAATCCCTACAGTGACAATAAACTAATACCACTGAAGGAAACTTATGGATAAAGACTGTAGATATATATAAGTGTTATATAGTAATAGAAATATAAAGTGTGAGGGGTTTTATGAATAATAAATGACAGAGTACCAAGAGCAAACTAGTGCCAGTGCGACGATCAGACGCGCTCGTCATTGCTTTCACAGTTTTTTTTTTTTTTTAGTATGGATCCCAAACTACTTGAAAATTGTAGAATAGTGTTTATAGTGTTTGTATCTGGCTGTGGTAATCATATTACGGGTTGTCGGGAAGTGTAAAGTGGAGACTTCGTTACCCTACTTCAGAGGTCTCCACAAGTCCTACGGTAACGGACGAAGGCTCAACAATCATTCCAGGAGAAAGCTGAAGGTATGTGCCATAAGCATATATAATTTTATTATTCTAGGACTAATAACTGATTTTTGGCAAATATTTTTTGAGAGTCTGTCGGAGCCCAAATAACCCCGCGGGACACGCAAGTCATTGGTAAACAAGCCCGCGGTGTAGGGGTTAATAGGATAGCTTTAAGCTTGCTGAAAGAGGATTCACAGTTATCGGTCCAGACAAATTTAACTCCCTTTTTCAGTAGGTCTGTAAGTGGTGATACAAGATTTGAAAAGTTAAGAACAAATCTCCTGTCATAACCTACCATTCCCAAAAATCTTTGTAGCTCTTTCCTACTTTTAGGTCTGGGAAGATCACTTATAACCTGAACCTTAGCTCCTGGTGATGCAACATGTCCATCACCAATTACGTACCCAAGGTACTGAACTTTAGCTTGACCAAACTCACAATTTGATAAATTAGCTACAAGATTAGCCTGAACCAAACGCTCAAGAAATTTACTGACATGGCATAGGTGATCTTTCCAGTTGTCACTGAAGATTAATACATCATCAATATAAACAACACACCCTGCCAAACCCTCTGTTACAACATTCATGAGCTTCTGAAATGTGGCTGGTGCATTCTTCATACCATATGGCATTACAGAACATGCAAAAGTCTTTCCTAGTGTTACAAAACATGAGATCTCCCTAGCACATTCAGTCATAGGTACTTGCCAGTATCCCTTTAACAAATCAAACTTACTTATGTACCTAGCCTTTCCGATCTTGTCTATGCAATCTTCCACGCAAGGGAGAGGGTAAGTGTCTGTTTTGGTTATCTGATTAACACGTCTGTAGTCGATGCAAAGCCGCTGTGACCCACCTGGCTTAGGGACTAGAGTGACAGGAGAACTCCACTCGCTC
The DNA here is from genome assembly GCF_032717465.1 of Coenobita brevimanus. Lineage (NCBI taxonomy): Eukaryota > Metazoa > Arthropoda > Malacostraca > Decapoda > Coenobitidae > Coenobita > Coenobita brevimanus. The sequence continues at coordinate 15,980,797 of NC_137014.1, read as the reverse complement.
TGACAGGGCTCAATCATCTTGTGGTCCAACAGGTAGCCAAGCTCCTTCTGGATGAGAGGAACTTTCACTGGGTTCACACTGTAAGGAGGCAGTTTAATTGGCTTTGCGTCTCCAACATCGACATCATGCATCAACACAGTGGTTCTTCCTGGAGTGGCACGGAATACTTGCGGGTACTCCTGCAGTAATGCCGACAACTCCTGCCTTTCCTTGGGAGCTAGATGAGAAAGCTTAGTCTGGAGATCATTCATGATATCAGGATTCTTCCCCAAACTATCACTCAGGCTCATGCTGCATGGGAGAGCTTCACTTGCAGACTCGGGTGGAACAGCTACAGTGCAGACTGGGTTATTTTCGTCCCGTCTGTGATATAACTTTAGCATGTTGATGTGATATAGTTGCTTCTTTCTACGATCTGGTGTGGCGATGACATAGTTGACATCACTGAGTTTCTTCTCCACGAAATAAGGACCACTAAACTTGGCTTGAAGAGGTTGCCCATGCACTGGTAGCAGAATCAAAACCTGATCTCCTGGCTGAAAGTGGCGTAACCTGGACTTCTTATCATACCAAGTCTTCATCTTCTCCTGAGCAGCTCCTAAATTCTCTCTCGCCAGCTGTAAAGCAGTGGACAGCCGTTCTTTGAACTTCATCACATACTCCAGCAGGTTGACGTCATCTTCCTCCGACAGCTAGCATTCCTTGAGTAGCTTAAGGGGTCCTCTTACTTCACGGCCAAACTGTAGTTCAAAGGGTGAGAAGCCCAGTGATTCATTTGGAGATTCTCTTGTGGCAAATACAACAAATGGAAGACCTTTATCCCAGTCTTTCTGATGTTCCAAACAGTAATTCTTGAGCATCGATTTGAGTGTTTGATGATATCTCTCCAACGCTCCTTGGGTCTGGGGATGGTAAGCTGAAGACGTGATCTGGGTGATGCCCAACTCTTTCAGAGACTGCTTGAAAACATTTGACATGAAATTACTTCCCCGGTCTGACTGTACCTCCTTGGGCAGACCAAACTTTGTGAAGAACCCTAGCATTTCCTTAACCACGTTCTTTGCTGAGATATTTCTAAGTGGAATGGCTTCAGGATAACGAGTAGCCATATCAATCAGGGTCAACACATAAGAAAATCCTGGAGAAGTCTTAGGAAGAGGGCCCACAATATCCACCAACACACGGGTGAATGGCGCCTCAAAAGGAGGAATGGGAACTAGAGGTTCGACCTTTTCGGTCTGATTTCACTTCCCCACAACTTGACAGGTGTGACAAGACTTACAATACCAGGAAACATCCCTGAAGATACCTGGCCAGTAGAAGTGTTTCAAAATGCGTGCCACAGTCTTCCTCACTCCAAGGTGTCCTGCCAAACTGGAATCATGAGCCACTCTAATGATATCCTGCCTATAAACACAAGGGATGACAACTTGATGTACAACCTCCCATTCACAGTCGGCTGATGCTGTTGGGGGTCTCCACTTCCTCATAAGTACTCCTGACTTTATATAATAACAAGTAGAAGCACCGGCTGACTCTTCCTCACTGCAAGCAGAGTTAGCTAGACCTTTCAACTCAGGGTCAGCAACCTGCAACTCAACCAACTCTTGACGAGACAAATTATCAACACTACGGGGTACTGCCTCATCTGGTGAGTGGTCCAAGTTAGCAAGAAAAGTGTCAGCTAGGATAACATCATCATCATCATTATCCTCTAAGTCACGTGTAACTTTAGACTTAGCCCTAGTGACAGCACATGCAGAGAACAGATCAGGGACATCACAATCCTTGGCCGCAGCCACTGGCTCACTAGACAACTGAGGAGCTGGACACACTTGACTTCCACCAATATCATTTCCTAGTAAGAAAGTTACACCTGACATTGGGAGTGTCTCAACCAACCCAACCATAACAGAACCATTAACAAAACTAGACTCTAAATTCACTCTGCACAGAGGGACAGAGAAGCAATTATTCCCTACACCTTGTAAGATTACAGTTTCATCAGAGGAATTAACATTAGAGCCTAGAACACTGGTCAGCATAAGGGATTGGCAAGCACCTGTATCACGATATATTTTAACTGACTTCCTGTCATTACTGTCCAGAGGACTGACAAAACCATCAGACAGGAAATTAGCACATGAACTCTTGAGAGTGTCACCCACGTTACTGCTCAAAAGAGGAGCTTCATCATGAGAATTTAATTTACCCCTCAAAGCAGGTTCAGTTAACTCAGTTAAAGAATTCTGGGAACTCTCAAGGGTGGACACTAGACCGATTGACTGAATATTTAGACTCCTTTTTGTTCACATCACGCTGTCTCCTGAAACATCTCTCCGTAGTATGACCAAGCTTACTACAATAAGTACATTTACTTTTCTGAAATCTAGAGGTGAAGCTGGTATTTACTTCCTGAGAAACATCATCTTTATTCTCTTTCCTGTTACCTGTACTCTGAGTAGAGGCAACGTACTTATTCTCAGCTTTCCTTTTTTCTTTAGAATATCTCTTGTGAGTGAGAACATACTCATCAGCTAAAACTGCAGCATCAGACAAATTATCTATTCTTTTCTCATCAAGATATAGGCTTACATCATTATTAATACACCTTTTGAAGTCCTCCAGCAAAATCATCTGCTTAAATTTGTCAAAATCAGAATCCACATTCTTAGAATTTAACCACTGCTCTAACAGATCTTCTTTGATTTTTGCATACTCAACATGGGATTGCTTATCTTGCTTATAAGTTGTCCTAAATTTTACTCTATAGGCTTCAGGAACAAGCTCATAGGCCTTAAGAATCAAGCTCTTAACTACATCATAATTATGAGATTGATCCTGAGGCAAAGATGCTTAAGTTACTTGAGCTTTACCGGTGAGAACAGTTTGAAGGAGTACTGGCCAATACTTTTTGGGCCAATTAAAACCTGTAGCTACCCTCTCAAACAACTGAAAATACTTAGTTAAATCAGATTCATTAAAAGGAGGGACAAGTTTAACATTTTTAGCCACATCAAAATCATCAGAGCTAGATGATCCAGTTCCACCTTGTTTTATGCGATACTCATGGTCTGCCTGAATCCTAGCAAGTTCAATTTGTGCCTGAGCCTGTACCTGTGCCTCCTGAATACGAGCATTTGCCTGAAATTCAGCCTCCTGAATTCGAGCCTGAGACTCCGCCTCCTTAGCATTTGCCTGAAATGCAGCCTCCTTAGCACGAGCCTCCTGCAGAGCTAGCTGTAACTTAGCTATTTCAATCTGCGTTTGCTCATTTGGAGGAGTTACATTAAACAAGCTTTTATTAATCATGCCAACAATTTTATCTTTAGAATGATGAGAGTGAACTGCAATTCCCAATTGTTGAGCAACAAGCTGAAGTTCATTCTTTGTTCTGTTTTCTACATCACACACTGTTTGCACATTTGACAAAAAATCTTTGGCTTCATCAAGCGTAGTAATAGTAGACATCATGAATAAATCCAGTCACAAAATATCAAACAATATCCTTATGATAATATCCTGAATATCCTGATAAGAGGTCGCCAAATTTATGTTACGGAACAGAGAAAACTGTCCCGCAAAGTTCCAGGTTCAAAACAAAGTGTTAGGTAAAATTACAAGTTAAAGTATAATGCTCAAACTAACAACTAAACATTCAGGACTCATAAGGATAATGTAATGGCAAAAAACAGGTTAAATATATGGGTAACTGCAATAGCCTCTATTAACACGAAAATTAGCATGTGTAAATTTATCTAAGTCAGCCCTGATAAAATGAGAAAGCCAAATAATACTCAGTGAATGCAAGATATATTATTACAGATACAAAATATTATCAAAAATGACTGACATAAAAACACATGAATCACAAAAACCTCACTAGGCCTACCTCATGCTTTACAGTACAAGGAAAAAATGTAATAACACTTATACTCAAATTACACAGCTGCTAGATGGCTGGAGACTTCCTGAGCACTCACAATAATAACAACTGTACAGGGAAGGACAGAGATGTGAGCAAAATGAGGAGTAGAGGTAAGTGGCAATTAATGTAGACTGAGCTCATTATATAGGGGCCGGCAGAGCTTGATACAACTTGTAAGAAGGACGCGCAAATGAAGCCATAGGGGACAAAGAGTTGACACTCCTGCTCTGAACAACAGAAAGAACGACTTACTCTACTATAAGGGTAGAAGGGGGTAGTGAGGTAGAACACGCTCGTGATCAAACATGCAGCATACTGTACGTTAGAATTACACAAAGGATGATGAAATCATAGGCTATGTAACAATATATATATATACACACACATTCCGTATTTGAAAATTGTGATAGCGATATATAGAAGACAGGGCGCTCGCCATCCACTCATTCAATGCAGTGCAGCCGATAATTTAACTCTATACTGGCTGATGAACCAACTTATTTCGTGTAATCCAAGGAACTGTTTACTACTTTTGGTGGTAACGACATAACCAAATGGCGGCTGGTGGTCTAGTGTGCTAAGGAACTCCAGCTAGTTTAGGACTGTAAAGGTTTATATCCAGGGGATGATATGGTTTTCTTGCTCATATAATAAGTGTTGTCAGCCATACCTTAAATGTCAGAATTGAACTGCGGGCAAAAAACGGACTGTATGATGAATGGTTGAATAGATGGATAGATAAATTTTTCTTTTACATTTTTTAACGCTGTGGAGAAAATGGAGAATAAGAGACTGACTAGGAGAATATGGGAGTATGCAGGTAAGGTGCATGGCAGGAGACAGCCCGAGAATGAGATCGAGTCATGGGACTAAAATGTATATGAATGAGGGCGATGTGGAATCAAGGAAGAGCAACCTGATGGTGAAGGACAGGGTGGCATGGAGGCGACTTACTCACAGTCAACCCCTCCGTCATTACGGTGTCTGGCTGCACGGCATATAGAGCTTATGTTATATGTTTTTTCCCTTCATTACTTGTTTGCGATTTAAAATATAGTCACTGACTGACGAGATAAGCAACCAGACATTCTCCATACTACGACAGGAAACAGCTGAATTAAGCTGTAGATTGTTGTAGTATTGGGTCCTTGATGTATAACCATGGAGGGTTATTGAGAAGATTATTGCCGGTCTGCTACATTCTTTATTCCTTCCCTCCAACCCCAGCATCACAACAACTCGAGCGCCGCCTGGCGGCGGGAGCCCAACACATGAATAATATCAGCTCCCAAACTTACCCAAATCTACCATACACAATATCATAACATCCCCCTCATTTTATTAAAATATGGGCTTACTGGAACTTAAGAAATGCAAATGTATCCTTCGGAAACGTGATTAGAGTATAGTGTTCATGCTAAGAGTGAAGTACCAGTAACTGAATATTCCTTTTACAAAATGTGCATGTCCAGGACTCCCTTCAATCACTGGAAAACACAAAGATAAATATATAATACTATTCCACTGACAAGTGATACCTCATGTGCAACATAAGCAATGGTAAACTTAACCTAAGTAACATAGTCCTTACATCTAAGAGGTGGTTTTATTGTCCGTCCTGACCTAGTTTGCTTCACAGGTGAAGGCGTTTGATCTGAAACTTTCTCTTCCTGTTCAGTCTCCGCGACAGATTTGTGTTCATCTTCCCCTTGTCTATTGTCATTGTCTCCAGCTATACGATCATATGTCATTGCTAAGTCAGTCACCGGTGGTTATCTTGAACGTCTCAGGTGATATCGGTTCCTTCTATATGTGTCTCCGTCCTCGGTCTTAACTATGTATGACCTGTCTCCTACTTGCTGTGTCACTTTAGCCTTCTTCCATTCCTTGTCTCCTAACCTAACAGGTTTAATCCTAACAGTGTCACCGCATGCCAGTTGAGTAGTTCATGAGCTTTTTCATTGTAGTATCTAGCCTGCCTATCTTTGAGAGTTTTCATCCTATCCTTTTCTGAGTCATTCACTGATAGACATGGTTGCAAAAGGTTTTTAGATGTGGGTACTACAGATTTTGTTCTTCTAAACATCATTCTCTGAACAGGACTTGTTTCCAAGCCTTGTGTGGGAGTATTCCTTATATTTAAAAGGGCCAGATACTGATCTTCCCCAGATTTATTTGTCTTTCTTAACATTCTCTTTGCAGTTTTTACAGCAGACTCTGCATTACCATTAGATTTACTGTTGTATGGTGAAATTGTGGTGTGTTTGATTCCCCATTTCTTAGTAAATGACTTCATGTTTAAGGATACTAGCTGAGGTCCATTGTCACTAACTATTTCATCTGGGATACCATAGCGAGCGCAGTGGGCTTTCAGTTTCCTAACGACAGTACTGGTCTTAGTGTCATGTAGTCTGTCAAGTTCCCAGAAGTTACAGAAGTAGCACACAGTGATAAGATATTTTCTACCTTCTAGGTCAAATATGTCAACTCCTATCTTCTTCCACGGCCTCTCTGGGCACTCATGACTAATCATTGGTTCTTTTGAGTGTGATATTTCAAAGGTCCTACATGTCTCACAAGCAGAAATCATCTCTTTTAATTCAGAATTCATGTTGGACCAATAAACACTATCTCTAGCCCTTCTCAACCACCCTTCAGTTCCCACATGACCTAAATGAATGTCAGCCTTCACCTGAGCTCTCAGTTTCTTATGGATAACAATTCTCTCACCTCTGAATATCAACCCGTCTGACACCCCAAGCTCATCTCTAAAGTTGAAATATGGCGTTACAGATGGACACAGATCACGCTTATGTTCCAGCCAGCCTGTCTCAATAACAGATCTCAAATTTTGCATCTCAGGATCATTTATCATTGCCTGTTGTATCTCACTGATCCTGCAACCTTCTACCATTGAGAAACCCACAGCATTTATCCTTTCAAACTCCTTAATAGCATCCTTTTTATCCACAGGGAGATATGCTCTACTTAGGGTGTCAGCTAAGTACATACTCTTACCGTTCATGTATCTCACTACTACATCATATGCAAGAGCCCTGATTAACATGGACTGTAAGCGCTTTGGTGCTTTGTCTAAAGGCTTCTTACAGATAGTATCAAGTGGCCTGTGGTCTGTATAACATATAACTTCCTTGCCATAAGTGAATTGATGCCACTTTTCCAAAGCATTAACTATTGCCAACATCTTTTCAATTATGGCATACCTTGATTCTGTGTCACTAAGAGCCCTACTAGTGTAGCATAACGGATGACCGTGTTGTAACAGCACGGCACCAATACCTCTATCACTGGCATCAGACTGTATCACCAACTGCTTGGCGGGGTCAAAGTATGCCAACACAGGTGCATGAGTTAGTAGCTCTTTTACTTCATAAAAAGCCTTGTCTTGAACAGTACTCCAGTTCCATTCAATACCCTTGTGAGTTAACATTGATATTGGTCTCATTGCTTCAGTCAATTTGGGTAGGAACTCAGACAAGTAATTAACCATACCCATGAACCTTTCTACACTCTCCTTGTCAGTAGGTGGTTTCATGTCTAAAATGGCTGCAACCTTCTTTGGATCTGGTTTCAGACCCTCACTACTAAGTTTATGTCCCATGAATTCAACCTCAGATAGCCTGAACTGACACTTTTTTTGGTTCAACTTAACCCCCAACTCCTGGCATCTCTCCAAGAATTTCATCATTCTCACATCATGAGTGTTTTGAACACCAAAAATTATTACATCATCTGCTACACAGAACATACCTTCCAGATTTTCCGGAGCTTGGTGCAGCCTTTTCTGAAAGATTTCACTACTTACTTTCAGTCCAAAAGGTAACCTCAACCATCTGTACCTACCAAATGGTGTTGCAAAAGTAGTCAATAAACTAGATTCCTCATCTAATTCCAAGTGGTGATAACCTGCTTGCAAATCGCAAACATAAATCATTGTTGATCCCTTCAACCTTGGCAGTACATCGTCCATAACTGGTAGCCTGTAATGTTCACGCTTTAATACAGAGTTTAGAGGACGGGGGTCAATGCATATTCTTTGCTCACCATTCTTTTTTGTTGCTGGTGACATTTGATTTACCCAATCAGTCGGCTCTTCTACTGGTACTATCTTACTCGCTCCTTGAAGAGTGTCAAGTGCTTTACGAGCCCCATCCTTTAATGATTCTGGGATACGTCTAGCAGGTCTAATTGAAGGAACTGCCCCTTCCATGAGAGTTAAGTGTACTGGCTTGCCAGGTAAGGAACCAAATGTACCGTCAAACACAGTGGAAAATTTCTCAACAAAATTAGGAGGTGAACTGATCATGTGAACACTCTCAAAGTTCTCATAATTAACTGTAATCAAACCCATCTCACATGCAGTTTGTGCACTTAGAAGAGGAACCAGACCTGCTTTATCCCCTATTACTACATAATTTACATAGTATTCATGTCCATCTTTTGGGTTGACTGTCTTTATTGTACTTCTCCCTTTTACTGTCAGTCTGGATCCATCCCACATTTGCAGTGTTACTCTCTCATTTGATATTTTATGTCCTGTCAGATACTTTAGAGGCAAGACACTAACAGTAGCACCACAGTCAACTTGCATTCTCACTGGTTTATTGTTAATTGTCATAGTGCAAAATATACCCTTCTGAGCATAAGGCAAGGAGCAAATTGTCTCAACACTGTATACTCTTTCCTCTGAGTCACTAGATTCACAGCCATTGTCTTTTACATAATTTACTCTATTATTGCAAATTTCTGATATAGCAAAATGATTTCTAACACCACACTTATTACAATATCTGCCCCAAGCTGGGCATTTCTCCTTTATCATGACACGAAATTTACAGCAAAATTTACACATCATAGACTTATCATTACGACTGTACTTTGAAAATGAACTGTAAGACTGACCCCTATTTGGCCTGCCTGGGCCTAACTGATCTTGTCTAGTGTTGTGACTCTTACTTTGGCTCCTTACTCCACCTCTTTGTAAGTTATCATTCTGCCTGCTTGCTACAACTTTACTTAAATTTTCTGCCTCTCTGACTTCCTTCATATGAAGAGTTGCCACTTCCATTGCTTTACAAATGTCAATAGCACTTTGTAAGTCTAGTTTTCTTTGTGATATCAGCTTTTCCTTCAGTTTTTCATCCCTTATGCCTAAAATTAACCTGTCCATTAGGAGCTTGTCATCCATGCATTCACAGAAACCACAAGATTTGGCCATGTTCCTTAATATAGACATATATTGCTCAGTATTTTCTTCCTCACCTTGGTCTCTTTTATTGAATTTAAATCTGTGAAAGAACTCCTTCTGCTCGCCAACAATGGTGTCCTCAAATTTCCGAATGATATCACATAGTTTACTTCGGTTCTCATTTGCACCAAATTTCAGACTGTTAATGAATTTCAGAGCTTCAAGTCCAATACAGTTCTCAAATAATGCAACTCTGTATTTCTCTGATTTCTTGTCAGCTTCAGACAACATTAAATAATTTTCAAATATCTGCCTCCATACTTTCCAGTCATTAACAATACTAGGTGAGTGTATATCAAGATGTCCTGGTGTTGAAATGTGTGGCACTGCAGCAAAAACACCTGCAGTACCAGTAGGTCCTGTGACTTCGTCCTGGCTCATCCTGGCGATGAATAGGCTAGGTTAAGCTAACTCCTTGGTCTAGGTTCTCCCACACTCCTACAGCTCGAGCGGAAGACGTAAGCATTCAGCAATACTCGCTGGGCCAAATCCGTCTAACAGCAGCAACGGCCATATCCAGAAACATTAGCAGTACAGTAAATAGGCCTAAACTTGAGCATCATCCTCCTACCATTGACGTCGGTACCTCCAGCCGCCTTCCCACGTACACCTTATCAGGCAGGAACTACCACACCAGGAACATCCCAGACAGTCAGACCCACAGACCTCATAGCAGACGCTCCACCACTACCACCATGTTGTAGTATTGGGTCCTTGATGTATAACCATGGAGGGTTATTGAGAAGATTATTGCCGGTCTGCTACATGCTTTATTCCTTCCCTCCAACCCCAGCGTCACAACTCAAGCGCCGCCTGGCGGCGGAAGCTCAACACATGAATAATATCAGCGCCCAAACTTACCCAAATCTACACATACACAATATCATAACATTGATAAGAATAGATTTAGGTAAACGAATCACGTCGTTGGGCCTAGAATTAATCACACCCCGGCCCTGTTCCCTGCAGACTGACTATGCTTCCAACTACACCATCACATCCTCCTTAGTATGGTGTTTACGTCTTTCGCTATGTCCACAATTACATTTTCTTTTCTGTTATCAATCTTCAGCCAGTCAAATTAAGCCTGGAGGGAGTGACCGTGAACAAATCACCTCGACGTTGCCCAGTCCTCAGCTATCAAGGATTCTTCCCTTCAGTCACTCATCTACCGCTCCTAATGCCCTTCTATCTCATCCTTGATCGCCATCTCACAGTGTTTCCCTCCACCCCACATACATCATCTGCTGGTAAATCTATCACTCTCTATTCACTCCGCAGTGTTTTGCGATAAGAAGGTGCGTAAGACATGTAGTGGTATTAGAGTGTTTGTGATAAGAAGGTGCATAAAACATGTAGTGGTATTAGAGGTAGACTGCGAGATAATGCTGATCTCATGTGTGCGGTATGTCGGGAAGGGCATGTGAAGATTGCCTGGGGTGAAAGGATTAAACTTGCTGGTGAGTTTCTTGAGTGTGTGGAAGAGTTTTGTTATTTAGGAGACATGTTATGTGCTGGAGATGGGCAGAAACTAGTTTAGTGACTAGAGTGAGGAGTGTCTGGAAGATGTTCAAGGAGCTGTTGCCTCTCCTGACACTGATATGGCTCTCCCTCCATGCTAAGTGATCTTTGTATGTGGCATGTGTTAGGAGTGTAATTCTCTATAATAGTGAGACATGAGCAGTAAAAGAAGAGGATATTCGCAGACTCAAACGTACAGAAATGACAATGATTACTTGGATGTGCTGTGCATCCTTGAGTGCAAGGCCTGGGGGGCTAGGGTTTGCGATGGAAGAGTTGAGAGATAGGATGGAACTGGAGTGTATTGGTTTTGTGATGAGGAGAGGTAGATTGAGATGGTTTGGACATGTGGAGATGATAAGGGATGATAACTGGGTGCAGAAGTGAGAAGTGTTAATGTTGTGGGTAGGGTAGCGAGAGGCAGACCGAAAAAACCTGAGACAAGGTCACTGAGTGTGACGTTAGGATTAATGGGCTGAACAGGGAAGTTGCCAAAGGTCGAGCAGCATGGAAAGCCGCCATTGGGTGACTAAAGCCGACGCATGCAAGCATGTTGGAGCCTTCAAAAACGAAAACGAATTCGATGGCCAAATCATGTCATGGTGCCCATTCTGTCATACCAGCATAGCCACATAAACACCACCTCATTCTTATTTGTTGCCACTTAACTCCACATGCTCCCTGCAATAGTTCATATTTACATTATTATACTATTACATACATGAACTCCACTCTGTGTTAGCCTACACACTGCCACCTTTAAACTGAATCATTTTACACATCTTGGGCCATATTCCACATGATACAGGAGGCTTCGCCGCATCTCTTCTTTAGTGGTTTATTTTTCTTTTTGCATCTTAGAATTTTCTTGAATGTTGTTTACATAGCCTTCCTATCAGTATAATTCTCATCAATGTCAAACAAGGGGATAATGTGATGCAATATGCACCAGTCGGCGGTACTCCCAAGGGTGAGCTGGGTGGGCTGGAGCTCCCATTTCATCAGCCCTCAGGACTAGCTTCTGGCCATCACCATTTGCTGATTTTTTCCAGTGTTTTAGTAACACAAAGTAGGCCAGCATGATCTCGAATACAAGTTCCAAATACTGTCAATATCAAACTGCTTTCACATTACACACTACATTTTCTATTAAAAATTTATGAAAAATGGCATCTCAGCACCAAGCCTCGAGTCCCCAGAGGGGGGGTCCGTGAAAGTCCTCTAAACCCACCCCTCAATTGGCAAAGACCAGGCAAAATACCTGGAACCACTGTCATACTCACCCCATATTCATTTCTGCAACATTTGTGCCCTCTCCTCTAAGTTTCTCTCTGTTGAACACCACCTCTCCTACCCTGGTCTTCAGCTTCTTCTACTCACCGAGGCTCAACTGTCAGAGGCAACTGATGGCAAACTCTTCTCTGTAGCCTTATACTTTCTCTATACTCACTTCAAAGCCAAAGATGGTTGTTGTGTATATGTATGTGTTACCTTGCTCTCATGTTCCTGAACTTGGATCTTCTGAATTCTCTACTCTTTGGCTTCGGCTATCCTGTCATCCTCTGACTAAATATATCTGTCCTGATTATATGTCCCCCAGTTCTATTGACTATGAAAAATTGATTGACCATCTTACTTCTGAAATGGATTACATCCTGTCAGTTTCTCCTTTCTCTGAAATCTCCGTTCTAGATTATTTCAATGTTCACCATCACCTTTCACTTTCCTCTTTTCACTGTTCCACCTGACAAACAAGCCTACATCTTTTCTATCCTTAATAACCTAGAGTAGCTTGTACAGCACCTTACCTTTATCCCTGACCACCATTGAGTGAGTTCCAACATTATCTGACCTCTTCCATACAACTAAATCTACTACTTACACTGTTAATCTTTCTCTCTATTGGGTTCCTCTGATCACAACGTTATAATCATAATTTCTCCTATCACTTCAGTAAGGCCTGTGGACCCTCCTAAGAAGTGGCAGCTGTGGCATTTTGGGCTGCTGATTGGGAGGTCCTCAGACGGTACTTCTTTGATTCTCCCTGCAGTCATTATTGCTTCCATGACCTAAAGTCACTGGAGTGGCCTTGTGAACTATGGATATTCTTTCATGCATGAAAGCATACATTCCTTTCTCTTGTCCTGTGTCTAATGCAAAAAAAAAAAAAAAAAAAAAAAAAAAACTTCGTTCAATCACCTTTTAATGCCGTCTACAGCAAGGACAGGGCCTTCAAAAGGTACTGGAGCCAACCCATCCCTGAATCTTATCTATTTTGTATGCCTGCCAGGAATCGTGCATCTGTTCTTCTCTCTGCTAAAAACAATTTCAGTCGTACTAAATGCTCTGAACTCTCCAACCCAAATTCTTACCACCTCTTCTGGCACCTTGCCAAAAACCTTTTAACAACTTTACCTAATCATAATTCTCTCCTCGTTTTCTACACAGATGGCTCTGTAGCTGTTTCTTCTACTGATAAAGCAGAACCAATCATTCAGACTTTCTTCTCCAGTTCCACCTTAGATTATTCCAGTGCTCTTCCTTCATCATTTCCTCCCCTCTGACTTCTTCATGGCTGACATTAAAGCGTTTTTAATTCATGTATCTTCTGTGATCACTATCCTCAATACTAACAAGGCATATGGACCTGATGGGGCCCCTCCTGTTACCCTCATTTGTTTTTAAATAACAGAATAGAGGAAGGAAAAGCAAATGAATAAAAAAATAATCCATTCACCACATTACTGGCATCCTCCATAAAAAAATATGTAACAATTAGACTTGAACAGCTGTAGGTTGAAGTTGGGGGGGGGGGGAACAACTCCGGAGAAGCGAGTTCCAGAGAGATGCAATTCGGGAAATTAAAGAATTCTGATAGAAGTTCTGCATATGGCTGTGTGACATTCCAGTCATGAGCGGTGCTAGATGCCCCTGTAGAACGAGGGAAAGTATGGAGAGGTGGCACAATGAATGCAACTTCGTCTGAGCATTTGGCATAAAAGTATCTGTAAGATAATGCAGATAAGGGAGGCACCATTCCTTACGTGTACGGGAGAAAGTTTATTTGTCTTATCAGGGTTGTTAATAGTTCCAACAGCTTTGTTCTGAATTTTGTCTAGTTGTTTTAGTGCAGCCTCTCCACATCCATGCCACAAGGGTGAACAGTATTCTAGCTGAGAGTACACATGACTTATAAATTATAGCTAACTGCTCGTCAGTGAAGCTATGAACTCTGTACAATAATCCAAGTTTCTTTGAGGCGGTTTTAGCATGTGATGTGACATGAGAATGTTTGCTCTTATTCAGCATGTCTCAAAGATGGGTGACCAATTGCAAGCCCTCTAACAATCACCAGAATTGTTGTAACATCCTGTATGTCAGAGGTAATCGAATCTATTCTTATGAAAAGAATTTTAAGCACAACCTTCTTTCCAATCAAAAGCATGGGTTCTGCCAGGGACTGTCTACTGGCAATCTTTTCACCTGCCTTTCAGACTATTGATCACCCTTCTTTTGGGACTCTGGTAAAGCTTTGCCATTGCACTTGACATTTACCAAACTTTTGGTCGAGTCTGGCATAAGTCTTAAATTTCCAAATTGCCCTCTTATGGTTTCTATCCTTCTGTGTCATCATCTCTATCTTTTTCTGGTCGTTCTACAGCTGATGTAGACAGCTACCATTCTACTCTTAAAGCTATCGAGAGTGGTGTTCCTCAGGGCTCTGTCCCATCACCAGCTCTCTACCTTCTATTCATCAATGACATTCTAAGCTGTTCATCAAACCCTGTCCACTCATACGCTGATGACTCCACCGTTCACCTATCCATTCACTTCTCACAGTGACCACCTTAGCAATTACTTCAGCAATTAAGGGATGAGGCTATGCCGCACCTAACGTCTGACATGGCTCTTATCCCTAATTGGGATAGAAGTAATCTTGTTGTTTTCAATGCATAAAAACTCAAATATTACATCCTTTAACCAGTCACAATCTGCCGCATCAATATCCTCTGATTTTTAACTATGTCCAATTCATTTCTGAATCATCCTTGAACTGTCTTGGGGTTTCAGTCTATGGAGATTAATCTTGGAAAGATCATATTACCTCTCTTGTAGAATCTGCTTCCATGAGATTAGATGTGCTAAGTATACTCCGTGCCTTCTTTACAGGGCAGTACTCCCAAGGTGGATGAAAAGCCGATGACAGGGAGAGCTGGAGCTCCCGTTTCATCAGCCCTCGGGACTGGTCCCGACCATCCCCCTTTGCTGAACTTTTCAGTGTCTCAGTAACACAGAGAGTGGGCCAGCATGCTCTCCAATACAAGTTTCTCTAACTATCATCACCAAACTGCATGCACAGTACACACCACATTTCCTTTTCAAAATCTTAGAAAAAATGGCGTCGAATAACGTAGCCTCGGAGTCCCCAAGGGGGGACCATAAATGCCCCCACCTTCTGCCCCTCTACTGGTGACGACTCAAGATGCCTGGAACCACTGTCTGACTCTCTTCTTCATTTCTGCAACATTTGTGGCCTTTCCTCTAACTTTCGCTATGTTGAGCACCACCTCTCCTTCTCTAAACCTCACCTTTTTCTAACTGAGACTGTCTGAGGCAACCGACAGCAGACCCTTTTCTGTACCCTCCTACTTGCTCTATACTCATTTCAAAGCCAAAGGTGGCTGTTGTGTATATATACGCAACAACTTATCTTGCTCTCGTGTTCCTGAATTTGATTCTTCTGAATCCTCTACAATCTGGCTTCGGCTTTCCTGTCATTCTCTGACTAAATATATCTGTGCTGTTTACTTATCCCCTAATTCTACTGACTATCAACAATTCTTTGACTATCTTACTTCTACAATGGAACACATCCTATCCATTTCTCCTTTCTCTGAAATCTCCATTCTAGGAGATTTCATTGTTCACCAACACCTTTGGCTCTCCTCTCCTTTCACTGATCCACCTGGTGAACAAGCCTACACCTATTCTATCCTTAATGGCCTAGAGCAGCCTGTACAGCACCCTACCCGTATCCCTGACCGCCTTGGAGAGAGTTCCAACATACTTGACCTCTTCCTTACAACTAATCCTGCAGCTAACACTGTTAATCTTTTCTCTCCGTTGGGCTTCTCCAATCACAACCTTATCACCTTAACCTGTACTATCGCTCCAGTACGGCCTGCGGGCCCTCCAAAGAAATATCGTTTGTGGCACTTTGGAGCTGCAGATTGGTAGGCCCTCAGACAGTACTTCTTTGATTTTCCTTGGAATGATTATTGCTTCCATGGCCGGGAGCCATCTGGGTGTGCCTTACGCATTGCGGAGGTTATTCTCTGGGCATGGAAGCATACATTCTTTTCTCATATCCTTTTACTAATGCACGAAAACCTTGGTTTAATCATGCTTGTTCTAATGCTCTCCACAACAAGGAGAGGGCATATAAAAGGTACCGGAGCCAACCCACCCCTGAATCACAACTTTCATACGTTTCTGCCCGGAATCGTGCTAGGTCTGTTCTTCACTCTGCTAAAAATAATTTCATCCGTACTAAATGCTCTGAACTCTCTAACTCAAATTCTTCCTGCTCCTTCTGGCACCTTGCCAAAAACCTTTTTAACAACTTTACCTCATCATCTTTCCCTCCTCTTTTGTACTCTGATGGCTCTGTAGCTATTTCTTCTACTGATAAAGCAGATCTCTTCGCTCAGATTTTCTCCTCCAATTCCACCTTAGATGATTCCTGTGCTGTTCCTCCATCACTTCCCCCTTCTGACTTCCTCATGGCTGACATTAAAATTTCTTCAGCTGATGTATTTTTAGCCATCACAGGCCTCAGTACTAATAAGGCATATGGGCCTGATGGAGTCCCTCCTGTTGTTCTCAAGAACTGTGCTTCTGTGCTTACATCCTGCCTAGGCAAACTCTTTCGCCTTTGTTTATCAACTTGTACCTTTCCTTCTTGCTGGAAATTTGCTCTCTTTCAGCCAGTCCCAAAGAAGGGTGACCATTCCCAACCCTCTAATTATCGCCCAATTGCTTTAACAACCTGTATCTCAAAAGTTTTCGAGTCTATTCTTAATAGAAAAATTTTAAAGCATCTTTCCAATCACAACCTTCTTTCTGATCGTCAGTATGGGTTCCGTCAGGGACGCTCCACAGGCGATCTTCTCTTTGGAGGAGGCGGTGGCTGAATCGGTAGAGAGGCGGCCTGCAGTCCTAATGGACCCAGGATCGAATCCCGGCTGGGGCAGGGAACAGTTTAAGGATTTGAAACTCCTAAAAGCAGACTTTCCTGATCTACCAGATGATCCGCCAACATGTCGTAGAAATACCCCCGCTAATACCAATACACCAGTCTCGTAGGAGACAGCCCTGGCATGTATTCACTATGGACGGTGGGTGTTAGCGCCGAAATGGTGACATGTGGAGGTGTAGGAGGACTACTGGGCCTCGGAATAGGTCACTGCCCCCGAGAAATAGGCCCTGCAGCCTTTGCCTAGAGTCGGACACGTAAAAAAAAAAAAAACTACCTTTGAGACTCCTGGTCATCCTCCTTTCGGGACTTTGGTGAAAGCTTTGGCATTGCACTTGACATCTCAAAGGCTTTCGATCGAGTCTGGCATAAATCTTTAATTTCCAAACTGCCCTCCTACAGTTTCTATCCTTCTATCTGTGCCTTCATCTCTAGCTTCCTTTCTGGTCGTTCTATAGCCGCTGTTGTAGACGGCCATCGTTCTTCTCCTAGATCTATTAACAACAGTATTCCTCAGGGCT